>NC_058108.1:32511170-32863670 GCF_914725855.1 Thunnus albacares | reverse complement strand
GCTCTCCAGGTGCAGATTACAACAATAACAGTCCATCAGTCTTATATCGAGGCAGAGCTGAAATGTCTCAGCAGCTGCAGTCCAGCAGGTCGTATTTCTTTCGTCTGGTTCAAGAACGGACAGAAAGTTATGAAGGAGGAAACTTCTCTTTATTCAGGGCAGTTTAATCCTGGTGACAACGTCTCCTGTACTTTGAGAGGACACGAGGATTACCGCTCTCCTTCAGTGTGTGAGTTTACCTAAATATGTCACTAACACAATTTCAAAATGTATCCAAGGTAACAGACAGTTGATTTGTATATGAGGGAATCAACTTTCACAACACACTTAGTGTCTAAGATTTACTTCTTACATTGTGTCAATTGTTCAACTGTTGTCCAACTATGTTTTCTCCACCAGATGCTCCAAAGGTTCCCTCTGTGTCAGTGAGTCTCTCTGGTGAAATCATTGAGGGCAGTTCAGTGACTCTGACCTGTAGCAGTGATGCTAACCCAGCAGCTAAATACACCTGGTACAAGAAGAATGTAAATCCAGACATTCAACCTCTCCGTAAAGATCCACAGCTTGTCTTCATCTCCATCCAGTCTTCTGACTCTGGAGAGTATTACTGTACAGCTGAGAACCAGCTGGGGAAGAGGACATCTGAAAACATCTTTATTGATGTGAAATGTGAGTCAAACAAGTCATTTAAGAAGCAACATACAGCTGATGGACTTGTCAACCTTGTTAAGTAGAAATTTGTCTGATCATGTCTGCTTTCTTCAGCTCTGCCTGCTTCACGTTCAGTCTGCTGCTGTAGTTCACTGAGCAGCTCCAATACAACATGTTGTACTAATGCAACCCTTCCTCATTTTATAGTTAATTCATTTTGATACATCTCCTCCAGATGCTCCAAAGCTTCCCTCTGTGTCAGTGAGTCCCTCTGGTGAGATAGTGGAGGGCAGCTCAGTGACTCTGACCTGTAGCAGTGATGCTAACCCAGCAGCTAATTATACCTGGTACAAGGAGAATGAAGACTCACCAAAAGCATCAGGACAGATCTTCACCATCACTGATGTCAGACCTGAACACAGTGGGAATTATTCCTGTGAAGCAGAGAACAGAAGAGGACGTCATAACTCCACCTTATATCTGACTGTTGTGGCAGGTAAGTTTTTCATTCAGCCACACACACACTGCACTTGGACTCATTAGCTATACAGCTGCCCCAAGTGGATTACTTCAGATCCAAGGGTGGTATTCATAAGATACAGTAAAACAGGTTTGTGTGATTCACTGCTGACTGGAGGAATCAGCTCAATTCAAATCATGGTGAAGAGAGATCTGAGCAAGGAAATTTTGCTCTGAATTTTCATTTCAATGTGTTTCTTATTCATAAGTTATATTTCAAAACATTATGTGACCTCTGATTAGGCTGAAGTGATGCAGGCTTTTTATATTTAACTAGTGGAGAGAGAGCTGTGTTTATGAATACAAGCAGTCTAGGTGAGATTTCTTCACACTGTGCTGCCTCACTCTATGAGAACAAGAGTCTAAATATTGAGCTGCTGCATTTTTTCATTTAGAGGAGGAAGTTAATGTGTGACCAAGAGTATTCAGACACAACAGACCAAGTGGAGGTCTTGGCAAAACATGGACACACTGGAGGAGTTAAATCTCCAGCTGGTCTGGGAGAATATGGAGATTATACTGAAATAATGTTTTTCAATGTAATTTAAAGGAAAAAAAAACATTAAATTGTAAGAATGATGTGAGGAATTATATTTTTACAACAGCACCCTCTACTGGGCCAATGGCCATTTGTGGTCCATCACTCACTCAGCAAAGCATCACACACCACCAGCTGAGCTGAGGAAGCTGCAGGAAGCGAGGAGAGTTTGCTAACTACAGCTGCTGACACTGTCACCAATTTTTTTTTAAATGTATTTAATTTTTTCCCCCATTTGTCACACATTAAAGTAAGATGGTAAAGGGCAGTACTGGATCACATAGACATTTAGTTAAAGATCCCCTCCAAACATGTTTTAAGACAAAAAAAAATACTTTGCTTTGAATAATAATAAATAATAATTTGGGTCTAAGATGTTTTTTCCACAAAAAACTACTATTACCTAGTTAGAAACTCTAAGAATGACATCTGCTTCTTCTCCCTCGCTGAGTAAACTTGAATCTATAAATATGTAAATACTTTTCATTTTGAGAGTTTATCTGCTGGACACAAGATGTCTCCTACTTCACTGTAGAGTCCATTCTCAGTGTTTGTGCAATGGAGGTTTCAAATTTCAACATCACATATGTGAAAGTTGCATATTGGACCAGGATCAGCTTCCAAAATAGTTGTGGTGTCACAAATCATGCTCGTAGGCACAGCTTTAACTTAGATTTTCAGTGACCACAGAAAACTTTTCCCCTTTTCACTAGATGAATGTAAAAACAGCCTTTCAGTGTCAAACTTTGCACATACATCATTTTACACAGTGAAGCTCAAACATTCAACTAATGTAACAAGAAGAAAAACACAATTTTGTGTGGAACAGGACTTTAAGCTTTATAGCAGTGTGACCTCCATCATCAATATCGTTAGTTACATTTTGAGGGACTCAGAAACATTGTCCATTTACTGTTCTGTCATAATCCAGATGATTACACTCATCATAGTTGTTAGCGTGCGCTAACAGCAATGAACAACAGAGCTTTGGGGACACTTAAGCCTGCTGGCTGCCGGATAGTCCAGCTGTATCGAGCTGAAAAAAAACCAAGACCATAATACTGAATGAACACATGACCTGCAGGCCTTCGCGGGTTTTGTGATTATTGCCAAATGGGTTTGTACATACATGGTATTTGCCTTGTTGTTGTGGTGCGTAACAATCAAAATATGCAAGTGAAGAAAGAATACAAGTACCACAAGTCAAGTAATCAGAAATAATTTCCAATAAAAAATATATAAAATATATGCCAAACTGAAAAGAGCTGTTAGAGTTTAAAATGAAGAGAACTGAATATACATATATTGACCAAAACATTGGACCCAAACATGCTGTAATATCCTCATTAACTGTCAGTGTTTTCTTTTCATCGCTGTTCTCCAGGAGCAGGAAAATCAATAGCTGCTGGAGTAACAACTGCTGTCCTCCTGTTTATCATCATCCTCTCTGTCTTCCTGTGGATGAGGTAAGCAGTTCTGTTTCACTAAATCATTCTTCAAAGTTCAGTCATTTCTGTTTTTAATCAATTCTTCTAACCAGGAAAAAGAGAGCCTCCAATCAAAGGTCTGAGGCTGAGGAGAGACCAGACAACAGAGAGAAGGTGAGGAGGGAGAGTTATACTATTCTATCCTGGTTCCACACTTCCACAGTCACTATCTTAAAGTGCAACTAGAAAACTCATCTGACTGTCAAGCACTTCATGTTGTTTCTTAACAATCCTTCATCACAGAAACCAACACTTTCCTCATTTCTATCACCCTCCAGACACAGCCGGAGGAGCAAGATAACCTTCAGTACGCCAGCGTGCACTTCTCCAACAACCAGGCAGATCCTCTCTACTCCAATATCAGATCAGCTCAGCCCCACAGACACATGGAGGAACAAGAGGTTGTCCAGTACGCTGCTGTCACATTTAACAGAACCGGTACTGCCCCGAGGTGAGCAGCTCTTCACACAGGAACATAGTAGCAACAGTTTTATTTCAGTTTTTCATTTGTTATATTTGCCTGTTGCATCCTTATTATGACTGTTTTGACTGTTTGTATAATTTAATACAACATCTTCAGAATCACCTGATTATTTTTTTAATTTCCCTCTCAGAACCAGAGGTCAGGAAACTGAAGAAGATCCAGCAGCACTGTACAGCACAGTCAACAAAACCTCATGAACACATCAGCAATCTCATGTTTTGTTTTGTTTTTTTCCATTTTTGAAAACAATGAGAAGAACTCCCCCACACTGTCACACAATTCTTCATAATTTCGTTTAATATAATTTAGAAATATGCTATTTGTTATTTTAAAGGGATCTAAACTGTGTTATTTGTGTTTTTGTATAATTTCACCTAAAAAGGTAAATATTTGTACATTCAAGAAGCAGTCAGTCTTTCTAAAGTCTTGTCTGTGGTCAGTTATTTAAAATACAGCATGATAAAAGTGAATAGACCTAATGCCAAGTTTGACAGTTTCTTTGTTTATTATTAGGCTATTATAAGTTTCACCCAAATCAAGTAAACCTCTGTGGTAGCTACCTTTTAAATAGACTGAACCCAAACAACCATCATTCCAGTCTAAAGTCACTTACAGCATCTTAGACATAGTATAGAGTGTTGGGGTGCTACACCTGCTGAAAGAAAAATGTTAAAAAATGAAAAAGAAAATTGAAAAAAATCTCTACACACCTGAATATGTGACAGGTGCATTAGAGGAAGGTGCAGCTCTGAAACATGATTTAATAAATATTCCAGCAACAAGCGAGACAGTGTGTCAGAGTTCTCCTCATTGTTTTCAAGTTGGACCTTCCTCCAACACACCTGTCACATATTCATGTGTGCAGATATTTTTTATAATTTTTTCAAATTATCTTTTCATTTTATTTATTTTTTTTTTATTTTAAGCAGGTAACCATTGGGTTTTAAAACTATATTTCTCAGGGTGGACCTCTCCAAGAATGCATCATAGAGACAAATATATATTTTAGAGCAATTTAAATTGACAGTTTATCTTGTTATTTTACTGCTGAAGTAAAATCCCATTCAGACCTAGCTCCTGTACTTATTAATTTCATTGTGGATCCTTTGAAACAATGGAAGAAAGCAGTAAGCAGCATTTGGATTGACAACATAATTGATCTGCCAGTAGGATTTATCATCAGTGCCAGACAGCCTCAACATATTTATTGTTTCTGTTTGTTAAAGATGGAAGTAGTGAAGGTGATCCCAGTGACAAAACTTTCATTGTAAAACCTGCTAATTTAAACTTGTAGTATTTGTGCGACTGGAGTCAACGGAGTCATTTAGTGGAGCTGTGGATACTTGCCAGTGTAATATTTATTAATGTAGGGTTATAGGAGATACACTAAAGATTATTATAATATATATATTGCAGCTTTGGACATATCTCAGGATGTATCAGTGTATCAGTTAGCTAACAAGTAGTAAGATTGTAATGTGTAAGATATTTAAAACACACTGGGGTATTAGAGAGCTTCTACTGATCAACTTGTAGTTTCCTATTGCTGCCACTAGATGTTAGTAAGGAGTTATATTTTATTTTATTTTGATAACAGACCATTTCCACTGTCCTTTCTGTATTTATAATATGTTTTCCAGTTTCATTATTACAACCAGTTTTATTGTCAGTCAAGTATTTGTTGTCAGTATTCTAACATTCATCTTGTGAATTATTTCTACTGCCCTACAGTAACATTACAATCGTCTGTTTTTCTGCTTTATTTATACATATTATTACAGCTTGTTTTTGTTCTATATCACAATTTCTAAACCATGTAATCACATTTCTCCTTGTTCTTTGTTGTTTTGTCTTAAATAAAATGTCCTCAGTTCTAATTGGAGAGATGAGTCACTTGTTATGACAGTGATTGCAGTAAATCAGAATCTTTACAAATAGATTTCTGTATCACTGATTTTGTTTTATTTTTTCATTTTTTTTGTTGTCATACTGCAATTTTTACTTTCTTAATACTTACAATAAACACTGTACTCATCATGTGACTTCTTTCATCTCATACTGATGCAATACATCTCTTTGAACTCATGGTGGTGTATTCAGTGTCTTAACATGCACTACAAGTGTGAGGAGATGCATCAAACCAAATGTCACACATTCGTCACGTGTCATGTTTTTTCTTTAGACACTGAACTGTGCTCACACTTAAAAAGAATGAAATAATAAAAACGTCTCATTATTTCTCTTCTCTCTTTAAATTACTAACAGGCCCAAACACTGGTCTCTTATTCTCTCTAACATAGATTATATTAAGTCTTTGAAAAACGCTCAAACTTGGTTGTCACTTCTGCCTTTGCTGGCATTTGGCACCTCATGCATATTCATAATAATAAGAAAGAGGAAGGAAATCAAGTCATTTACTGTCCTGATATCTGACTTCTGCTCACAGATCACAGAGGACGAGCATCTTAACAGACAACGTCCTTCTCTGTTGTAAGTAGAATAGTTTACTGATATGATTATTACATGTTGTTTACATTATTTGATGTATTTTATTGTCTGTGAAGCCTCACAGAGAGATGAGAGGAGCAGCTATGAGTTTAACAGCAGCAGCGAGTGGATTTGTTGTCTTCCTTCTCTCTGTGTCAGGTACTGTATATCTACATTTACATTATTCAGAGCAGCACAAATTGACTTCCAGAAAGTAAATCTAAAATATCCCAGATCAGCACTTTTCTAGGTTTGATGTATGTGTGATGCAGTATGATGAATAACTTTTAAGCTTTACAACGCCAAACATTCACTTCTGTTTATTTCTGTGTAAAATATAGCTGTTGAATGAAGACAAAGAAATAATAACATCAATATTTACTGCTGAACACTTTAATAATATTATATTAAGATGTTCAGCTGTGTCTGTGTCATGGGTGGTGGGGGTGGGGCCTGGCTAGTAAGTTTTGTCCACCCTCCCTGCATGGATTGTAAGAATCATATATTTTTATACATGCATATGCATATGTACATAGTTCTATGATGGTACAGCAATGCACTGAGAATTTCATCTTGTCATGATGTTTAAAATCTGTTTGGTAATTTCTGCACTCTGTACTGTAGAGCTGGACAACTGTTTTAGCTGTTACAGTTATAACAGTTGCCCCTTCCTGTTAAAACTTGTCACACATTTTATTTTAACCACTTTCAAAAGTTTCCCTCACTTCATGTTCTGCATTTCTTTGTGGTTTTCACACTTAATTGAGCAGCAACTTGACCAAAGAACTAACAGAGAGGAAACTAACCAAGACAACCACAGACTCTCTAATGATTCATTTACTTCTTCTTTTCCTGTTCAGTAAAACTGCATTAATGTTCACAGCTTCAATACATTCTTGTTCCTTCACTGCACCTTCAGACTGTACGATGTTCTGTCTCAGTGCACAGAGAGATTAACTGTAAACAGCAACTTTGTATTGTAAATTCATACGTAATTCTAAGAAAAAAACTTTGTATTTGGACTTTGATGCGTGTTTTAACCCAGACATGATTCAGAAATAATATCATGAAAGTGATATACTAGAATTATTAAGTGCCTAAATAGTAAATAAACATGGAGAGAAAGAATGATAGAGAACAAGTCTGTCAAGTTTTAATGAGGTGAAAACAACATTGATGTACCACTGATCTGCTGCTCTACTCCAAATAAATTAGTTAAATGGCTTTTTATGTACTTTCTATTTGAATTATTTCTTTGATAACACATAAGAGTCACATTTTAGTTGTTCAGCTTTAGCTTTTTTAGGATAACAACGGTAAAAACTTGCAGAATGAATGAACTAAAGCTGAAACACTCAGCAGTAAAAAATGACAAAATATGATAAACAACTGATAAAATATTGTATTCCAGTTCAGTTCTAGTTAGATGAATGCAGGATGAGGAGCTTTGAATGACAACGACTGCAAATAAAATCATATTGGTGCCATGATCCACTTTGTTTTATTCACTGATTCTTAACTTGTTATGAATGTGATTGTGGTTTCTGATGTGCTCTGTGTTACAGTGGTACAGGGTCAGAATGACTGGGGAGTGACTTACACTTCTACTCAGATCTGTGCCTTAAAAGGATCAACAGTGGACATAAACTGCACCTACAGATACCCATCCAGAATAAATGACCATGATACTACACTTCAAGAAACCTTCTGGTTTATTAAAGGTGATGAATATGTGGATCTGAGAACAGACTCAGAGTACGCAGGTCGTGTTCAGTATCACTGTGATAAGAACGACTGCACTCTGAGAATCACAGACCTGAGAGAGAGCGACTCAGCTGAGTACAAGTTCATGTTCACAACAAACCAACCAGGAGGGAGATTTACTGGTTCACCTGGAGTCACTTTGACTGTCACAGGTAACATTTTCATTGGCAGATTTAACTGCATTTTAAATGGTTAATATCTTGGAAATAGTACTGTGAATGTTTGTGTGTGTCTGAACATGAATTACATTTCTGTTCTTTCTTCACATATCCAGATCTCCAGGTGCAGGTGATCAGATCAACAACCTGCAAAGGTCCTACCTGTGTCCAGGCAGAGCTGAAGTGTCACAGCAGTTGTCGTCTACCTGACCATGCTTCCTACATCTGGTACAAGAATGGACAGGAAATCAGGAGAGAAACATCTTCTTCTTATTCAAACTCCTTAAATCGTGCAGACAGCTTTTACTGTGCTGTTGAAGGACATGAGGATTTCCCCTCTCTTTCAGTTTGTGAGTTTTCTTCACAGTCTTTCACTAACATAACAACATCTTGTGGAGCCTTTTATCTAAATGTATATATATGAACGACCCCAATGCAGCTCTTGTTATTGGTACCATGTTTTTCTCATTGAGCTCTACAGGACTTCTACTGCAGAGAAAGATGTCATTTGAACAGTTTAGAAATATTTCATCCTGCCTATTAGACAAAATCTCTTGTTTCAAGGTTTTGACAACTAGATTCATTGTGTCTTCAGTCCCTCTGTGAAAATTACAAATTTCGCTCTGATTTTTCTTATGTTCAATAATTATAATGACCCACCTCTGCCATCAACAGTCAATTAGAGCCATCACTCCAGTCTTAACAATATATTTCACACAACATGTACACACACACACACACACACACACACACACACACACACACACACACACACACACACACACACAAATACACACACACACACACACACACACACCAGCAGTTATGAAGGAAAGTTCTTAAAGTAGATGAGGATTACTGCTCTCCCTTTCTCCTTCAGTGTGTTTACTGTCACTTGAAGATTTTAAACTCATACACAAGGAAGCAGGGCATGTAGTTTGTAATGTGTTTGATGAAATATAAACCATTTCAATATGTTCCACTGTGAAAACTTAACCTCAACTGGGGATGAAATGTTAAACATGTTGTTTTCTGCTACAGATGCACCAAAAACCTCCTCTGTGTCAGTGAGTCCCTCTGGTGAAATTAAGGAGGGCAGTTCAGTGACTTTGACATGTAGCAGTGATACTAATCCAGCAGCTAAATACACCTGGCACAAGGGTACATCTATGCCTTCTGAAGTTATCTCAGAAGGCCGACAGCTTGTCTTCAGCTCCATCAAGTCCTCTGACTCTGGATATTATTACTGTACAGCTGAGAACGGGCTGGGAAGGAAGACATCTGAATACACTGAGATAAATGTGAAATGTGAGTGAAACACAGTCTATGTTAAAAAAGCATCACATAGGTGATGACAACTTTTTTCAGGCTTCATTAACCAGTGAAATATTTTGCTGATCAGGCTCTCTTAGCTCTGCCTGCTTCACATTTACAATCATCAACACAGATATAAACTATTATTCATTCTTTCTTTCATGGATTTAAAGGAACAGATTCTCAAAATTTTGTCCCTCTGAAAATTAAATATGTTCTTCCATTTTTCTTTGAGTTCTTAGACAAAGAGTACAACAATAAAAACATCAAGAATTAACAGACCAAATCAAAAATTTAGTAAGAAATATTCCAATGTCACAACATAAAATTATACAATATGATAAATACCTGATAAAGCGCAATACTTCAACTCAGTTATTTTTAGCTTGATGCATGATAAGAAACTTCTGTGACAGGTGACAGCAGACAATCATATTTTGAAGCTGGTCCAGATTATCTTGCCCCCAAAAACATGTTAGCACTATGATACACAGCTTGTCTTAGTAGCTGATTGACTCATTATCAACTGATGTTATGAATCTGATTGTGGTTTCTGATGTGCTCTGTGTTACAGTGGTACAGGGTCAGAATGACTGGGGAGTGACTTACACTTCTACTCAGATCTGTGCCTTAAAAGGATCAACAGTGGACATAAACTGCACCTACAGATACCCATCCAGAATAAATGATCATGATAATACAGTTGAGAAAACATTCTGGTTAATTAAATTGAGTAATAAAGAACCTGTGGATCTGAGAACAGACTCAGAGTATTCAGGTCATGTTCAGTATCACTGTGATAAGAACGACTGCACTCTGACAATCACAGACCTGAGAGAGAGCGACTCAGCTGAGTACAAGTTCATGTTCATAACAAACCAACCAGGAGGGAGATTTACTGGTTCACCTGGAGTCACTTTGTCTGTCACAGGTAACATTTTCATTGGAAGACTTAATGTAACTTCAAATGGTTAATATCTTGGAAATAGTACTGTGAATGTTTGTGTTGATATTTTGTGCATGTATAAAGATAAATGATATTTGTATTTCTTCACATATCCAGATATCCAGGTGCAGGTGATCAGATCAACAGCCTGCAAAGTTCATACCTGTGTTCGGGCAGAGCTGAAGTGTCACAGCAGTTGTCATCTAGATGATCGTCCCTCCTACATCTGGTACAAGAATGGACGGATAATAACGGAACAAACATCTCCTTTTTATTTGGGCTTTTTTTATCCTGCAGACAGCTATTCCTGTGCTTTGAAAGGACATGAGACGTTCTCCTCTCCATCAGTGTGTGAGTTTATTCCACGAGCATGAGCATAATCAGCAGACAGCAACAGTGATAAGTGTCATGTTATGATGTCTGCACTGTACAGCTGCATGAATATGATTGGATCATAAGATTAAAAAATGTCAATATTTTCTCCTTCAGATGCACACAAGATTCCTCTGGTGTCTGTGAGTCCCTCTGGGGACATTATGTTGGACAGTTCAGTGACTCTGACCTGTAGCAGTGATGCTAACCCAGCAGCTAATTACACCTGGTACAAGAAGAATGTAAATCCAGACCTTCAATCTCTCAGTGAAGAACCACAGCTTGTCTTCAGCTCCATCCAGTCCTCTGACTCTGGAGAGTATTACTGTACAGCTGAGAACCAGCTGGGGAAGAGGACATCTGAATACATCTTTATTGATGTGAAATGTGAGTCAAACAGTTCATTTAAAAATAAACATACAGCTGTTGGTCTTGTCAACCTTGTTAAAAACTATCAGGAAAGATTTGTGTGATCATGTCTGCTTTCTTCAGCTCTGCCTGCTTCACATTCAGTCTGCTGCTGTAGTTCACTGAGCAGCTCCAATACAACATGTTGTACTAATGCAACCCTTCCTCATTTTATATTTAATTCATTTTGATACATCTCCTCCAGATGCTCCAAAGCTTCCCTCTGTGTCAGTGAGTCCCTCTGGTGAGATAGTGGAGGGCAGTTCAGTGACTCTGACCTGTAGCAGTGATGCTAACCCAGCAGCTAATTATACCTGGTACAAGGAGAATGAAGATTCACCAAAAGCATCAGGACAGATCTTCACCATCACTGATGTCAGACCTGAACACAGTGGGAATTATTACTGTGAAGCCCAGAACGGAAGAGGACGTCATAACTCCACCTTATATCTGACTGTTGTGGCAGGTAAGTTTTTCATTCAGCTACACACACACTGCACTTGGACTCATTAGCTATACAGCTGCCCCAAGTGGATTACTTCAGACCTAAGGGTGGTATTCATAAGAGACAGTAAAACAGGTTTGTGTGATTCACTGCTGACTGGAGGAATAAGCTCAATTCAAATCATGGTGAAGAGAGATCTGAGCAAGGAAACGATCTGAATTTTCATGTCAATGTGTTTCTTATTCATAAGTTATATTTCAAAGGATTATGTGACCTCTGATTAGGCTGAAGTGATGCAGGCTTTTTATATTTAACTAATGGAGAGAGAGCTGTGTTCATGAATACAAGCAGTCAAGGTGAGATTTCTTCACTGTGCTGCCTCACTCTATGAGACCAAGAGTCTAAATATTGAGCTGCTGCATTTTTTCATTTAGAGGAGGAAGTTAATGTGTGACCAAGAGTATTCAGACCAAGTTGAGGTCTTGGCAAAACATGGACACACTGGAGGAGTTAAATCTCCAGCTGGTCTATGAGAATATGGAGATTATACTGAAATAATGTTTTTCAATGTAATTTAAAGGAAAAAAAACATTAAATTGTAAGAATGATGTGAGGAATTATATTTTTACAACAGCACCCTCTACTGGGCCAATGGCCATTTGTGGTCCATCACTCACTCAGCAAAGCATCACACACCACCAGCTGAGCTGAGGAAGCTGCAGGAAGAGAGGAGAGTTTGCTAACTACAGCTGCTGACACTGTCACCAATTTTTTTTTAAATTTAATTTTTTTCCCCATTTGTCACACATTAAATTAAGATGGTAAAGGGCAGTACTGGATCACATAGACATTTTGTTAAAGATCCCCTCCAAACATGTTTTAAGACAAAAAAAATACTTTGCTTTGAATAATAATAAATAATAATTTGGGTCTAAGATGTTTTTTCCACAAAAAACTACTATTACCTAGTTAGAAACTCTAAGAATGACATCTGCTTCTTCTCCCTCGCTGAGTAAACTTGAATCTATAAATATGTAAATACTTTTCATTTTGAGAGTTTATCTGCTGGACACAAGATGTCTCCTACTTCACTGTAGAGTCCATTCTCAGTGTTTGTGCAATGGAGGTTTCAAATTTCAACATCACATATGTGAAAGTTGCATATTGGACCAGGATCAGCTTCCAAAATAGTTGTGATGTCACAAATCATGCTCGTAGGCACAGCTTTAACTTAGATTTTCAGTGACCACAGAAAACTTTTCCCCTTTTCACTAGATGAATGTAAAAACAGCCTTTCAGTGTCACACTTTGCACATACATCATTTTACACAGTGAAGCTCAAACATTCAACTAATGTAACAAGAAGAAAAACACAATTTTGTGTGGAACAGGACTTTAAGCTTTATAGCAGTGTGACCTCCATCATCAATATCGTTAGTTACATTTTGAGGGACTCAGAAACATTGTCCATTTACTGTTCTGTCATAATCCAGATGATTACACTCATCATAGTTGTTAGCGTGCGCTAACAGCAATGAACAACAGAGCTTTGGGGACACTTAAGCCTGCTGGCTGCCGGATAGTCCAGCTGTATCGAGTTGAAAAAAAACCAAGACCATAATACTGAATGAACACATGACCTGCAGGCCTTCACGGGTTTTGTGACTATTGTCAAATAGGTTTGTACATACATGGTATTTGCATTGTTGTTGTGGTGCGTAACAATCAAAATATGCAAGTGAAGAAAGAATACAAGTACCACAAATCAAGTAATCAGAAATAATTTCCAATAAAAAATATATAAAAGATATGCCAAACTGAAAAGAGCTGTTAGAGTTTAAAATGAAGAGAACTGAATATACATATATTGACCAAAACATTGGACCCAAACATGCTGTAATACCCTCATTAACTGTCAGTGTTTTCTTTTCATCGCTGTTCTCCAGGAGCAGGAAAATCAATAGCTGCTGGAGTAACAACTGCTGTTCTCCTGTTTATCATCATCCTCTCTGTCTTCCTGTGGATGAGGTAAGCAGTTCTGTTTCATTAAATCATTCTTCAAAGTTCAGTCATTTCTGTTTTTAATTAATTCTTCTAACCAGGAAAAAGAGAGCCTCCAATCAAAGGTCTGAGGCTGAGGAGAGACCAGACAACAGAGAGAGGGTGAGGAGGGAGAGTTATACTATTCTATCCTGGTTCCACACTTCCACAGTCACTATCTTAAAGTGCAACTAGAAAACTCATCTGACTGTTGAGCACTTCATATTGTTTCATAACAATCCTTCATCACAGAAACCAACACTTTCCTCATTTCTATCACCATCCAGACACAGCCGGAGGAGCAAGATAACCTTCAGTATGCCAGTGTGCACTTCTCCAACAACCAGGCAGATCTTCTCTACTCCAATATCAGATCAGCTCAGCCCCACAGACACATGGAGGAACAAGAGGTCGTCCAGTACGCTGCTGTCACATTTAACAGAGCCGGTACTGCCCCAAGGTGAGCAGCTCTTCACACAGGAACATAGTAGCAACAGTTTTCTTTCAGTTTTTCATTTGTTATATTTGCCTGTTGCATCTTTATTATGACTGTTTTGACTGTTTGTATAATTTAATACAACATCTTCAGAATCACCTGATTATTTTTTTAATTTCCCTCTCAGAACCAGAGGTCAGGAAACTGAAGAAGATCCAGCAGCACTGTACAGCACAGTCAACAAAACCTCATGAACACACCAGCAATCTCATGTTTTGTTTTGTTTTTTTCCATTTTTGAAAACAATGAGAAGATCTCCCCCACACTGTCACACAATTCTTCATAATTTCGTTTAATATAATTTAGAAATATGCTATTTGTTATTTTAAAGGGATCTAAACTGTGTTATTTGTGTTTTTGTATAATTTCACCTAAAAAGGTAAATATTTGTACATTCAAGAAGCAGTCAGTCCTTCTAAAGTCTTGTCTGTGGTCAGTTATTTAAAATACAGCATGATAAAAGTGAATAGACCTAATGCCAAGTTTGACAGTTTCTTTGTTTATTATTAGGCTATTATAAGTTTCACCCAAATCAAGTAAACCTTTGTGGTAGCTACCTTTTAAATAGACTGAACCCAAACAACCATCATTCCAGTCTAAAGTCACTTACAGCATCTTAGACATAGTATAGAGTGTTGGGGTGCTACACCTGCTGAAAGAAAAATGTTAAAAAATGAAAAAGAAAATTGAAAAAAATCTCTACACACCTGAATATGTGACAGGTGCATTAGAGGAAGGTGCAGCTCAGACCTGTCTGAAACATGATTTAATAAATATTCCAGCAACAAGCGAGACAGTGTGTCAGAGTTCTCCTCATTGTTTTCAAGTTGCACCTTCCTCCAACACACCTGTCACATATTCAGTTGTGCAGATATTTCTTTTTTCAAATTATCTTTTCATTTTATTTATTTATTTTTTTATTTCAGCAGGTAACCATTGGGTTTTGAAACTATATTTCTCAGGATGGACCTCTCCAAGAATGCATCATAGAGACAACTATATATTTTAGAGCAATTTAAATTGACAGTTTATCTTGTTATTTTACTGCTGAAGTAAAATCCCATTCAGACCTAGCTCCTGTACTTATTAATTTCATTGTGGATCCTTTGAAACAATGGAAGAAAGCAGTAAGCAGCATTTGGATTGACAACATAATTGATCTGCCAGTAGGATTTATCATCAGTGCCAGACAGCCTCAACATATTTATTGTTTCTTTACTCTCACATGTATACTAACCTTACAAACTCTGTAAAGATGGAAGTAGTGAAGGTGATCCAAGTGACAAAACTTTCATTGTAAAACCTGCTAATTTAAACTTGTAGTATTTGTGCGACTGGAGTCAACGGAGTCATTTTGTGGGGCTGTGGATACTTGCCAGTGTAATATTTATTAACGTTGGGTTAGAGGAGATATACTAAAGATTATTATAACTTGCAGCTTTGGACATATCTCAGGAGTAGTGTATCAGTTAGTTAACAAGTGGTAAGATTGTAATGTTTAAGATATTTAAAAAACACACTGGAGTATTAGAGAGCTTTTACTCATCAACTTGTAACTTCCTATTGCTGCCACTAGATATTAGTAAAGAGTTATATTTCATTGATAACAGACCATTTCCACTGTTCTTTCTGTATTTACAATATGTCTTCCAGTTTCATTATGACAACCAGTTTTATTGTCAGTCAAGTATTTGTTGTCAGTATTCTAACATTCATCTTGTGAATTATTTCTACTGCCTTACAGTAACATTACAATTGTCTGTTTTTCTGCTTTCTTTATACATATTATTACGGCCTGTTTTTGTTCTATATCGCAATTTCTAAACCATGTAATCACTTTTGTCCTTGTTCTTTCTTGATTGAATAAAAATGATCTCAGTTCTAATTGGAGAGATGAGTCACTTATTGTGATTGTGAATCTTAGATTGTGAATGACGTCAAACTACACATATAATAAATTTAGTGATATGATTTACACATGCATGCATGGTTTAGTCCCAAACACAAGGAGTGAAATGTTACGATTGACCTCATAGTCCAGGTTAGTTGTAACATACCCTGGGGTGAAATGTAACATTATGAAGTAAGGATTATGACAAAACTTAAGATATTGAAAACTTTTTATTCAACACTTAAATGATTTTCAATGATTTTTTTGACATAATCGGGGTGTGTGTGTGTGTGTGTGTGTTACACTAACATTTTAACATTATAATAAAACTAAACAACTAAACTTAATCAATTGAACATTAGTGTATGTGTGTCTGTGTGTTACACTAACATTTGAAAATAGCAATAAAACTGAAAAAAATGTGTAAATGCGCACCAGGTCCATCAATTGAACATTAATGTGTGTCTGTGTGAGTGTGTCTGTGTGTGCCCACTATGTATGGAGTATGTGTAGCACTCCAAAATGTTGAGAGGCACCCCCTTGGCAGTCTTTCTCTTACATGACCTAGGCACACTGAAATTCAAAGTAAACATATAAATACAATTAATTTTTTGCTTGGGATAGGTTGTAACATTTTTTCACATGTTGTTACAACTAACCCAGACTCTTGTAGCCATGAACTAGCTTACCTTACAGCTAACAAATAAAACATTAGCACTAACCACTTGCATGAAAGATATCTACACAGACACATAATTAACATGATTTAAGTTTGATGAGTTCATCTACAAAGTAGGCAATGCTATCAAAAATAAATGAAGAAAAAATGAATGAATGAAAAAAAAATACCTTCTTGCCTCAAAATATTTTTTTTTCTTTCTAAAATTGGCTGTGTCTGCCACAAGGTGCTACTTCCTCACTTGTGGTAAAAGGACAAATTTGAGCATGTGCAGCGCATCCGTCACATGTGTCATGTTTTTTAAACTGTGCCCACAATTAAAAAGAGTAAAATAATAAAAATATCTCATTATTTCTCTTCTCTCTTTAAATTACTAACAGCCTAGAACACTGATCTCTTATTCTCTCAAACATGGATTATATTAAGTCTTTGCAAAACGGTAAAACTTGGTTGCCACTTCTGCCTTTGCTGGCAACTGGAACCTCATGCATTTTCATAATAAGAGGAAGGAAATGTGGTCATTTAATTTTAGTCTTACATCTGACATCTGGTCACAGATCACAGAGGACGAGCATCTTAACAGACAACAACCTTCTCTGTTGTGAGTAGAATAGTTTACTGATATGACTATTACATGTTTTGTACATTGTTTGATGTATTTTATTGTCTCTGAAGCCTCACAGAGAGATGAGAGGAGCAGCTATGAGTTTAACAGCAGCAGCGAGTGGATTTGTTGTCTTCCTTCTCTCTGTGTCAGGTACTGTATATCTACATTTACATTGTAGGACATTTAACACACTTATTCAGAGCAGCATGAAGTCATTTTAAGAAAGTAAATATAAAATATCCCAGATCAGCACTTTTCTAGGTTTGATGTATGTGTGATGCAGTATGATGAATAACTTTTAAACTCTACAACACCAAATATTCACTTCTGTTTATTCCTGTGTAAACTATAGCTGTTGAATGAAGGCAAAATGGTAAAAAAATAACATCAATATTCACTGCTGAACACTTTAAAATTATTATATTAAGATGTTCAGCTGTGTCTGTGTCATGGGTGGTGGGGGTGGGGCCTGGCTAGTGAGGTTTGTCCACCCTCCCTGCATGGATTGTAAGAATCATATATTTTTATACATGCATATTCATATATACATAGTTCTATGATGGTACAGCAATGCACTGAGAATTTCATCTTGTCATGACGTTTAAAATCTGTTTGGTAATTTCTGCACTCTGTACTGTAGAGCTGGACAACTGTTTTAGCTGTTACAGTTATAACAGTTGCCCCTTCCTGTTAAAACTTGTCACTCATTTTATTTTAGCTGCTTTCAATAGTTTCCCTCACTTCATGTTCTGCATTTCTTTGTGGTTTTCACACTTAATTGAGCAGCAACTTGACCAAAGAACTAACAGAGAGGAAACTAACCAAGACAAGCACAGACTCTCTAATGATTCATTTACTTCTTCTTTTCCTGTTCAGTAAAACTGCATTAATGTTCACAGGTTCAATACATTCTTGTTCCTTCACTGAACCTTCAGACTGTATGATGTTCTGTCTCAGTGCACAGAGAGATTAACTGTAAACAGCATCTTTGTACTGTAAATTCAAAGTATGTAATTCTAAGAAAAAAACTTTGTATTTGGACTTTAATGCTTGTTTTAACCCAGGCATGATTCAGAAATAATATCATGAAAGTCATATACTAGAATTATAAAGTGCCTAAATAGTGAATAAACATGGAGAGAAAGAATGATAGAGAACAAGTCTGTCAAGTTTTAATGAGGTGAAAACAACATTGATGTACCACTGATCTGCTGCTCTACTCCAAATAAATTAGTTAAATGGCTTTTTATGTACTTTCTATTTGAATTATTTCTTTGATAACACATAAGAGTCACATTTTAGTTGTTCAGCTTTAGCTTTTTTAGGATAACAACGGTAAAAACTTGCAGAATGAATGAACTAAAGCTGAAACACTCAGCAGTAAAAAATGACAAAATATGATAAACAACTGATAAAATACTGTATTCCAGTTCAGTTCTAGTTAGATTGATGCACGATGAGGAGCTTTGAATGACAACAACTGCAAATAAAATCATATTGGTGCCATGATCCACTTTGTTTTATTCAATGATTCTTAACTTGTTTTAAATCTGATTGTGGTTTCTGATGTGCTCTGTGTTACAGTGGTACAGGGTCAGAATGACTGGGGAGTGACTTACACTTCTACTCACATCTGTGCCTTAAAAGGATCAACAGTGGACATAAACTGCGCCTACAGATACCCATCCAGAGTAAATGACAATGATACAGTTCAAGAAACCTTCTGGTTTATTAAAGGTGATGAATATGTGGATCTGAGAACAGACTCAGAGTACGCAGGTCGTGTTCAGTATCACTGTGATAAGAACGACTGCAGTCTGAGAATCACAGACCTGAGAGAGAGCGACTCAGCTGAGTACAAGTTCATGTTCACAACAAACCAACCAGGAGGGAGATTTACTGGTTCACCTGGAGTCACTTTGACTGTCACAGGTAACATTTTCATTGGAAGATTTAACTTAGTTTTAAATGGTTAATCTTGGAAATAGTACTATGAATGTTTGTGTGTGTCTGAACATGAATTACATTTCTGTTCTTTCTTCACATATCCAGATCTCCAGGTGCAGGTGATCAGATCAACAACCTGCAAAGGTCATACCTGTGTCCAGGCAGAGCTGAAGTGTCACAGCAGTTGTCATCTACCTGATCGTTCTTCCTACATCTGGTACAAGAATGGACAGGAAATCAGGAGAGGAACATCTTCTTATTATTCAAACTCCTTAAATCGTGCAGACAGCTATTCCTGTGCTGTTGAAGGACATGAGGATTTCCCCTCTCTTTCAGTTTGTGAGTTTTCTTCACAGTCTTTCACTAACGTAACAGCATCTTGTGGAGCCTTTTATGTAAAGTTCTGTACAATGACTTCATGTATTTCTAATATGAACGACCCCAATGCAGCTCTTGTTATTGGTACCATGTTTTTCTCATTGAGCTCTACAGGACTTCTACTGCAGAGAAAGATGTCATTTTAATAGTTTAGAAATATTTCATCCTGCCTATTAGACAAAATCTCTTGTTTCAAGGCTTTGACAACTAGATTCATTGTGTCTTCAGTCTCTCTGTGAAAATGACAAATTTCGCTCTCATGTTTCTTTTGTTTAATTAGCATCAGTTCACCTAAACACACAAATGTTTGAGACTCTGGCTTACAATATGTGTTAACCAGATTTGTTTTATCAATAATTATACCGATCCACCTCTGCCATCAATAGTCAATTAGAGCCATCACTCCAGCCTTTAAAATACATTACACACAACACGTACACACACACACACACATACACACACACACACACACACACACACACACACACCAGCAGTTATGAAAGAAAGTACTTAAAGTAGATGAGGATTACTGCTCTCCCTTTCTCCTTCAGTGTGTTTACTGTCACTTGAAGATTTTAAACTCATACACAAGGTAACAGGACATGTAGTTTGTAATGTGTTTGATGAAATATAAACCATTTCAATATGTTCCACTGTGAAAACTAAACCTCAACTGGGGATGAAATGTTAAACGTGCTGTTTTCTGCTACAGATGCACCAAAAACCTCCTCTGTGTCAGTGAGTCCCTCTGGTGAAATTAAGGAGGGCAGTTCAGTGACTTTGACCTGTAACACTGATGCTAATCCAGACGCTAAATACACCTGGTACAAGGGAACATATCAAAATCCTGAATTTATTGAAAATCGACAGCTTGTCTTCAGGTCCATCAAGTCCTCTGACTCTGGATATTATTCCTGTACAGCTGAGAACGGGCTGGGAAGGAGGTCATCTGAATACACTGTGATAAATGTGAAATGTGAGTGAAACACAGTCTATGTTAAAAAAGCATCACGTAGGTGATGACATTTTTTCGGCTTCATTAACCAGTGAAATGCTTTGCTGATCAGGCTCTCTTAGCTCTGCTTGCTTCACATTTACAATCAGTTACAATATAAACTATAATTCATTTAAATTCAATATGAAAAAGTGGTGAAACCCAACCTGATTTTGTAGTTACACCACATCTCCTCCAGATGCTCCAGAGCTTCTCTCTGTGTCAGTGACTTCATCCAGTCAGATAGTGTTTAGTGACTCTGACCTGCAGCTATTGAATCAAAACTTGCAAAGAACTGAAGGAAAACCAGATCATCACCCAATAAGATTGTAAACATGTTGTATTATAATTATTATAATTTCCCATCTTCAGCTGCAAAATTAAAGATGAACTGAAATTTAAATTTCACTTTTTGCGTAAGGAAATATAAAATATGATACTACAGTTACTGAACAAATTGGTTTAGTTTTCAAAATAGGACAGAACAAATTAAGGACATATTTGTGAAAACAATGTCTAAACTTCTAGCCTTTGAGTGGACATTTACCACGGCAACGGTGGTAACACAGATCCAGCGTTGCTGTCAAATTCCATGATGTGCTATTAATTGGAGAATATCATATACAAACTTTGATACAAAGACTTCATCTTTTCATCAAGTCTGCATATCTATCAACCATTAGCAATTTAAGCTGTCTGTCCCTTTTCCAGCATTCAACATCTGGGTATTTTGGGTTTTTGACTATTGAGCTCTTCTGCTTACTTTAGCACTTTTCCCCAATAGATGTGGAAGTTGCTACTGGCAAGTTCCCACACATTCAGTCTTGTTCATCCTCCTGTATTATAGAAATGAGGGTGTCTAATAAGCATCATCTAAAATGATGGAATATTATAAACACCTGATGAAACGCTGTACTTCAGCTCAGTTTTATTAGATTGAGACATATTCAGTAACTTCTGTAACAGAAGATAATCATAATTTGAAGCTGGTCTAGATTATCTTACCCCCAAAAACATGTTAGCACTATGATATGTGGCTTTTCTTAGAAGCTGATTAATTAATTATCAACTAATATCATGAACCTGACTGTGGTTTCTGATGTGCTCTGTGTTACAGCAGCGAAGAGGCAAAATGACTGGGGAGTGACTTACACTTCTACTCACATCTGTGCCCTTAAAGGATCAACAGTGGAAATAAACGGCACCTACAGATACCCATCCGGAGTCAATGACAATGACACTACCGTCAAAGAAACATTCTGGTTTATTAAAGGTGAACCTGTGGATCTGAGAACAGACTCAGAGTATTCAGGTCGTGTTCAGTATCACTGTGATAAGAACGACTGCACTCTGAGAATCACAGACCTGAGAGAGAGCGACTCAGCTGAGTACAAGTTCAGCTTCATAACAAACCAACCAGGAGGGAGATTTACTGGTTTACCTGGAGTCACTTTGACTGTCACAGGTAACATTTTCATTGGAAGACTTAATGTAACTTCAAATGGTTAATATCTTGGAAATAGTACTGTAAATGTTTGTGTTTATATTTTGTGCATGTATAAAGATAAATGATATTTCTATTTCTTCACATATCCAGATATCCAGGTGCAGGTGATCAGATCAACAGCCTGCAAAGTTCATACCTGTGTTCGGGCAGAGCTGAAGTGTCACAGCAGTTGTCATCTAGATGATCGTCCCTCCTACATCTGGTACAAGAATGGACGGATAATAACAGAACAAACGTCTCCTTATTATTTGGGCTTTTTTTTATCCTGCAGACAGCTATTCCTGTGCTTTGAAAGGACATGAGACGTTCTCCTCTCCATCACTGTGTGAGTTTATTCCATGAGCATGAGCATAATCAGCAGAGTAACAGTGATAAGTGTCAGGTTATGATGTCTGCACTGTACAGCTGCATGACTATGATTGGATCATAAGATTAAAACATGTCAATATTTTCTCCTTCAGATGCACACAAGATTCCTCTGGTGTCTGTGAGTCCCTCTGGGGACATTATGCCGAACAGTTCAGTGACTCTGACCTGTAGCAGTGATGCTAACCCAGCAGCTAAATACACCTGGTACAAGAAGAATGTAAATCCAGACCTTCTACCTCTCAGTAAAGAACCACAGCTTGTCTTCAGCTCCATCCAGTCCTCTGACTCTGGAGAGTATTACTGTACAGCTGAGAACCAGCTGGGGAAGAGGACATCTGAATACATCTTTATTGATGTGAAATGTGAGTCAAACAGTTCATTTAAAAATAAACATACAGCTGTTGGTCTTGTCAGCCTTGTTAAAAAATATTAGGAAAGATTTTTCTGATCACGTCTGCTTTCTTCAGCTCTGCCTGCTTCACATTCAGTCTGCTGCTGTAGTTCACTGAGCAGCTCCAATACAACATGTTGTACTAATGCAACCCTTCCTCATTTTATAGTTAATTCATTTTGATACATCTCCTCCAGATGCTCCAAAGCTTCCCTCTGTGTCAGTGAGTCCCTCTGGTGAGATAGTGGAGGGCAGTTCAGTGAATCTGACCTGTAGCAGTGATGCTAACCCAGCAGCTAATTATACCTGGTACAAGGAGAATGAAGACTCACCAAAAGCATCAGGACAGATCTTCACCATCACTGATGTCAGACCTCAACACAGTGGAAATTATTACTGTGAAGCCCAGAACAGAAGAGGACGTCATAACTCCACCTTATATCTGACTGTTGGATCAGGTAAGTTTTTCATTCAGCCACACACACACTGCACTTGGACTCATTAGCTATACAGCTGCCCCAAGTAGATGACTTCAGATCTAAGGGTCATATTCATAAGATACAGTAAAACAGGTTTGTGTGATTCACTGCTGACTGGAGGAATAAGCTCAATTCAAATCATGGTGAAGAGAGATCTGAAGGAAGGAAACGATCTGAATTTTCATGTCAATGTGTTTCTTATTCATAAGTTATATTTCAAAGGATTATGTGACCTCTGATTAGGCTGAAGTGATGCAGGCTTTTTATATTTAACTAGTGGAGAGAGAGCTGTGTTTATGAATACAAGCAGTCAAGGTGAGATTTCTTCACACTGCGCTGCCTCACTCTATGAGACCAAGAGTCTAAATATTGAGCTGCTGCATTTTTTCATTTAGAGGAGGACGTTAATGTGTGACCAAGAGTATTCAGACACAGCAGACCAAGTGGAGGTCTTGGCAAAACATGGACACACTGGAGGAGTTAAATCTCCAGCTGGTCTATGAGAATATGGAGATTATACTGAAATAATGTTTTTCAATGTAATTTAAAGGAAAAAAAAAACATTAAATTGTAAGAATGATGTGAGGAATTATATTTTTTACAACAGCACCTTCTACTGGGCCAATGGCCATTTGTGGTCCATCACTCACTCAGCAAAGCATCACACACCACCAGCTGTGCTGAGGAAGCTGCAGGAAGAGAGGAGAGTTTGCTAACTACAGCTGCTGACACTGTCACCAATTTTTTTTTAAATGTATTTAATTTTTTTCCCCATTTGTCACACATTAAAGTAAGATGGTAACGGGCAGTACTGGATCACATAGACATTTTGTTAAAGATCCCCTCCAAACATGTTTTAAGACAAAAAAAATACTTTGCTTTGAATAATAATAAATAATAATTTGGGTCTAAGATGTTTTTTCCACAAAAAACTACTATTACCTAGTTAGAAACTCTAAGAATGACATCTGCTTCTTCTCCCTCGCTGAGTAAACTTGAATCTATAAATATGTAAATACTTTTCATTTTGAGAGTTTATCTGCTGGACACAAGATGTCTCCTACTTCACTGTAGAGTCCATTCTCAGTGTTTGTGCAATGGAGGTTTCAAGTTTCAACATCACACATGTGAAAGTTGCATATTGGACCAGGATCAGCTTCCAAAATAGTTGTGATGTCACAAATCATGCTCGTAGGCACAGCTTTAACTTAGATTTTCAGTGACCACAGAAAACTTTTCCCCTTTTCACTAGATGAATGTAAAAACAGCCTTTAAGTGTCAAACTTTGCACATACATCATTTTACACAGTGAAGCTCAAACATTCAACTAATGTAACAAGAAGAAAAACACAATTTTGTGTGGAACAGGACTTTAAGCTTTATAGCAGTGTGACCTCCATCATCAATATCGTTAGTTACATTTTGAGGGACTCAGAAACATTGTCCATTTACTGTTCTGTCATAATCCAGATGATTACACTCATCATAGTTGTTAGCGTGCGCTAACAGCAATGAACAACAGAGCTTTGGGGACACTTAAGCCTGCTGGCTGCCGGATAGTCCAGCTGTATCGAGCTGAAAAAAAACCAAGACCATAATACTGAATGAACACATGACCTGCAGGCCTTCACGGGTTTTGTGATTATTGCCAAATAGGTTTGTACATACATGGTATTTGCCTTGTTGTTGTGGTGCGTAACAATCAAAATATGCAAGTGAAGAAAGAACACCACAAGTCAAGTAATCAGAAATAATTTACAATAAAAAATATATAAAATATATGCCAAACTGAAAAGAGCTGTTAGAGTTTAAAATGAAGAGAACTGAATATACATATATTGACCAAAACGTTGGACCCAAACATGCTGTAATACCCTCATTAACTGTCAGTGTTTTCTTTTCATCGCTGTTCTCCAGGAGCAGGAAAATCAATAGCTGCTGGAGTAACAACTGCTGTTCTCCTGTTTATCATCATCCTCTCTGTCTTCCTGTGGATGAGGTAAGCACTTCTGTTTCACTAAATCATTCTTCAAAGTTCAGTCATTTCTGTTTTTAATCAATTCTTCTAACCAGGAAAAAGAGAGCCTCCAATCAAAGGTCTGAGGCTGAGGAGAGACCAGACAACAGAGAGAGGGTGAGGAGGGAGAGTTATACTATTCTATCCTGGTTCCACACTTCCACAGTCACTATCTTAAAGTGCAACTAGAAAACTCATCTGACTGTCAAGCACTTCATGTTGTTTCTTAAAAATCCTTCATCACAGAAACCAACACTTTCCTCATTTCTATCACCCTCCAGACACAGCCGGAGGAGCAAGATAACCTTCAGTACGCCAGCGTGCACTTCTCCAACAACCAGGCAGATCCTCTCTACTCCAACATCAGATCAGCTCAGCCCCACAGACACATGGAGGAACAAGAGGTTGTCCAGTACGCTGCTGTCACATTTAACAGAGCTGGTACTGCCCCAAGGTGAGCAGCTCTTCACACAGGAACATAGTAGCAACAGTTTTATTTCAGTTTTTCATTTGTTATATTTGCCTGTTGCATCTTTATTATGACTGTTTTGACTGTTTGTATAATTTAATACAACATCTTCAGAATCACCTGATTATTTTTTTAATTTCCCTCTCAGAACCAGAGGTCAGGAAACTGAAGAAGATCCAGCTGCACTGTACAGCACAGTCAACAAAACCTCATGAACACATCAGCAATCTCATGTTTTGTTATGTTTTTTTCCATTTTTGAAAACAATGAGAAGATCTCCCCCACACTGTCACACAATTCTTCATAATTTCGTTTAATATAATTTAGAAATATGGTATTTGTTATTTTAAAGGGGTCTAAACTGTGTTATTTGTGTTTTTGTATAATTTCACCTAAAAGGGTAAATATTTGTACATTCAAGAAGCAGTCAGTCCTTCTAAAGTCTTGTCTGTGGTCAGTTATTTAAAATACAGCATGATAAAAGTGAATAGACCTAATGCCAAGTTTGACGGTTTCTTTGTTTATTATTAGGCTATTATAAGTTTCACCCAAATCAAGTAAACCTCTGTGGTAGCTACCTTTTAAATAGACTGAACCCAAACAACCATCATTCCAGTCTAAAGTCACTTACAGCATCTTAGACATAGTATAGAGTGTTGGGGTGCTACACCTGCTGAAAGAAAAATGTTAAAAAATGAAAAAGAAAATTGAAAAAAATCTCTACACACCTGAATATGTGACATGTGCATTAGAGGAAGGTGCAGCTCTGAAACATGATTTAATAAATATTCCAGCAACAAGCGAGACAGTGTGTCAGAGTTCTCCTCATTGTTTTCAAGTTGCACCTTCCTCCAACACACCTGTCACATATTCATGTGTGCAGATATTTTTTATAATTTTTTCAAATTATCTTTTCATTTTATTTATTTTTTTTTTAATTTTAAGCAGGTAACCATTGGGTTTTAAAACTATATTTCTCAGGATGGACCTCTCCAAGAATGCATCAGAGAGACAAATATATATTTTAGAGCAATTTAAATTGACAATTTATCTTGTTATTTTACTGCTGAAGTAAAATCCCATTCAGACCTAGCTCCTGTACTTATTAATTTCATTGTGGATCCTTTGAAACAATGGAAGAAAGCAGTAAGCAGCATTTGGATTGACAACATAATTGATCTGCCAGTAGGATTTATCATCAGTGCCAGACAGCCTCAACATATTTATTGTTTCTGTTTGTTAAAGATGTAAGTAGTGAAGGTGATCCCAGTGACAAAACTTTCATTGTAAAACCTGCTAATTTAAACTTGTAGTATTTGTGCGACTGGAGTCAACGGAGTCATTTTGTGGGGCTGTGGATACTTGCCAGTGTAATATTTATTAATGTAGGGTTATAGGAGATACACTAAAGATTATTATAATATATATATTGCAGCTTTGGACATATCTCAGGATGTATCAGTGTATCAGTTAGCTAACAAGTAGTAAGATTGTAATGTGTAAGATATTGAAAACACACTGGGGTATTAGAGAGCTTCTACTGATCAACTTGTAGTTTCCTATTGCTGCCACTAGATGTTAGTAAGGAGTTATATTTTATTTTATTTTGATAACAGACCATTTCCACTGTCCTTTCTGTATTTATAATATGTTTTCCAGTTTCATTATTACAACCAGTTTTATTGTCAGTCAAGTATTTGTTGTCAGTATTCTAACATTCATCTTGTGAATTATTTCTACTGCCCTACAGTAACATTACAATTGTCTGTTTTTCTGCTTTATTTATACATATTATTACAGCTTGTTTTTGTTCTATATCACAATTTCTAAACCATGTAATCACATTTCTCCTTGTTCTTTGTTGTTTTGTCTTAAATAAAATGTCCTCAGTTCTAATTGGAGAGATGAGTCACTTGTTATGACAGTGATTGCAGTAAATCAGAATCTTCACAAAAAGATTTCTGTATCACTGATTTTGTTTTATTTTTTTGTTTTTTTGTCATACTGCACTTTTTATTTTCTTAATACTTATAATAAACACTGTACTCATCATGTGACTTCTTTCATCTCATACTGATGCAGTACATCTCTTTGAACTCATGGTGGTGTATTCAGTGTATTAACATGCACTACAAGTGTGAGGAGATGCATCAAACCAAATGTCACACATTCGTCACGTGTCATGTTTTTTCTTTAGACACTGAACTGTGCTCATACTTAAAAAGAGTAAAATAATAAAAATGTCTCATTATTTCTCTTTTCTCTTTAAATTACTAACACGCCAGAACACTGGTCTCTTATTCTTTCTAACATAGATTACATCAAGTCTTTGGACAACAGTAAAACGTGGTTTTAACATATATGTTTACTGTCTTATTTCTCCTCATGCATATTCATAATAAAAAGAAAGAGGAAGGAAATCAAGTCATTTAACATCCTGATATCTGACTTCTGCTCACAGATCACAGAGGACGAGCATCTTAACAGACAACGTCCTTCTCTGTTGTAAGTAGAATAGTTTACTGATATGATTATTACATGTTGTGTACATTATTTGATGTATTTTATTGTCTCTGAAGCCTCACAGAGAGATGAGAGGAGCAGCTATGAGTTTAACAGCAGCAGCGAGTGGATTTGTTGTCTTCCTTCTCTCTGTGTCAGGTACTGTATATCTACATTTACATTGTAGGACATTTAGCACACTTATTCAGAGCAGCATGAAGTGACTTTATGAAAGTAAATATAAAATATTCCAGATCAGCACTTTTCTAGGTTTGATGTATGTGTGATGCAGTATGATGAATAACTTTTAAACTCTACAACACCAAACATTCACTTCTGTTTATTTCTGTGTAAAATATAGCTGTTGAATGAAGACAAAATAAATAATAACAGTATTTACTGCTGAACACTTTAATAATAATATATTAAGATGTTCAGCTGTGTCTGTGTCATGGGTGGTGGGGGTGGGGGCCTGGCTAGTAAGGTTTGTCCAACCTCCCTGCATGGAGTGTAATCATATTTTGTACATGCATATGCATATATACATAGTTCGATGATGGTACAGCAATGCACTGAGAATTTCATCTTGTCACGATGTTTAGAATCTGTTTGGTAATTTCTGCACTCTGTACTGTAGAGCTGGACAACTGTTTTAGCTGTTATAACAGTTGCTTTGTTTATTCCTGTGTAAAATATAGCTGTTGAATGAAGACAAATAAATAATAACAGTATTTACTGCTGAAAACTTTAATAATATTATATTAAAATGTTCAGCTGTGTCTGTGTCATGGGTGGTGGGGGTGGGGCCTGGCTAGTAAGTTTTGTCCACCCTCCCTCCATGGATTGTAAAACTCATATTTTTATACATGCATATGCATATATACATAGTTCTATGATGGTACAGCAATGCACTGAGAATTTCATCTTCTCATGATGTTTAAAATCTGTTTGGTAATTTCTGCACTCTGCACTGTAGAGCTGGACAACTGTTTTAGCTGTTACAGTTATAACAGTTGCTCCTCCCTGTGAAAACTTATTGTCACACGTTTTATCTTAGCAGCTTTCAAAAGTTTCCCTCACGTCATGTTCTGCATTTCTCTGTGGTTTTCACACCTAACTCAGCAGCAACTTGACCAAAGAACTAACAGAGAGGAAATTAACCAATACAAGCACAGACTCTCTAATGATTCATTTTCATTGAAGTCGTTCTTATCACAGTGATACTGAACATAATCTGAATACTCTGAGACTGTTCTCAGATCCACAGGTTCATAATTATTCCGTTTAGTAAACCAGAATGACAAAATCATTAATTAAGAAAATAATCAGCAGATTCAGTGAAAACAATCTTTTATTTTTTTCAGCCCTAAAAATGTCAAGAGCTGTTTCAATCGAGCATCTGACAGGAGCAATATCGCTGAATGCTGATAGGATGTAATGGGTGGTATTCATTTCATACATTGAAGGGGAACTCCACCAATTTTAGTCTGTTTACAGGACTATGTACTACTGCATATGTAAGGAGAGTTGCCTTTTTGGAGCTGTGTGACATCTGATAAATTGCAGCAAGTGATGTCACTTGAGTCAGTGTCAGTTGGGGCTGAAGACTATAAATTTGACAATGAAAATAAATCTGGTGGTGAAGAGTTAGAAAGAAGTGCATTACCAGACCTCTGTAGCCTGCTCCTCATCTCTGCTTGAGGCTAGCAGCTCGAGGCTACATTAGCTGCTACTAGCAAAACAGACCTGAATCCCCAACCAAACTGTTGATGGTGTAGTTGCATTGTGGGTAATGTAGAAGCTTGTAGAACACATAGAACGCTTTATTCCATTTGTTCTACGAGGAAGAAGAATACAGAATAGCTGATATCTTAATCAGGGGCAATCACAACATAACCAGTATCCATATTTTTTGTATATGATTTATGAGATAATCTTTATGCTAATGACATTTTACTTACACCATCTAACCCGGGTGACTCTATTCCATACCCTAAGACTTATCCCAACCTTATAGGCTATATAAATGCAATCACTACTGTGCTGTACTTCTTGGACGAGCCGTATGGCAGCACCTCACTTAGGACAGTCTTGATGGAGGTGTGGTTTCTTGTCAGCATAATATTTATTAATTTTTGTCAGGGGAGACATACTTGTACATTGTAACATTGTGCAGCTTTGGACTTATCTCTGGAACACTGTATCAGTTATCAAACAGGTGGTGTAATTTGTGAAATGTGTGAAAAGTGAAGTCCCAATGTAGAGCCTTTTATTTAAAAGAACATTGGAGAACATGCATTTTCAAATCTAGCTGTAGTTTGAGAGCGCTGCCACTAGATGTTGATGAAGAGCTGATAGCAAATCTATGCCACATCTTGTACATCTCTCATTTGACCACACTATTTTTTGACCCCTCTCTTTCTTTTACAAGTTTAAGCCTCATCCATGAACTGTTGAGCATGCTTGTCATAACAAATCCAGAACGGCACCCCACTGTATCACCCTCAGGGCTATCTATAGCCTGAGGGTGGTAGGGTGTCAAGAAAGTGTGTCCTCGATACACATGACGATAATAAATGCAGTAAACACATCAGTCATCTTGTACATGCACACAAATGTACACTGAATGAGTAAAGTGGCAATTCTATATACTTTCTCATGTTTGGACATGAAACCAGATTGCCAGTAGACCTGACTTTTTGAGTCAAGTGATAGTACCTCTAGTGAAGTGAAGGAAAAGTGAAGGAAACAAGCAACACTCTCTTGTCACCGTGAGTTTGTTTCTGACCACTAGCCTCTGGTGACAGATTCTTGATATGAAACCTGGGGAAGCAAGTGAAAATGTAGTCCTTACATTATGGAAAGTCAGCTGCCTGGGTTGCCTGTGATCAAAATGAGACCAGAAAGTTGACATTGCCCAGAAAAAGTGCTCCATCACGATCACATTTTGCTTATTAGACAAGAGATGCATTTAGGACCTGGAAAGAGCAAGTACCTATACAAAGGAATAGAACCTATAAGGAGAGCAAGTAAGATATGCTTTTCTTTATTTTCAGACATATATATAATGTCACAATATCGGATATTCATGTTAAAAGTGGAAGACGTGTCAAATATCCAGGTAAACGTATGTAGTAGTAATCCCTGTGAGCAAAAAGCAGCAGTGTCAGACTGCTCTGAACCCTCGGTTTTCAATGTTTTTTTTAACTTTCAGCCCGAGCTGACGTCAGTTCATGATGGATTTCTTTATATGGACATCTGCTACGTGTACAGCACGTGAGTTCGCTGCTCCGCTTCGGGAGTAGTAACACCAAGCCACAAATCCATTACACAGCACAGAAAAGTAAAATAAGTAGTTTACCTGTTGGAGGTATGCTGGTTGTCTGCAGCTCATCATAAAATATCTCACTGTGGCTGTTTCTGCTTGTACTATTCCTCCCTGCATTATTTGTAACTGATCCGCTGAACAAATAGCTCCAAATAGCACCATATGTTGTTGTTTCAACCAGTTTTTAGTGCTGCTAACGAAGCTCTGCTAATTCAGTGAGGAACACATTTTTACTTCCTGTAAATTCTTCACAATAAAAGTCTCCTGTATGTTAGTCATTTAAAAGCTTTTAATTGCAAGCACGAATGCAGGAAATGTTTGGTTTGCATTGACGGTAAAGTCACACAACTCTGATACGTAAAGCTGGCCAATCAGAACAGAGTGGGCTCATTGGGAGGGGGGCCTTAAAGAAACAGGAGCTAAAACAGAGTGTAAGAGAAACTGTGTATACTGAGGGGCTGCATAAAGTTCTAGTATAAGATGAATAAGGAGTTTTTTGAACTGTGAATCATGCAGAGCTACTCTAGTGGAGTCAAAAACATAAAAATTTAGAGCTGAAATGAGAACAGCTCCTCTTTAAAGAAAAGAGAAATGAGAACTATGATCCCTCTTGCTAGGATAACAGGATGGAGTCTACTTCTGATACAGATGGGTGTACAGTACGGTATGACCACCATCTACCATAACAGTCACAAAAACTGGAACATCAGATCAATGAACACCCTGAACCCTTAGTCTAGATCTGGATCTTGCCTTGCTTGCAATGACAGATGAACCTCAAGTAAAAAGAGGACTGCTAAGAAGATGGCTGAAGCAGAAAGACGCCAAAATAGGGAAAAAAGGTGTCAAACAGACTGACCTATGACTCACAAGCCTGACTTCAGTAGCGGGTAGTACACATGGTAGGTCAATGAAAAGAAAGCTAGTTTTTCACTCTCTTCCATTAAAGATATAAAAGCAGCTTTTACAAGAGGATAGGTTGATAAGATGAATGTTTAAACCAAACTGTCATCAGGACATGACCATTTTGGTGGGGGGAGAACGTAGTACCCTGCACTACTTTTGTTTACATATTGTTTTATTTCAGTTTAAAAATGTATATTTCTAATAGCACAATTTGTTTTTATTGTAGAAACATCCTGAATTTAAAACTATAGTAGACCCCTCCCCAATTCACCTCTCAATGCAAAGGTGTTGGCAGTTAATGTTATGAGATATACCACAACATGCTCTAAAATGAGAATTGAGTGGGTGGGCTCTGTGGGCATTTGGCTCATGATGCATATTGAGGATGTCATTTGAACAACCTGATCTTCCTGCTGCTTATGTTCTGACCGCAGTGGAAAGTTACCTTTGAGTGTAAGTTCTATCTTTATTCTAGCAGAGTGCAGTGGTTAATGGTGTGGCTGCTATACTTCCTGTGTACATTGCAGACGGGTTTTAACATATCTGAAGTCACAAAGAGAGATGAGAGGAGCAGCTATGAGTTTAACAGCAGCAGCGAGTGGATTTGTTGTCTTCCCTCTCTCTGTATCAGGTACTGTATATCTATATTTACATTATTTAGAGCAGCATGCATTAATTTTAAGAAAGTAAATAAGTACCTCAGATTACTCTCTAGATTTTGATGTATGGTGTGAAGCAGTGTGCCTTTAAAGGCCTACAACACCAAATATTACCTCAATCCTTTTTTCAGTTTATAAATCACAGTTTTCTGTATCATAAATTCAAGACTCGATCGTGGTGATGACTGAAGTCTTCAGTTTTATGTTTTCATACATCTCTCTATATCTCTCCTTTTACTTGAACACTGTAGACAGATTGGACTGCTGTGTGCTGTTAACAATAACAGGATCGTTTGGCTGAAACCACTTAATTCCTATAAATGAACATTTTTCTCTTGAATAACTCAGAAGTTCTTGTGTTATGGACCACTAATTTATCCCTGCAACTTCTTTTATCTCAGTGAAGTCATGTTTTAGGGAGGGGTATTGGTGTCACACAGTGGACTTTTATTACTGTCTTCACTCTTGTTCCTCACTTTAAAAACAGTCGCACTGATGTTGTTAAAGGACAAGAATGTCCGCGTCAAAACACTGCCACAAAAATATGATATATTCATATTATTTTCCATCTTCACTGAGTTAAATCCTGATCATCACTCATTCTTTTTCAGAATTTTAATCCTATTAATACCAGTTTGTTTACATAATGTCACTGTTGTTTTTTATGGAAAAAAAACAAAACACAGACAATGATTTATTTTCTGTATACTAAACGCTAGCAGGATTTTTCCTTTTTTTTAATTATCAATCTGGGATATTTCAGTGATTTGTATCGACATTGATTTTGATGCATTATTATTTTTTTGTGCAGTGTCAGATTTTAAAATAATCACACTTGTTAAAACTGTTAAAAGCCTTCCTAAAACTGCTATAAAAACACTATATATTAATATTAATTTTTCATTCATTGTTTTATTTGACAGGCAATTCAGTTTAAATAGTTTGTATATTTCTTATCACTCAATTTGTTGTTATTGTAGACACACCCTGAATTTAAAACTATAGTAGACTCCTCACCAATTCACCTCTCTTGCAAAGGCGTTGTCTCTTAACATTATGAGATAAACCACAACATGTTGTTAGTGAGCTACATGGGCGTTTGGCATTTGGTTATTTTTACAACCTGATCTGCTTGCTGCTTATGCACTGACTGCAGTGGAAAGTTACCTTTCAGTGTAACTTCTATCTTTATTCTAGCAGAGTACAATGGTTGATTGATGTGGATGGTTCACTTCCTGTGTACATTGCAGACAGTTTTTAACATATCTGAAGCCTCACAGAGAGATGAGAGGAGCAGCTATGAGTTTAACAGCAGCAGCGAGTGGATTTGTTGTCTTCCTTCTCTCTGTGTCAGGTACTGTATATCTATATTTACATTGTAGGACATTTAACACACTTATTCAGAGCAGCATTAAGTCATTTTAAGAAAGTAAATATAAAATATCCCAGATCAGCACTTTTCTAGGTTTGATGTATGTGTGATGCAGTATGATGAATAACTTTTAAACTCTACAACACCAAACATTCACTTCTGTTTATTCCTGTGTAAAATATAGCTGTTGAAATAATAACAGTATTCACTGCTGAACATTTTTATAATATTATATTAAGATGTTCAGCTGTGTCTGCGTCATGGGTGGTGGGGGTGGGGCCTGGCTAGTAAGGTCTGTCACCCCTCCCTCCATGGATTGTAAGAATAATATATTTTTATACATGCATATTCATATATACATAGTTCTATGATGGTACAGCAATGCACTGAGAATTTCATCTCATCATGATGTTTAAAATCTGTTTGGTAATTTCTGCACTGTGCACTGTAGAGCTGGACAACTGTTTTAGCTGTTAGGTATAACAGTTGCCCCTTCCTGTTAAAACTTGTCACACATCTTATTTTAGCCGCTTTCAAAAGTTTCCCTCACGTCATGTTCTGCATTTCTCTGTGGTTTTCACACCTACCCCAGCAGCAACTTGACCAAAGAACTAACAGAGAGGAAATTAACCAAGACAAGCACAGACTCTCTAATGATTCATTTTCTTCTTCTTTTCCTGTTCAGTAAAACTGCATTAATGTTCACAGCTTCAATACATTCTTGTTCCTTCACTGAACCTTCAGACTCTACGATGTTCTGTCTCAGTGCACAGAGAGATTAACTGTAAACAGCAACTTTGTATTTGGACTTTTTGATGAGTGTTTTCACCCAGGCATGATTCAGAAATTATATCAAGAAAGTCATGTTTTAGAATTATAAATGTATAAAAATAAACAAATGTGGAGAAAAAGAATGATACAGAACAAGTCTGTCAAGTTTTAATGATTTGAAAACAACATTGATGTACCACTGATCTGCTGCTCCACTCCAAAAAAGTTAGTTAAATATGTTTTTACTCATTTTGTATTTGAAGGACTTGTTTGATAACACATAAGAGACACATTTCAGGCTTTTAGCTTTTTTAAAACTACAATGAACAAGGACAACAACAGTAGAAACTTGGACTAAAGCTGAAACACTCAGCAGTAACAAATGATAAAATACTGTATTCCAGTTCAGTGCTGGTTTGATTGATGCAGGATGAGGAGCTTTGAATGACAACAACTACACATAAAGTCATGTTGGTGCCATGATCCACTTTGTCTTATTCACTGATTCTTAACTTGTTATGAATCTGATTGTGGTTTCTGATGTGCTCTGTGTTACAGTGGTGCAGGGTCAGAATGACTGGGGAGTGACTTACACTTCTACTCAGATCTGTGCCTTAAAAGGATCAACAGTGGACATACATTGTACCTACAGATACCCATCCAGAGTAAATGACCATAATATTGAAGTTGAGAGAACATTGTGGTTTATTAAATTGAGTAATAAAGAACCTGTGGATCTGAGAACAGACTCAGAGTATTCAGGTCGTGTTCAGTATCACTGTGATAAGAACGACTGCAGTCTGAGAATCACAGACCTGAGAGAGAGCGACTCAGCTGAATACAAGTTCATGTTCACAACAAACCAACCAGGAGGGAGATTTACTGGTTTACCTGGAGTCACTTTGTCTGTCACAGGTAACATTTTCATCTGAATACTTATTTAATTCCAAACATTAAATATCTTGAAAATAGTACTGTGAATGTTTGTGTTGATATTTTGTGCATGTATAAAGATAAATGATATTTCTATTTCTTCACATATCCAGATATCCAGGTGCAGGTGATCAGATCAACAGCCTGCAAAGTTCATACCTGTGTTCGGGCAGAGCTGAAGTGTCACAGCAGTTGTCATCTAGATGATCGTCCTTCCTACATCTGGTACAAGAATGGACGGATAATAACAGAACAAACATCTCCTTTTTATTTGGGCTTTTTTTATCCTACAGACAGCTATTCCTGTGCTTTGAAAGGACATGAGACGTTCTCCTCTCCTTCAGTGTGTGAGTTTATTCCACGAGCATGAGCATAATCAGCAGACAGCAACAGTGATAAGTGTCAGGTTATGATGTCAGCACTGTACAGCTGCATGAATATGATTGGATCATAAGATTAAAAAATGTCAATATTTTCTCCTTCAGATGCACGTAAGATTCCTCTGGTGTCTGTGAGTCCCTCTGGGGACATTATGCCGAACAGTTCAGTGACTCTGACCTGTAGCAGTGATGCTAACCCAGCAACTAAATACACCTGGTACAAGAAGAATGTAAATCCAGACATTCAACCTCTCAGTAAAGAACCACAGCTTGTCTTCAGCTCCATCCAGTCCTCTGACTCTGGAGAGTATTACTGTACAGCTGAGAACCAGCTGGGGACGAGGACATCTGAATACATCTTTATTGATGTGAAATGTGAGTGAAACAGTTCATTTAAAAAGCAACATACAGCTGTTTGTCTTGTCAACCTTGCTAAAAAAAGTGGAAAAGATTTGTCTGATCATGTCTGCTTTCTTCAGCTCTGCCTGCTTCACATTCAGTCTGCTGCTGTAGTTCACTGAGCAGCTCCAATACAACATGTTGTACTAATGCAACCCTTCCTCATTTTATAGTTCATTCATTTTGATACATCTCCTCCAGATGCTCCAAAGCTTCCCTCTGTGTCAGTGAGTCCCTCTGGTGAGATAGTGGAGGGCAGTTCAGTGAATCTGACCTGTAGCAGTGATGCTAACCCAGCAGCTAAATACACCTGGTACAAGAAGAATGTAAATCCAGACCTTCTACCTCTCAGTGAAGAACCACAGCTTGTCTTCATTTCCATCCAGTCTTCTGACTCTGGAGAGTATTACTGTACAGCTGAGAACCAGCTGGGGACGAGGACATCTGAATACATCTTTATTGATGTGAAATGTGAGTGAAACAGTTCATTTAAAAAGCAACATACAGCTGTTTGTCTTGTCAACCTTGCTAAAAAAAGTGGAAAAGATTTGTCTGATCATGTCTGCTTTCTTCAGCTCTGCCTGCTTCACATTCAGTCTGCTGCTGTAGTTCACTGAGCAGCTCCAATACAACATGGTGTACTAATGCAACCCTTCCTCATTTTATAGTTCATTCATTTTGATACATCTCCTCCAGATGCTCCAAAGCTTCCCTCTGTGTCAGTGAGTCCCTCTGGTGAGATAGTGGAGGGCAGTTCAGTGAATCTGACCTGTAGCAGTGATGCTAACCCAGCAGCTAATTATACCTGGTACAAGGAGAATGAAGACTCACCAAAAGCATCAGGACAGATCTTCACCATCACTCATGTCAGACCTCAACACAGTGGGAATTATTACTGTGAAGTCCAGAACAGAAGAGGACGTCATAACTCCACCTTATATCTGACTGTTGTGGCAGGTAAGTTTTTCATTCAGCCACACACACACTGCACTAGGACTCATTAGCTCATAGAGACAGTAAAACAGGTTTGTGTGATTCACTGCTGACTGGAGGAATCAGCTCAATTCAAATCATGGTGAAGAGAGATCTGAGCAAGAGAAAACTGTGAATTTTCATGTCAATGTGTTTCTTGTTAACAAGTTATATTTCAAAGGATTATGTGACCTCTGATTAGGCTGAAGTGATGCAGGCTTTTTATATTTAACTAGTGGAGAGAGAGCTGTGTTCATAAACACAAGCAGTCAAGGTGAGATTTCTTCACACTGTGCTGCCTCACTCTATGAGACCAAGAGTCTAAATATTGAGCTGCTGCATTTTTTCATTTAGAGGAGGAAGTTAAAGTGTGACCAAGAGTATTCAGACACAACAGACCAAGTGGAGGTCTTGGCAAAACATGGACACACTGGAGGAGTTAAATCTCCAGCTGGTCTGGGAGAATATGGAGATTATACTGAAATAATGTTTTTCAATGTAATTTAAAGGAAAAAAAAACATTAAATTGTAAGAATGATGTGAGCATCACACACCACCAGCTGAGCTGAGGAAGCTGCAAATGTATTTAATTTTTTCCCCCATTTGTCACACATTAAAGTAAGATGGTAAAGGGCAGTACTGGATCACATAGACATTTCGTTAAAGATCCCCTCCAAACATGTTTTAAGACAAAAAAATACTTTGCTTTGAATAATAATGAATCATAATTTGGGTCTAAGATGTTTTTTCCACAAAAAACTACTATTACCTAGTTAGAAACTCTAAGAATGACATCTGCTTCTTTTCCCTCGCTGAGTAAATTGAATCTATAAATATGTAAATACTTTTCATTTTGAGAGTTTATCTGCTGGACACAAGATGTCTCCTACTTCACTGTAGAGTCCATTTTCAGTGTTTGTGCAATGGAGGTTTCAAGTTTCAACATCACACATGTGAAAGTTGCATATTGGACCAGGATCAGCTTCCAAAATAGTTGTGATGTCACAAATCATGCTCGTAGGCACAGCTTTAACTTAGATTTTCAGTGACCACAGAAAACTTTTCCCCTTTTCACTAGATGAATGTAAAAACAGTCTTTCAGTGTCATACTTTGCACATACATCATTTTACACAGTGAAGCTCAAACATTCAACTAATGTAACAAGAAGAAAAACACAATTTTGTGTGGAACAGGACTTTAAGCTTTATAGCAGTGTGACCTCCATCATCAATATCGTTAGTTACATTTTGAGGGACTCAGAAACATTGTCCATTTACTGTTCTGTCATAATCCAGATGATTACACTCATCATAGTTGTTAGCGTGCGCTAACAGCAATGAACAACAGAGCTTTGGGGACACTTAAGCCTGCTGGCTGCCGGATAGTCCAGCTGTATCGAGCTGAAAAAAAACCAAGACCATAATACTGAATGAACACATGACCTGCAGGCCTTCACGGGTTTTGTGATTATTGCCAAATAGGTTTGTACATACATGGTATTTGCCTTGTTGTTGTGGTGCGTAACAATCAAAATATACAAGTGAAGAAAGAATACAAGTACCACAAGTCAAGTAATCAGAAATAATTTACAATAAAAAATATATAAAATATATGCCAAACTGAAAAGAGCTGTTAGAGTTTAAAATGAAGAGAACTGAATATACATATATTGACTAACTCATTGGACCCAAGCATGCTGTAATACCCTCATTAACTGTCAATGTTTTCTTTTCATTGCTGTTCTCCAGGAGCAGGAAAATCAATAGCTGCTGGAGTAACAACTGCTGTTCTCCTGTTTATCATCATCCTCTCTGTCTTCCTGTGGATGAGGTAAGCAGTTCTGTTTCACTAAATCATTCTTCAAAGTTCAGTCATTTCTGTTTTTAATTAATTCTTCTAACCAGGAAAAAGAGATCCTCCAATCAAAGGTCTGAGGCTGAGGAGAGACCAGACAACAGAGAGAGGGTGAGGAGGGAGAGTTATACTATTCTATCCCGGTTCCACACTTCCACAGTCACTATCTTTAAGTGCAACTAGAAAACTCATCTGACTGTCAAGCACTTCATGTTGTTTCTTAACAATCCTTCATCACAGAAACCAACACTTTCCTCATTTCTGTCACCCTCAAGACACAGCTGGAGGAGCAAGATAACCTTCAGTACGCCAGCGTGCACTTCTCCAACAACCAGGCAGATCCTCTCTACTCCAACATCAGATCAGCTCAGCCCCACAGACACATGGAGGAACAAGAGGTTGTCCAGTACGCTGCTGTCACATTTAACAGAGCCGGTACTGCCCCGAGGTGAGCAGCTCTTCACACAGGAACATAGTAGTAACAGTTTTATTTCAGTTTTTCATTTGTTATATTTGCCTGTTGCATCTTTATTATGACTGTTTTGACTGTTTGTATAATTTAATACAACATCTTCAGAATCACCTGATTCATTTTTTAATTTCCCTCTCAGAACCAGAGGTCAGGAAACTGAAGAAGATTCAGCAGCACTGTACAGCACAGTCAACAAAACCTCATGAACACATCAGCAATCTCATGTTTTGTTTTGTTTTTTTCCATCTTTGAAAACAATGAGAAGATCTCCCCCACACTGTCACACAATTCTTCATAATTTCGTTTAATATAATTTAGAAATATGCTATTTGTTATTTTAAAGGGGTCTAAACTGTGTTATTTGTGTTTTTGTATAATTTCACCTAAAAGGGTAAATATTTGTACATTCAAAAAGCAGTCAGTCCTTCTAAAGTCTTGTCTGTGGTCAGTTATTTAAAATACAGCATGATAAAAGTGAATAGACCTAATGCCAAGTTTGATAGTTTCTTTGTTTATTATTAGGCTATTATAAGTTTCACCCAAATCAAGTAAACCTTTGTGGTAGCTACCTTTTAAATAGACTGAACCCAAACAACCATCATTCCAGTCTAAAGTCACTTACAACATCTTAGACAAAGTATAGAGTGTTGGGGTGCTACACCTGCTGAAAGAAAAATGTTAAAAAATGAAAAAGAAAATTGAAAAAAAATCTCTACACACCTGAATATGTGACATGTGCATTAGAGGAAGGTGCAGCTCAGACCTGTCTGAAACATGATTTAATAAATATTCCAGCAACAAGCGAGACAGTGTGTCAGAGTTCTCCTCATTGTTTTCAAGTTGCACCTTCCTCCAACACACCTGTCACATATTCAGGTGTGCAGATATTTATTTTTTTCAAATTATCCTTTCATTTTAATTTTAGTTTTTTTAATTTTAAGCAGGTAACCATTGGATTTTAAAACTATATTTCTCAGGGTGGACCTCTCCAAGAATGCATCATAGAGACAAATATATATTTTAGAGCAATTTAAATTGACAGTTTATCTTGTTAATTTACTGCAGAAGTAAAATCCCATTCAGACCTAGCTCCTGTACTTATTAATTTCATTGTGGATCCTTTGAAACAATGGAAGAAAGCAGTAAGCAGCATTTGGATTGACAACAGAATTGATCTGCCAGTAGGATTTATCATCAATGCCAGACAGCCTCAACATATTTATTGTTTCTTTACTCTCACATGTATGCTAACCTTACAAACTCTGTAAAGATGTAAGTAGTGAAGCTGATCCAAGTGACAAAACTTTCATTGTAAAACCTGCTAATTTAAACTTGTAGTATTTGTGCGACTGGAGTCAACGGAGTTATTTTGTGGGGCTGTGGATACTTGCCAGTGTAATATTTATTAACATTGGGTTAGAGGAGATATACTAAAGATTATTATAACTTGCAGCTTTGGACATATCTCAGGAGTAGTGTATCAGTTAGTTAACAAGTGGTAAGATTGTAATGTTTAAGATATTTAAAAAACACACTGGAGTATTAGAGAGCTTTTACTCATCAACTTGTAACTTCCTATTGCTGCCACTAGATGTTAGTAAAGAGTTATATTTCATTGATAACAGACCATTTCCACTGTTCTTTCTGTATTTACAGTATGTCTTCCAGTTTCATTATGACAACCAGTTTTATTGTCAGTCAAGTATTTGTAGTCAGTATTCTAACATTCATTTTGTGAATTATTTCTACTGCCTTACAGTAACATTACAATTGTCTGTTTTTCTGCTTTCTTTATACATATTATTACAGCCTGTTTTTGTTCTATATCGCAATTTCTAAACCATGTAATCACTTTTGTCCTTGTTCTTTCTTGATTGAATAAAAATGATCTCAGTTCTAATTGGAGAGATGAGTCACTTATTGTGATTGTGAATCTTAGATTGTGAATGACGTCAAACTACACATATAATAAATTTAGTGATATGATTTACACATGCATGCATGGTTTAGTCACAAACACAAGGAGTGAAATGTTACGATTGACCTCATAGTCCAGGTTAGTTGTAACATACCCTGGGGTGAAATGTAACATTATGAAGTAAGGATTATGACAAAACTTAAGATATTGAAAACTTTTTCTTCAACACTTAAATGATTTTCAATGATTTTTTTAACATAATCGGGATGTGTGTGTGTGTGTGTTACACTAACATTTTAACATTATAATAAAACTAAACAACTAAACTTCATCAATTGAACATTAGTGTATGTGTGTCTGTGTGTTACACTAACATTTGAAAATAGTAATAAAACTGAAAAAAATGTGTAAATGCGCACCAGGTCCATCAATTGAACATTAATGTGTGTCTGTGTGAGTGTGTCTGTGTGTGCCCAGTATGTATGGAGTATGTGTAGCACTCCAAAATGTTGAGAGGCACCCCCTTGGCAGTCTTTCTCTTACATGAGAAAATTCAAATTAACATATAAATACAATTAATTTTTTGCTTGGGGTAGGTTGTAACATTTTTTCACATGTTGTTACAACTAACCCAGACTCTTGTAGCCATGAACTAGCTTACCTTACAGCTAACAAATAAAACATTAGCACTAACCACTTGCATGAAAGATATCTATACAGACACATAATTAACATGATTTAAGTTTGATGAGTTCATCTACAAAGTAGGCAATGCTATCAAAAATAAATGAAGTAAAAAAAAAATACCTTCTTGCCTCAAAATTATTTTTTTCTTTCTAAAATTGGCTGTGTCTGCCACAAGGTGCTACTTCCTCACATGTGGTAAAAGGACAAATTTGAGCATGTGCAGCGCATCCGTCACATGTGTCATGTTTTTTAAACTGTGCCCACAATTAAAAAGAGTAAAATAATAAAAATATCTCATTATTTCTCTTCTCTCTTTAAATTACTAATAGCCTAGAACACTGATCTCTTATTCTCTCTAACATAGATTATATTAAGCCTTTGCAAAACGGTAAAACTTGGTTGTCACTTCTGCCTTTGCTGGCAACTGGAACCTCATGCATTTTCATAATAAGAGGAAGGAAATGTGGTCATTTAATTTTAGTCTTACATCTGACATCTGGTCACAGATCACAGAAGACGAGCATCTTAACAGACAACAACCTTCTCTGTTGTGAGTAGAATAGTTTACTGATATGACTATTACATGTTTTGTACATTGTTTGATGTATTTTATTGTCTGTGAAGCCTCACAGAGAGATAAGAAGAGCAGCTATGAGTTTAACAGCAGCAGCGAGTGGATTTGTTGTCTTCCTTCTCTCTGTGTCAGGTACTGTATATCTACATTTACATTGTAGGACATTTAGCACACTTATTCAGAGCAGCATGAAGACATTTTAAGAAAGTAAATATAAAATATCCCAGATCAGCACTTTTCTAGGTTTGATGTATGTGTGATGCAGTATGATGAATAACTTTTAAACTCTACAACACCAAATATTCACTTCTGTTTATTCCTGTGTAAAATATAGCTGTTGAATGAAGACAAAATGGTAAAAAATAAGATCAATATTCACTGCTGAACACTTTAAAATTATTATATTAAGATGTTCAGCTGTGTCTGTGTCATGGGTGGTGGGGGTGGGGCCTGGCTAGTGAGGTTGGTCCAACCTCCCTCCATGGATTGTAAGAATCATATATTTTTATACATGCATATTCATATATACATAGTTCTATGATGGTACAGCAATGCACTGAGAATTTCATCTTGTCATGACGTTTAAAATCAGTTTGGTAATTTCTGCACTCTGTACTGTAGAGCTGGACAACTGTTTTAGCTGTTACAATTATAACAGTTGCCCCTTCCTGTTAAAACTTGTCACACATTTCATTTTAGCCGCTTTCAAAAGTTTCCCTCACTTCATGTTCTGCATTTCTTTGTGGTTTTCACACTTAATTGAGCAGCAACTTGACCAAAGAACTAACAGAGAGGAAACTAACCAAGACAAGCACAGACTCTCTAATGATTCATTTTCTTCTTCTTTTCCTGTTCAGTAAAACTGCATTAATGTTCACAGCTTCAATACATTCTTGTTCCTTCACTGCACATTCAGACTGTATGATGTTCTGTCTCAGTGCACAGAGAGATTAACTGTAAACAGCATCTTTGTACTGTAAATTCATGATATCTAATTCTAAGAAAAAACATCTTTGGACTATTCGATGAGTGTTTTCACCCAGGCATGATTCAGTAATTATGTTATGAAAGTCATATACTGGAATTATAAATTATGTGGCTAAAAAGTAAATAAACATGGAGAAAAAGAATGATACAGAACAAGTCTGTCAAGTTTTAATGAGGTGAAAACAACATTGATGTACCACTGATCTGCTGCTCTACTCCAAAAAAGTTAGTTAAATAGGTTTTTACTCATTTTCTATTTGAAGGACATGTTTGATAACACATAAGAGACACATTTCAGGTGTTTAGCTTTTTTAAAACTACAATGAACAAGGATAACAACAGTAGAAACTTGGACTAAAGCTGAAACACTCAGCAGTAACAAATGATAAAATATGATAAACAACTAATAAAATATTGTATTCCAGTTCAGTTCTAGTTAGATTGATGCACGATGAGGAGCTTTGAATGACAACAACTGCAAATAAAATCATATTGGTGCCATGATCCACTTTGTCTTATTCACTGATTCTTAACTTGTTTTAAATCTGATTGTGGTTTCTGATGTGCTCTGTGTTACAGTGGTACAGGGTCAGAATGACTGGGGAGTGACTTACACTTCTACTCACATCTGTGCCTTAAAAGGATCAACAGTGAACATAAACTGCACCTACAGATACCCATCCAGAGTAAATGACCATAATATTGAAGTTGAGAGAACATTCTGGTTTACTAAATTGAGTAATAAAGAACCTGTGGATCTGAGAACAGACTCAGAGTATGCAGGTCGTGTTCAGTATCACTGTGATAAGAACGACTGCACTCTGAGAATCACAGACCTGAGAGAGAGCGACTCAGCTGAGTACAAGTTCATGTTCACAACAAACCAACAAGGAGGGAGATTTACTGGTTCACCTGGAGTCCCTTTGACTGTCACAGGTAACATTTTCATTGGCAGATTTAACTGCATTTTAAATGGTTAATGTCTTGGAAATAGTACTGTGAATGTTTGTGTGTGTCTGAACATGAATTACATTTCTGTTCTTTCTTTACATATCCAGATATCCAGGTGCAGGTGATCAGATCAACAGACTGCAAAGTTCATACCTGTGTCCAGGCAGAGCTGAAGTGTCACAGCAGTTGTCATCTACCTGATAGTTCTTCCTACATCTGGTACAAGAATGGACAGGAAATCAGGAGAGAAACATCTTCTTCTTATTCAAACTCCTTAAATCGTGCAGACAGCTTTTCCTGTGCTGTTGAAGGACATGAGGATTTCCCCTCTCTTTCAGTTTGTGAGTTTTCTTCACAGTCTTTCACTAACATAACAGCATCTTGTGGAGCCTTTTATCTAAAGTTTTGTACAATGACTTCATGTATTTCTAATATGAACGACCCCAATGCAGCTCTTGTTATTGGTACCATGTTTTTCTCATTGAGCTCTACAGGACTTCTACTGCAGAGAAAGATGTCATTTGAACAGTTTAGAAATATTTCATCCTGCCTATTAGACAAAATCTCTTGTTTCAAGGTTTTGACAACTAGATTCATTGTGTCTTCAGTCCCTCTGTGAAAATTACAAATTTCGCTCTAATTTTTCTTATGTTCAATAATTATATTGACCCACCTCTTCCATCAATAGTCAATTAGAGCCATCACCCCAGTCTTAATAATACATTTCACACAACACGTACACACACACACACACACACACACACACACACACACACAAATACACACACACACACACACAAACACACACACACACATACACACACACAAATACACACATACACACACACACACACACACACACACACACCAGCAGTTATGAAGGAAAGTTCTTAAAGTAGATGAGGATTACTGCTCTCCCTCCTTCAGTGTGTTTACTGTCACTTGAAGAATTTAAACTCATACACAAGGAAGCAGGACATGTAGTTTGTAATGTGTTTGATGAAATATAAACCATTTCAATATGTTCCACTGTGAAAACTTAACCTCAACTGGGGATGAAATGTTAAACATGTTGTTTTCTGCTACAGATGCACCAAAAACCTCCTCTGTGTCAGTGAGTCCCTCTGGTGAAATTAAGGAGGGCAGTTCAGTGACTTTGACCTGTAGCAGTGATGCTAATCCAGCAGCTAAATACACCTGGTACAAGGGTATATATATGCATTCTGAAGTTATCTCAGAAGGCCGACAGCTTGTCTTCAGCTCCATCAAGTCCTCTGACTCTGGATATTATTCCTGTACAGCTGAGAACGGGCTGGGCAGGAGGACATCTGAATACACTGAGATAAATGTGAAATGTGAGTGAAACACAGTCTATGTTAAAAAAGCATCACATAGGTGATGACAACTTTTTTCAGGCTTCATTAACCAGTGAAATATTTTGCTGATCAGGCTCTCTTGGCTCTGCCTGCTTCACATTTACAATCATCAACACAAATATAAACTATTATTCATTCTTTCTCTCATGGATTTAAAGGAACAGATTCTCAAAATTTTATCCCTCTGAAAATTAAATATGTTCTTCCATTTTTCTTTGAGTTCTTAGACAAAGAGTACAACAATAAAAACCTCCAGAATTAACGGACCAAATCAAAAATTTAGTAAGAAATATTCCAATGTCCCAACATAAAATTATACAATATGATAAATACCTGATAAAGCGCAATACTTCAGCTCAGTTATATTTAGCTTGATGCATGATAAGAAACTTCTGTGACAGGTGACAGCAGACAATCATATTTTGAAGCTGGTCCAGATTATCTTGCCCCCAAAAACATGTTAGCACTATGATACACAGCTTGTCTTAGTAGCTGATTGACTCATTATCAACTGATGTTATGAATGTGATTGTGGTTTCTGATGTGCTCTGTGTTACAGTGGTACAGGGTCAGAATGACTGGGGAGTGACTTACACTTCTACTCAGATCTGTGCCTTAAAAGGATCAACAGTGAACATAAACTGCACCTACAAATACCCATCCAGAATAAATGATCACGATAATACAGTTGAGAAAACATTCTGGTTAATTAAATTGAGTAATAATGAACCTGTGGATCTGAGAACAGACTCAGAGTATTCAGGTCGTGTTCAGTATCACTGTGATAAGAACGACTGCAGTCTGAGAATCACAGACCTGAGAGAGAGCGACTCAGCTGAGTACAAGTTCATGTTCATAACAAACCAACCAGGAGGGAGATTTACTGGTTCACCTGGAGTCACTTTGACTGTCACAGGTAACATTTTCATTGGAAGACTTAATGTAACGTCAGATGGTTAATATCTTGGAAATAGTACTGTGAATGTTTGTGTTTATATTTTGTGCATGTATAAAGATAAATGATATTTCTATTTCTTCACATATCCAGATATCCAGGTGCAGGTGATCAGATCAACAGCCTGCAAAGTTCATACCTGTGTTCGGGCAGAGATGAAGTGTCACAGCAGTTGTCATCTAGATGATCGTCCCTCCTACATCTGGTACAAGAATGGACGGATAATAACAGAACAAACATCTCCTTTTTATTTGGGCTTTTTTTATCCTGCCGACAGCTATTCCTGTGCTTTGAAAGGACATGAGACGTTCTCCTCTCCATCAGTGTGTGAGTTTATTCCACGAGCATGAGCATAATCAGCAGACAGCAACAGTGATAAGTGTCATGTTATGATGTCTGCACTGTACAGCTGCATGAATATGATTGGATCATAAGATTAAAACATGTCAATATTTTCTCCTTCAGATGCACGTAAGATTCCTCTGGTGTCTGTGAGTCCCTCTGGGGACATTATGTTGGACAGTTCAGTAACTCTGACCTGTAGCAGTGATGCTAACCCAGCAGCTAAATACACCTGGTACAAGAAGAATGTAAATCCAGACCTTCAACCTCTCAGTGAAGAACCACAGCTTGTCTTCAGCTCCATCCAGTCCTCTGACTCTGGAGAGTATTACTGTACAGCTGAGAACCAGCTGGGGAAGAGGACATCTGAATACATCTTTATTGTTGTGAAATGTGAGTGAAACTGTTTATTTAAAAACATACAGCTGTTGGTCTTGTCAACCTTGTTAAAAAATATTAGGAAAGATTTTTCTGATCATGTCTGCTTTCTTCAGCTCTGCCTGCTTCACATTCAGTCTGCTGCTGTAGTTCACTGAGCAGCTCCAATACAACATGTTGTACTAATGCAACCCTTCCTCATTTTATAGTTAATTCATTTTGATACATCTCCTCCAGATGCTCCAAAGCTTCCCCCTGTGTCAGTGAGTCCCTCTGGTGAGATAGTGGAGGGCAGTTCAGTGAATCTGACCTGTAGCAGTGATGCTAACCCAGCAGCTAAATACACCTGGTACAAGAAGAATGTAAATCCAGACCTTCTACCTCTCAGTGAAGAACCACAGCTTGTCTTCATTTCCATCCAGTCCTCTGACTCTGGAGAGTATTACTGTACAGCTGAGAACCAGCTGGGGAAGAGGACATCTGAATACATCTTTATTGATGTGAAATGTGAGTCAAACAGTTCATTTAAAAATAAACATACAGCTGTTAGTCTTGTCAACCTTGTTAAAAAATATTAGGAAAGATTTGTGTGATCATGTCTGCTTTCTTCAGCTCTGCCTGCTTCACATTCAGTCTGCTGCTGTAGTTCACTGAGCAGCTCCAATACAACATGTTGTACTAATGCAACCCTTCCTCATTTTATAGTTCATTCATTTTGATACATCTCCTCCAGATGCTCCAAAGCTTCCCTCTGTGTCAGTGAGTCCCTCTGGTGAGATAGTGGAGGGCAGTTCAGTGAATCTGACCTGTAGCAGTGATGCTAACCCAGCAGCTAATTATACCTGGTACAAGGAGAATGAAGACTCACCAAAAGCATCAGGACAGAGCTTCACCATCACTGATGTCAGACCTGAACACAGTGGGAATTATTACTGTGAAGCCCAGAACAGAAGAGGACGTCATAACTCCACCTTATATCTGACTGTTGTGGCAGGTAAGTTTTTCATTCAGACACACACACATTGCACTTGGACTCATTATCTATACAGTTGCCCCAAGTGGATTACTTCAGACCTAAGGGTCATATTCATAAGAGACAGTAAAACAGGTTTGTGTGATTCACTGCTGACTGGAGGAATCAGCTCAATTCAAATCATGGTGAAGAGAGATCTGAGCAAGGAAACGATCTGAATTTTCATGTCAATGTGTTTCTTATTAACAAGTTATATTTCAAAGGATTATGTGACCTCTGATTAGGCTGAAGTGATGCAGGCTTTTTATACTTAACTAGTGGAGAGAGAGCTGTGTTTATGAATACAAGCAGTCAAGGTGAGATTTCTTCACACTGCGCTGCCTCACTCTATGAGACCAAGAGTCTAAATATTGAGCTGCTGCATTTTTTCATTTAGAGGAGGAAGTTAATGTGTGACCAAGAGTATTCAGACACAGCAGACCAAGTTGAGGTCTTGGCAAAACATGGACACACTGGAGGAGTTAAATCTCCAGCTGGTCTATGAGAATATGGAGATTATACTGAAATAATGTTTTTCAATGTAATTTAAAGGAAAAAAAAACATTAAATTGTAAGAATGAGGAATTATATTTTTTACAACAGCACCCTCTACTGGGCCAATGGCCATTTGTGGTCCATCACTCACTCAGCAAAGCATCACACACCACCAGCTGCGCTGAGGAAGCTGCAGGAAGAGAGGAGAGTTTGCTCACTACATCTGCTGACACTGTCACCAATTTTTTTTGAAATGTATTTAATTTTTTTCCCCATTTGTCACACATTAAAGTAAGATTGTAAAGGGCAGTACTGGATCACATAGACATTTAGTTAAAGATCCCCTCCAAAGGCAAAAAAATACTTTGCTTTGAATAATAATAAATAATAATTTGGGTCTAAGATGTTTTTTCCACAAAAAACTACTATTACCTAGTTAGAAACTCTAAGAATGACATCTGCTTCTTCTCCCTCGCTGAGTAAACTTGAATCTATAAATATGTAAATACTTTTCATTTTGAGAGTTTATCTGCTGGACACAAGATGTCTCCTACTTCACTGTAGAGTCCATTCTCAGTGTTTGTGCAATGGAGGTTTCAAATTTCAACATCACATATGTGAAAGTTGCATATTGGACCAGGATCAGCTTCCAAAATAGTTGTGATGTCACAAATCATGCTCGTAGGCACAGCTTTAACTTAGATTTTCAGTGACCACAGAAAACTTTTCCCCTTTTCACTAGATGAATGTAAAAACAGCCTTTCAGTGTCACACTTTGCACATACATCATTTTACACAGTGAAGCTCAAACATTCAACTAATGTAACAAGAAGAAAAACACAATTTTGTGTGGAACAGGACTTTAAGCTTTATAGTAGTGTGACCTCCATCATCAATATCGTTAGTTACATTTTGAGGGACTCAGAAACATTGTCCATTTACTGTTCTGTCATAATCCAGATGACTACACTCATCATAGTTGTTAGCGTGCGCTAACAGCAATGAACACCAGAGCTTTGGGGACACTTAAGCCTGCTGGCTGCCGGATAGTCCAGCTGTATCGAGCTGAAAAAAAACCAAGACCATAATACTGAATGAACACATGACCTGCAGGCCTTCGCGGGTTTTGTGATTATTGCCAAATGGGTTTGTACATACATGGTATTTGCCTTGTTGTTGTGGTGCGTAACAATCAAAATATGCAAGTGAAGAAAGAATACAAGTACCACAAGTCAAGTAATCAGAAATAATTTCCAATAAAAAATATATAAAATATATGCCAAACTGAAAAGAGCTGTTAGAGTTTAAAATGAAGAGAACTGAATATACATATATTGACCAAAACATTGGACCCAAACATGCTGTAATACCCTCATTAACTGTCAGTGTTTTCTTTTGATCGCTGTTCTCCAGGAGCAGGAAAATCAATAGCTGCTGGAGTAACAACTGCTGTTCTCCTGTTTATCATCATCCTCTCTGTCTTCCTGTGGATGAGGTAAGCAGTTCTGTTTCACTAAATCATTCTTCAAAGTTCAGTCATTTCTGTTTTTAATTAATTCTTCTAACCAGGAAAAAGAGATCCTCCAATCAAAGGTCTGAGGCTGAGGAGAGACCAGTCAACAGAGAGAGGGTGAGGAGGGAGAGTTATACTATTCTATCCTGGTTCCACACTTCCACAGTCACTATCTTAAAGTGCAACTAGAAAACTCATCTGACTGTCAAGCACTTCATGTTGTTTCTTAACAATCCTTCATCACAGAAACCAACACTTCCCTCATTTCTATCACCCTCCAGACACAGCCGGAGGAGCAAGATAACCTTCAGTACGCCAGCGTGCACTTCTCCAACAACCAGGCAGATCCTCTCTACTCCAACATCAGATCAGCTCAGCCCCACAGACACATGGAGGAACAAGAGGTCGTCCAGTACGCTGTTGTCACATTTAACAGAGCCGGTACTGCCCCAAGGTGAGCAGCTCTTCACACAGGAACATAGTAGCAACAGTTTTCTTTCAGTTTTTCATTTGTTATATTTGCCTGTTACATCTTTATTATGACTGTTTGTATAATTTAATACAACATTTTCACAATCACCTGATTATTTTTTTAATTTCCCTCTCAGAACCAGAGGTCAGGAAACTGAAGAAGATCCAGCAGCACTGTACAGCACAGTCAACAAAACCTCATGAACACACCAGCAATCTCATGTTTTGTTTTGTTTTTTTCCATTTTTGAAAACAATGAGAAGATCTCCCCCACACTGTCACACAATTCTTCATAATTTCGTTTAATATAATTTAGAAATATGCTATTTGTTATTTTAAAGGGGTCTAAACTGTGTTATTTGTGTTTTTGTATAATTTCACCTAAAAGGGTAAATATTTGTACATTCAAGAAGCAGTCAGTCTTTCTAAAGTCTTGTCTGTGGTCAGTTATTTAAAATACAGCATGATAAAAGTGAATAGACCTAATGCCAAGTTTGACAGTTTCTTTGTTTATTATTAGGCTATTATAAGTTTCACCCAAATCAAGTAAACCTTTGTGGTAGCTACCTTTTAAATAGACTGAACCCAAACAACCATCATTCCAGTCTAAAGTCACTTACAACATCTTAGACATAGTATAGAGTGTTGGGGTGCTACACCTGCTGAAAGAAAAATGTTAAAAAATGAAAAAGAAAATTGAAAAAAATCTCTACACACCTGAATATGTGACATGTGCATTAGAGGAAGGTGCAGCTCTGAAACATGATTTAATAAATATTCCAGCAACAAGCGAGACAGTGTGTCAGAGTTCTCCTCATTGTTTTCAAGTTGCACCTTCCTCCAACACACCTGTCACATATTCAGTTGTGCAGATATTTCTTTTTTCAAATTATCTTTTCATTTTATTTATTTATTTTTTTGTTTCAGCAGGTAACCATTGGGTTTTGAAACTATATTTCTCAGGATGGACCTCTCCAAGAATGCATCATAGAGACAAATATATATTTTAGAGCAATTTAAATTGACAGTTTATCTTGTTATTTTACTGCTGAAGTAAAATCCCATTCATACCTAGCTCCTGTACTTATTAATTTCATTGTGGATCCTTTGAAACAATGGAAGAAAGCAGTAAGCAGCATTTGGATTGACAACAGAATTGATCTGCCAGTAGGATTTATCATCAATGCCAGACAGCCTCAACATATTTATTGTTTCTTTACTCTCACATGTATGCTAACCTTACAAACTCTGTAAAGATGGAAGTAGTGAAGGTGAAAAAACTTGTAGTATTTGTGCGACTGGAGTCACCGGAGTCATTTAGTGGAGCTGTGGATACTTGCCAGTGTAATATTTATTAACGTTGGGTTAGAGGAGATATACTAAAGATTACTATAACTTTCAGCTTTGGACATATCTCAGGAGTAGTGTATCAGTTAGTTAACAAGTGGTAAGATTGTAATGTTTAAGATATCTAAAAAACACACTGGAGTATTAGAGAGCTTTTGCTGATCAACTTGTAGTTTCCTATTGCTGCCACTAGATGGTAGTAGAGAGTTATATTTCATTAATAACAGACCATTTCCACTGTCCTTTCTGTATTTACAGTATGTCTTCCAGTTTCATTATTACAACCAGTTTTATTATCAGTCAAGTATCTGTTGTCAATATTCTAACATTCATCTTGTGAATTATTTCTACTGCCTTACAGTAACATTGCCTGTTTTTCTGCTTTCTTTATACATATTATTACAGCTTGTTTTTTGTTCTATATCACACTTTCAATACCATGTAATTACATTTGTCTTTGTTCTTTGTTGTTTTGTCTTGAATAAAAATGTTCTCAGTTCTAATTGGAGAGATGAGTCACTTATTATGACAGTGATTGCAGTAAATCAGAGTCTTTACAAATAGATTTCTGTATCACTGATTTTGTTTTATTTTTTAATTTTTTTTGTCATACTGCAGTTTTTATTTTCTTAATACTTATAATAAACACTGTACTCATCATGTGACTTCTTTCATCTCATACTGATGCAGTACATCTCTTTGAACTCATGGTGGTGTATTCAGTGTATTAACATGCACTACAAGTGTGAGGAGATGCATCAGACTAAATGTCACACATCTGTCACGTGTCATGTTTTTTCTTTAGACACTGAACTGCGCCCACACATAAAAAGTGTAAATAATAAAAATGTCTCATTATTTCTCTTCTCTCTTTAAATTATTAACAGGCCAGAACACTGGTCTCTTATTCTCTCTAACATAGATTATATTAAGTCTTTGAAAAACGCTCAAACTTGGTTGTCACTTCTGCCTTTGCTTGCAATTGGCTCCTCATGCATATTCATAATTATAAGAAAGAGGAAGGAAATCAAGTAATTTAATTTAAGCCTTATATCTGACTTCTGCTCACAGATCACAGAGGACGAGCATCTTAACAGACAACGTCCTTCTCTGTTGTAAGTAGAATAGTTTACTGATATGACTATTACATGTTGTTTACATTATTCAATGTATTTTATTGTCTGTGAAGCCTCACAGAGAGATGAGAGGAGCAGCTATGAGTTTAACAGCAGCAGCGAGTGGATTTGTTGTCTTCCTTCTCTCTGTGTCAGGTACTGTATATCTACATTTACATTATTCAGAGCAGCACAAATTGATTTCCAGAAAGTAAATCTAAAATATCCCAGATTAGCACTTTCTAGGTTTGATGTATGTGTGATGCAGTATGATGAATAACTTTTAAACTCTACAACACCAAACATTCACTTCTGTTTATTTCTGTGTAAAATATAGCTGTTGAATGAAGACAAAAAAAATAATAACATCGATATTTACTGCTGAACACTTTAATAATATTATATTAAGATGTTCAGCTGTGTCTGTGTCATGGGTGGTGGGGGTGGGGCCTGGCTAGTAAGTTTCGTCCACCCTCCCTCCATGGATTGTAAGAATCATATATTTTTATACATGCATATGCATATATACATAGTTCTATGATGGTACAGCAATGCACTGAGAATTTCAACTTGTCATGATGTTTAAAATCAGTTTGGTAATTTCTGCACTCTGTACTGTAGAGCTGGACAACTGTTTTAGCTGTTACAGTTATAACAGTTGCTCCTCCCTGTTAAAACTTACTGTCACACCTATTTTATTTTAGCCGCTTTCAAAAGTTTCCCACACTTCATGTTCTGCATTTCTTTGTGAATTTCACACTTAACTCAGCAGCAACTTCACCAAAGAACTAACGGAGAGGAAACTAACCAAGACAAGCACAGACTCTCTTAATGTTCACAGCTTCAATACATTCTTGTTCCTTCACTGCACCTTCAGACTGTACGATGTTCTGTCTCAGTGCACAGAGAGATTAACTGTAAACAGCATCTTTGTAATGTAAATTCATTATATGTAATTCTAAGAAAATCTTTGTATTTGGACTTTGATGCGTGTTTTTAACCCAGACATGATTCCGAAATAATATCATGAAAGTGATATACTAGAATTAAGTAAATAAAGTGCCTGAAAAGTAAATAAAAGAAAAAGAGTGATAGAGAACAAGTCTGTCAAGTTTAAATGAGGTGAAAACAACATTGATGTACCACTGATCTGCTGCTCTACTCCAAAAAAGTTAGTTTAATATGTTTTTACTCATTTTCTATTTTAGGGATTTGTTTGATAACACATAAGAGACACATTTCAGGCGTTTAGCTTTTTTAAAACTACAATGAACAAGGATAACAACAGTAGAAACTTGGACTAAAGCTGAAACACTCAGCAGTAACAAATGATAAAATATGATAAACAACTGATAAAATATTGTATTCCAGTTCAGTTCTAGTTAGATTGATGCACGATGAGGAGCTTTGAATGACAACAACTACAAATAAAATCATATTGGTGCCATGATCCACTTTGTCTTATTCACTGATTCTTAATTGTTGTTATGAATCTGATTGTGGTTTCTGATGTGCTCTGTGTTACAGTGGTGCAGGGTCAGAATGACTGGGGAGTGACTTACACTTCTACTCAGATCTGTGCCTTAAAAGGATCAACAGTGGACATAAACTGCACCTACAGATACCCATCCAGAGTAAATGACCATAATATTGAAGTTGAGAGAACATTCTGGTTTATTAAATTGAGTAATAATGAACCTGTGGATCTGAGAACAGACTCAGAGTATTCAGGTCGTGTTCAGTATCACTGTGATAAGAACGACTGCACTCTGAGAATCACAGACCTGAGAGAGAGCGACTCAGCTGAGTACAAGTTCATGTTCATAACAAACCAACCAGGAGGGAGATTTACTGGTTCACCTGAAGTCACTTTGACTGTCACAGGTAACATTTTCATTGTAAGACTTAATGTAACTTCAAATGGTCATTGGAAGATTTAACTTAGTTTTAAATGGTTAATATCTTGCAAATAGTATTGTGAATGTTTATATTTGTGTTTATATTTTGTGCATGCATAAAGACAAATGATATTTCTATTTCTTTACATATCCAGATATCCAGGTGCAGGTGATCAGATCAATAGACTGCAAAGTTCATACCTGTGTCCAGGCAGAGCTGAAGTGTCACAGCAGTTGTCATCTACCTGACCATGCTTCCTACATCAGGAAATCAGGAGAGAAACATCTTCTTCTTATTCAGACTACTTCTATCCTGCAGACAGCTATTCCTGTGCTGTTGAAGGACATGAGGATTTCCCCTCTCTTTCAGTTTGTGAGTTTTCTTCACAGTATTTCACTAACATAACAGCATCTTGTGGAGCCTTTTATCTAAAGTTCTGTACAATGACCTCATGTATTTCTAATATGAACGACCCCAATGCCTCACTTCTTATTGGATCCATGTTTTTCTCATTGAGCTCTACAGGACTTCTACTGCAGAGAAAGATGTAATTTGAATAGTTTAGAAATATTTCATCCTGCCTATCAGACAAAATCTCTTGGTTCAAGGCTTTGACAACTAGATCCATTGTTTCTTCAGTCTCTCTGTGAAAATGAAAAATTTTGCGCTTATTTTTCTTTTGTTTAATTAGCAGCAGTTCACCTAAACACACAAATGTTTGAGACTCTGGCTTACAATATGTGTTAACCAGATTTGTTTTATCAATAATTATACCGATCCACCTCTGCCATCAATAGTCAATTAGAGCCATCACTCCAGTCTTAACAATACATTTCACACAACACTTACACACACACACACACACACACACACACACACACACACACACACACACACACACACACACACCAGCAGTTATGAAAGAAAGTACTTGAAGTAGATGAGGATTACTGCTCTCCCTTTCTCCTTCAGTGTGTTTACTGTCACTTGAAGATTTTAAACTCATACACAAGGTAACAGGACATGTAGTTTGTAATGTGTTTGATGAAATATAAACAATTTCAATATGTTCCACTGTGAAAACTTAACCTCAACTGGGGATGAAATGTTAAACATGTTTTTTTCTGCGACAGATGCACCAAAAACCTCCTCTGTGTCAGTGAGTCCCTCTGGTGAAATTAAGGAGGGCAGTTCAGTGACTTTGACCTGTAACAGTGATGCTAATCCAGAAGCTAAATACACCTGGTACAAGGGAACATATCAAAATCCTGAATTTATTGAAAATCGACAGCTTGTCTTCAGGTCCATCAAGGAGGACATCTAAAAACACAATGATAAATGTGAAATGTGAGTGAAACACAGTCTATGTTAAAAAAGCATCACGTAGGTGATGACAACTTTTTTTCGGCTTCATTAACCAGTGAAATGCTTTGCTGATCAGGCTCTCTTAGCTCTGCTTGCTTCACATTTACAATCAGTTACAATATAAACTATTATTCATTTAAATTCAATATGAAAAAGTGGTGAAACCCAACCTGATTTTGTAGTTACACCACATCTCCTCCAGATGCTCCAGAGCTTCCCTCTGTGTCAGTGAGTTCATCCAGTCAGATAGTGTTTAGTGACTCTGACCTGCAGCTATTGAATCAAAACTTGCAAAGAACTGAAGGAAAACCAGATCATCACCAAATAAGATTGTAAACATGTTGTATTATACATTTTCATCTGAATACTTATTGAATACCAAACAATAAATATCTTGGAAATAGTACTGTGAATGTTTGTGTTTTTTTTTGTGCATGTATAAAGATAAATGATATTTCTATTTCTTCACATATCTAGATATCCAGGTGCAGGTGATCAGATTAACAGCCTGCAAAGTTCATACCTGTGTTCGGGCAGAGATGAAGTGTCACAGCAGTTGTCATCTAGATGATCGTCCCTCCTACATCTGGTACAAGAATGGACGGATAATAACAGAACAAACATCTCCTTTTTATTTGGGCTTTTTTTATCCTGCCGACAGCTGTTCCTGTGCTTTGAAAGGACATGAGACGTTCTCCTCTCCATCAGTGTGTGAGTTTATTCCACGAGCATGAGCATAATCAGCAGAGTAACAGTGATAAGTGTCATGTTATGATGTCAGCACTGTACAGCTGCATGAATATGATTGGATCATAAGATTAAAACATGTCAATATTTTCTCCTTCAGATGCACACAAGATTCCTCTGGTGTCTGTGAGTCCCTCTGGGGACATTATGTTGGACAGTTCAGTGACTCTGACCTGTAGCAGTGATGCTAACCCAGCAACTAATTACACCTGGTACAAGAAGAATGTAAATCCAGACCTTCAACCTCTCAGTAAAGAACCACAGCTTGTCTTCAGCTCCATCCAGTCCTCTGACTCTGGAGAGTATTACTGTACAGCTGAGAACCAGCTGGGGAAGAGGACATCTGAATACATCTTTATTGTTGTGAAATGTGAGTGAAACTGTTTATTTAAAAACATACAGCTGTTGGTCTTGTCAACCTTGTTAAAAAATATTAGGAAAGATTTGTGTGATCATGTCTGCTTTCTTCAGCTCTGCCTGCTTCACATTCAGTCTGCTGCTGTAGTTCACTGAGCAGCTCCAATACAACATGTTGTACTAATGCAACCCTTCCTCATTTTATAGTTCATTCATTTTGATACATCTCCTCCAGATGCTCCAAAGCTTCCCTCTGTGTCAGTGAGTCCCTCTGGTCAGATAGTGGAGGGCAGTTCAGTGAATCTGACCTGTAGCAGTGATGCTAACCCAGCAGCTAATTATACCTGGTACAAGGAGAATGAAGACTCACCAAAAGCATCAGGACAGATCTTCACCATCACTGATGTCAGACCTGAACACAGTGGGAATTATTACTGTGAAGCCCAGAACAGAAGAGGACGTCATAACTCCACCTTATATCTGACTGTTGGATCAGGTAAGTTATGCTCATTGAACACACACACACACACACACACACACAGACACACACACACACACACACACACACACACACACACACACACACACACACCTGTATACTGCATTTATCGATGAGCCATATCTCCTTTCTGTTGTTCTCAATTTTTAGGGAAATCAGTAATTATAATGAATATCATCAGGGTGATTCTGGTGGTCCTGATGCTGATTCCTCTGCTTCTCTTGAGACTGTGGTTAAGGTAAGACAATAGAAATGAAATACCTTCTTTTGTTTTCTTACTAAAACATTTTCATAGTTTTTAAGTCATGAATTTCATTTAGTTAAATACTTTTTGATTTTGTTGGATTAAATCCAGGAAGAAGAAAACTCTGAGCTCCAACACTGGACTGAATGAACCTGTAGAGACTATAGAGGTGAGAGAGAGACCTTATTGACAGAACTTACCCTAAAATACAGTTATGATCACTTGAATCATAAATGCACTCAAACACATTCATATTATCAGCATCAAGCTGTGAAGTGAATTTATATTTAAAATACAACTTGCAGAGTTGGAACCTAATGTATTTAACCTGAATGCAATTTTAGCAAAAATTCAGTTTTAAACATGATTTAATACATCACTAATAAAATCTAATTAATTGCAAGTTTTATGAATGAGGTCCATTAATCCTCATTTTGACATCTCTCTCCATCAGTTGGACTCTTCTCTTGTGTATGAGAATGTCTCAGACTTGCAGGTCGTCGCTGCAGCACAGACAGAAGACACAGAGGAGCAGGAGAGACGTGGAGTAAAGTCCAGTCAGGCTGGAGCATCATGAAAGGAAGAAAAAACAGGCTGACATCAGATTCATAGTAACAGTTATGAGAAGTACTTCACCTAAATTTCATGTGATTTTGTTGTGATGCAGTTGAACCAGAGGCTGGACTCACCTGATGGAAGCAGAAAGTAGTACAACAGTGAAATATGACAGTGGAGAGAGAGGCTGTAGAGGATGATGTGGACGTTTTCATGTTCAGTTTTCAGCAGCAGCAGCAGGTAGAAGTGAGCAGCACAGACAATCAGTAACAGCATGTAGCAGAAGGTTTGAGAAGAATGTGCTGATGGCAGCGTGAACTGAATCATGTCGATGTGTCAAACATGATTGATTGTTTAGATCAGTTGAATGTCAGGTGGTGTGTGTGACTCAATTGATTTATAATTTACTGAGTGTTCTGTCTGAACTAATGCAAGCTTATTTTTTTCTCTGTAGAGTTCGTTATATTACATATATTAAGGATTAGAGCTGTTTTGCAAACTGTTATTTCCTGATAATCCTGATTATCTTCTTGTGCAGTATACTGTATATTTACACACATCAAACATGATCTCAGTTCTATCACACTTTGTTGAATGTCACATTATCCAGATATTGCAGTGGCTGATTCACAATAAACAGACAGCTTCCACAACAACTGTAGTTGGAAACATGATTTCAGTTCCCTCTCACTGCTGCAGAGGGCGACAGCGTGCAGAAAGTTTCAGCTTTAAATAAATTGTTTTTATGTTTATTTTTCATTTTATGAATTTATTTTCCAGCTTTGAAGACAAATAAAATTTAAATCTGTTCTTTTTTTCTGACTTATTTCTCACTTTCCCTCTATTTTAGGATGAAATTTGTCATGTTTTAATAGTTTATGATAATTTGGGATGTTGCTAAAATGAAGATGCACAGACACAGTTTGTATTGAAGAAGACCTTAATTGTCATGTGAGATGTTTATCACCTTTTGGGCCTATTTAATTTCTTAAAGGTCACTCAGGGAAGCAGAATGTGTGGCAGTTTACTGAGTATGAAGCCTTTTCAGTATAATAGTCCATATCTGTTAGTGACAAATGAAACTTAGTAAAAGTTCAGCCAGGAAGACTATCTTTTGCATGCTCAGGTCTGTAGTATTATTTCTCAAACAATCAGTCATTCCCATCCCTCACGCATGCTCACTTATAATTTCCTTGCCATCATTCCCCTGGGCATTCATTAAGACGTCAGCTGTTCACATCAGCTGGTCACATCTAACCAATAGCATGTTGACACACCTTCATTGTCAGCCTATCATACTGCTTCTGTCTTTTTAAATATGTTTTCTCCCTCTCTGCCTTAGTTCTTCTATGGTGCCATTTTGCACTCCCCACCACTTCCCATCACTGCTCAGTCTTTGCAGATTCATCATTGCATCACTTCATCAACCTCACCAGCCTTATCAGTCTCAACAGAAGTCATCAACCACCACCACAAGTCTCTAGACTCCATGGGGGGATTTATCTTGCTGCTGCTGAATTTAATGTGAAGAGTAAACAGATTGAGAGCAAAGACTAAAAGTAAATTTAAATGTGTCTAAACAATCAGTGATGGATGGTTAAATGTTGTTTCAGGGTTGTGATTCAGTATCTCTGATGTTTCACTGTCCTCTAGTGGTGAAGCTTCAGTGTTGCAGAGTCAGGCTTCATCACTGAGGTCTTCCTCCTGTCTGCATTGAAGGATAAGGGTGATGATTTTCTATACTTCATTGAGCCACACTGTTGCACTGGGTGACATGTTTTCTTTCCCCCAATAGCAACGATTACTGTAGTTTGTTTAGAAACTGATCCAATGACTAATGACAGCAATAACATTTACAGTCTCTGGAGAGACTGCAATGTGTTTGCATTTACAGAGCTTTACTAGCTTGTTGTGCTACATATCACAACATCTTGACTTTGTTATGAAAGAGTAATTAACATAATACCACAAAGTTAATAAGAAATACCACTAGACACTTCTCTTTTTCTGTGTATTTCTCTCTCACACAAACAAAACAGTGAGAAATGACAAATCATGATAGTTGCATCACATGCCTGAAGATGGTTTTGTATGAAGCATTTTCAGTATAACAGTCCATATTTGTTAGTGACAACTGTAGATCACTGACTGAATCATTTTCATACTTAGACACCTCGACTGTGAGCGTTTGTTCAACAACTGTACAACAAGGTCACCAATGTGAACAATCAACATTTCTGAAACTGAACCTCTAACTGAAATGTTTAATGAATTTAATGTCAAGAGTAAACAAATTAAGATGCAACTCAATCATAAAAAGTGAAAACTACTAAAAGTTAATTTGCAGTACATCTCTTTGAACTCATGGTGGTGTATTCAATGTCTTAACATGCACTACAAGTGTGAGGAGATGCATCAAACCAACTGTCACACATCCGTCACGTGTCATGTTTGTTTTTTAGATAATGAAATGTGCGCACACTTAAAAAGAGGAAGATAATAAAAATGTCTCATTATTCTTCTTTCTTCTCTCTTTAAATTACTAACAGGCTTAGTACTTATTCTCTCTAACATAGATTATATTAAGTCAGTAAAAACGGTAAAACTTGTTTTTAACTTATGTGTTTACTGTCATGTGGCTCCTCATGAATATTCATAATAATAAGAAAGAGGAAGGAAATCAAGTCATTTACTGTCCTGATATCTGACTTCTGCTCACAGATCACAGAGGACGAGCACCTTAACAGACAACGTCCCTCTCTGTTGTAAGTAGAATAGTTTACTGATATGATTATAACATGTTTTGTACATTATTTGATGTATTTTATTGTCTGTGAAGCCTCACAGAGAGATGAGAGGAGCAGCTATGAGTTTAACAGCAGCAGCGAGTGGATTTGTTGTCTTCCTTCTCTCTGTGTCAGGTACTGTATATCTACATTTACATTGTAAGACATTTAGCACATTTATTCAGAGCAGCATGAAGTCATTTTAAGAAAGTAAATATAAAATTTCCCAGATCAGCACTTTTCTAGGTTTGATGTATGTGTGATGCAGTATGATGAATAACTTTTAAACTCTACAACACCAAACATTCACTTCTGTTTATTTCTGTGTAAAATATAGCTGTTGAATGAAGACAAAAAAAATAGTAACATCAATATTCACTGCTGAACACTTTAATAATATTATATTAAGATGTTCAGCTGTGTCTGTGTCATGGGTGGTGGGGGTGGGGCCTGGCTAGTAAGTTTTGTCCAACCTCCCTCCACGGATTGTAAGAATCATATATTTTTATACATGCATATTCATATAAACATAGTTCTATGATGGTACAGCAATGCACAGAGAATTTTATTTTGTAATGATGTTTAAAATCAGTTTGGTAATTTCTGCACTCTGTACTGTAGAGCTGGACAACTGTTTTAGCTGTTACAGTTATAACAGTTGCTCCTCCCTGTTAAAACTTGTCACACATTTTATTTTAGCCGCTTTCAAAAGTTTCCCTCACGTCATGTTCTGCATTTCTTTGTGGTTTTCACACTTAATTGAGCAGCAACTTGACCAAAGAACTAACAGAGAGGAAACTAACCAAGATAAGCAAAGACTCTCTAATGATTCATTTACTTCTGCTTTTCCTGTTCAGTAAAACTGCATTAATGTTCACAGCTTCAATACATTCTTGTTCCTTCACTGAACCTTCAGACTGTACGATGTTCTGTCTCAGTGCACAGAGAGATTAACTGTAAACAGCAACTTTGTAATGTAAATTCATTATATGTAATTCTAAGAAAAAAACTTTGTATTTGGACTTTGATGCGTGTTTTTAACCCAGGCATGATTCAGTAATTATGTTATGAAAGTCATATACTAGAATTATAAAGTGCTTAAAAAGTAAATAAACATGGAGAGAAAGAATGATACAGAACAAGTCTGTCAAGTTTGAATGAGGTGAAAACAACATTGATGTACCACTGATCTGCTGCTCTACTCCAAAAAAGTTAGTTAAATATGTTTTTACTCATTTTCTATTTGAAGGATTTGTTTGATAACATATAAGAGACACATTTCAGGCGTTTACCTTTTTTAAAACTACAATGAACAAGGATAACAACAGTAGAAACTTGGACTATAGCTGAAACACTCAGCAGTAACAAATGATAAAATACTGTATTCCAGTTCAATTCTAGTTAGATTGATGCACGATGAGGAGCTTTGAATGACAACAACTGCAAATAAAATAATATTGATGCCATGATCAACTTTGTCTTATTCACTGATTCTTAACTTGTTATGAATCTGATTGTGGTTTCTGATGTGCTCTGTGTTACAGTGGTACAGGGTCAGAATGACTGGGGAGTGACTTACACTTCTACTCACATCTGTGCCTTGAAAGGATCAACAGTGGACATAAACTGCACCTACAGATACCCATCCAGAATAAATGATCATGATAATACAGTTGAGAAAACATTCTGGTTTACAAAGGAGAGTAATGATGTGTATTTGGATCTGAGAACAGACTCAGAGTATTCAGGTCGTGTTCAGTATCACTGTGATAAGAACGACTGCACTCTGAGAATCACAGACCTGAGAGAGAGCGACTCAGCTGAGTACAAGTTCATGTTCATAACAAACCAACCAGGAGGGAGATTTACTGGTTCACCTGGAGTCACTTTGACTGTCACAGGTAACATTTTCATTGGCAGATTTAACTGCATGTTAAATGGTTAATATCTTGGAAATAGTACTGTGAATGTTCGTGTGTGTCTGAACATGAATTACATTTCTGTTCTTTCTTCACATATTCAGATCTCCAGGTGCATGTGATCAGATCAACAGCCTGCAAAGTTCATACCTGTGTTCGGGCAGAGCTGAAGTGTCACAGCAGTTGTCATCTAGATGATCGTCCTTCCTACATCTGGTTCAACAATGGACAGGAAATTAGGACACAAACATCCTCTACTTATCCTGTCAACTTCTATCCAGCAGACAGCTTTTCCTGTGCTGTTAAAGGACATGAGGATTTCCCCTCTCTTCCAGTTTGTGAGTTTTCTTCACAGTCTTTCACTAACATAACAGCATCTTGTGGAGCCTTTTATCTAAAGTTCCGTACAATGAATTCATGTATTTCTAATATGAAGGTCCCCACTGCCTCACTTCTTATTGGATCCATGTTTTTCTCACTGAGCTCTACTGCTGTCAGTATCCCAACAACAATACAATCTGCTCTGTGTTACTGCAGAGAAAGACACAGTTTTTTATTTTAACATTTCATCCAGCCTATTAGACAAAATCTCTTGTTTCAAGGCTTTGACAACTAGATTCATTGTGTCTTCAGTCCCTCTGTGAAAATTACAAATTTCGCTCTAATTTTTCTTATGTTCAATAATTATATTGACCCACCTCTTCCATCAATAGTCAATTAGAGCCATCACTCCAGTCTTAACAACACATTTCACACAACACGTACACACACACACACACACACACACACACACACACACACACACACACCAGCAGTTATGAAGGAAAGTTCTTAAAGTAGATGAGGATTACTGCTCTCCTTTTCTCCTTCAGTGTGTTTACTGTCACTTGAAGATTTTAAACTCATACACAAGGAAGCAGGAAATGTAGTTTGTAATGTGTTTGATGAAATATAAACCATTTCAATATGTTCCACTGTGAAAACTTAACCTCAACTGGGGATGAAATGTTAAACATGTTTTTTTTTCTGCGACAGATGCACCAAAAACCTCCTCTGTGTCAGTGAGTCCCTCTGGTGAAATTAAGGAGGGCAGTTCAGTGACTTTGACCTGTAACAGTGATGCTAATCCAGCAGCTAAATACACCTGGTACAAGGTTATATCTGCACGTCTTGAAGTGATCTCAGGAGGCCGACAGCTTGTCTTCAGCTCCATCAAGTCCTCTGACTCTGGATATTATCACTGTACAGCTGAGAACGGGCTGGGCAGGAAGACATCTGAAAACACTGTGATAAATGTGAAATGTGAGTGAAACACAGTCTATGTTAAAAAAGCATCACGTAGGTGATGACAACTTTTTTCAGGCTTCATTAACCAGTGAAATATTTTGCTGATCAGACTTTCTTAGCTCTGCCTGCTTCACATTTACAATCATCAACACAAATATAAACTATTATTCATTCTTTCTTTCATGGATTTAAAGGAACAGACTCTCAAAATTTTATCCCTCTGAAAATTGAATATGTTCTTCCATTTTTCTTTGAGTTCTTAGACAAAGAGTACAACAATAAAAACCTCCAGAATTAATGGACCAAATCAAAAATTTAGTAACAAATATTCTGATGTCCCAACATAAAATTATACAATATGATAAATACCTGATAAAGCGCAATACTTCAGCTCAGTTATATTTAGCTTGATGCATGATAAGAAACTTCTGTGACAGGTGACAGCAGACAATCATATTTTGAAGCTGGTCCAGATTATCTTGCCCCCAAAAACATGTTAGCACTATGATAAACATCTTGTCTTAGAAGCTGATTGACTCATTATCAACTGATGTTATGAGTCTGATTGTGGTTTCTGATGTGCTCTGTGTTACAGTGGTACAGGGTCAGAATGACTGGGGAGTGACTTACACTTCTACTCACATCTGTGCCTTGAAAGGATCAACAGTGGACATAAACTGCACCTACAGATACCCATCCAGAATAAATGACCATGATAATACAGTTGAGAAAACATTCTGGTTTACAAAGGAGAGTAATGATGTGTATTTGGATCTGAGAACAGACTCAGAGTATTCAGGTCGTGTTCAGTATCACTGTGATAAGAACGACTGCACTCTGAGAATCACAGACCTGAGAGAGAGCGACTCAGCTGAATACAAGTTCATGTTCATAACAAACCAACCAGGAGGGAGATTTACTGGTTCACCTGGAGTCACTTTGACTGTCACAGGTAACCTTTTCATTGGAAGATTTAACTGCATTTTAAATGGTTAATATCTTGGAAATAGTACTGTGAATGTTTGTGTTGATATTTTGTGCATGTATAAAGATAAATGATATTTCTATTTCTTCACATATCCAGATATCCAGGTGCAGGTGATCAGATCAACAGCCTGCAAAGTTCATACCTGTGTTCGGGCAGAGCTGAAGTGTCACAGCAGTTGTCATCTAGATGATCGTCCCTCCTACATCTGGTACAAGAATGGACGGATAATAACAGAACAAACATCTCCTTTTTATTTGGGCTTTTTTTATCCTGCAGACAGCTATTCCTGTGCTTTGAAAGGACATGAGACGTTCTCCTCTCCATCAGTGTGTGAGTTTATTCCACGAGCATGAGCATAATCAGCAGAGTAACAGTGATAAATGTCAGGTTATGTTGTCTGCACTGTACAGCTGCATGAATATGATTGGATCATAAGATTAAAACATGTCAATATTTTTTCCTTCAGATGCACGTAAGATTCCTCTGGTGTCTGTGAGTCCCTCTGGGGACATTATGTTGGACAGTTCAGTGACTCTGACCTGTAGCAGTGATGCTAACAGAGCAGCTAAATACACCTGGTACAAGAAGAATGTAAATCCAGACCTTCAACCTCTCAGTGAAGAACCACAGCTTGTCTTCAGCTCCATCCAGTCCTCTGACTCTGGAGAGTATTACTGTACAGCTGAGAACCAGCTGGGGAAGAGGACATCTGAATACATCTTTATTGATGTGAAATGTGAGTCAAACAGTTCATTTAAAAATAAACATACAGCTGTTGGTCTTGTCAGCCTTGTTAAAAAAATATTAGGAAAGATTTTTCTGATCATGTCTGCTTTCTTCAGCTCTGCCTGCTTCACATTCAGTCTGCTGCTGTAGTTCACTGAGCAGCTCCAATACAACATGTTGTACTAATGCAACCCTTCCTCATTTTATAGTTCATTCATTTTGATACATCTCCTCCAGATGCTCCAAAGCTTCCCTCTGTGTCAGTGAGTCCCTCTGGTGAGATATTGGAGGGCAGTTCAGTGACTCTGACCTGTAGCAGTGATGCTAACCCAGCAGCTAATTATACCTGGTACAAGGAGAATGAAGAATCACCAAAAGCATCAGGACAGATCTTCACCATCACTGATGTCAGACCTGAACACAGTGGGAATTATTACTGTGAAGCCCAGAACAGAAGAGGACGTCATAACTCCACCTTATATCTGACTGTTGGATCAGGTAAGTTATGCTCATTGAACTTCACACACACACACACACACACACACACACACACACACACACATACATACTACATTTATTGATCAGCCTTTCTGTTGCTCTCAATTTTTAGGGAAATCAGTAATTATAATGAATATTATCAGGGTGATTCTGGTGGTCCTGATGCTGATTCCTCTGTTTCTCTTGAGTCTGTGGACGAGGTAAAATAATAAAAATTAAATACCTTCTTTTATTTTCTTATTAAAACATTTTCATAGTTTTTAAGTCATGAATTTCATTTAGTTAAATATTTCTTGATTTTGTTGAATTCAATCCAGGAAGAAGAAAACTCTGAGCTCCACCACTGAACTGAAAGAACCTGTAGAGACTATAGAGGTGAGAGAGAGACCTTATTGACAGAACTTACCCTAAAATACAGTTATGATCACTTGACTCATAAATGCACTCAAACACATTCATATTATCAGCATCAAGCTGTGAAGTGAATTTATATTTAAATTACAACTTGCAGAATGGAAAATCATAATGAACGCAATAGCAAATAATTCAGTTTTAAACACAATTTAATACATCATTAATAAAATCTAATTAATTGCAAGTTTTATGAATGAGTTCCATTAATTCTCATTTTGTTATCTCTCCCCATCAGTTGGACTCTTCTCTTGTGTATGAGAACGTCTCAGACTTGCAGGTCGTCACTGCAGCACAGACAGAAGACACAGAGGAGCAGGAAGACGTGGAGTAAAGTCCAGTCAGGCTGGAGCATCATGAAAGGAAGAAAAAAAAAAAAAGACCAACATCAGATTCATAGTAACAGTTATGAGAAGTACTTCACCTAAATTTCATGTGATTTTGTTGTGATGCAGTTGAACCAGAGGCTGGACTCACCTGATGGAAGCAGAAAGTAGTACAACAGTGAAATATGACAGTGGAGAGAGAGGCTGTAGAGGATGATGTGGATGTTTTCATGTTCAGTTTTCAGCAGCAGCAGCAGGTAGAAGTGAGCAGCACAGACAGTCAGTAACAGCATGTAGCAGAAGCTTTGAGAAGAATGTGCTGATGGCAGCTTGAACTGAATCATGTCGACGTGTCAAACATGATTGATTGTTTAGATCAGTTGAATGTCAGGTGGTGTGTGTGACTCAAATGACTTATAATTTACTGAATGTTCTGTCTGAACTAATGTGAGCTTAATTTTTTCTCTGTAGAGTTCGTTATATTACAGATATTAAGGATTAGAGCTGTTTTGCAAACTATTATTTTAAATGTATAAATACTGTAATCAATCACTTTTGAGGAATCCTGATTATGTTCTTGTGCAGTATACTGTATATTTACACACATCAAACATGATCTCAGTTCTATCACACTTTGTTGAATGTCACATTATCCAGATATTGCAGTGGCTGATTCACAATAAACAGACAGCTTCCACAACAACTCTGTAGTTGATACATGATTTCAGTTCCCTCTCACTGCTGCAGAGGGCGACAGCGTGCAGAAAGTTTCAGCTTTAAATAAATTGTTTTTATGTTTATTTTTCATTTTATGAATTTATTTTCCATCTATGAAGACAAATAAAATTTAAATCTGTTCTTTTGTTCTGACTTATTTCTCACTTTCCCTCTATTTTAGGATGAAACTTGTCACATTTTAATAGTTTATTATGATTTGGGATGTTGCTAAAATGAAGATGCACAGACACAGTTTGTATTGAAGAAGACCTTAATTGTCATGTGAGATGTTTATCACCTTTTGGTTCTATTTAATGTCTTTGGGGTCACTCAGGGAAGCAGAATGTGTGGCAGTTTACTGAGTATGAAGCCTTTTCAGTATAATAGTCCATATCTGTTAGTGACAAATGAAACTTAGCAAAAGTTCAGCCAGGAAGACTATCTTTTGCATGCTCAGGTCTGTAGTATTATTTCTCAAACAATCAGTCATTCCCATCCCTCACGCACGCTCACTTATAATTTCCTTGCCATTCCCCTGGGCATTCATTAAGACGTCAGCTGTTCACATCAGCTGGTCACATCTAACCAATAGCATGTTGACACTCCTTCATTGTCAGCGTATCATACTGCGGCTGTCTTTTTAAATATGTTTTCTCCCTCTCTGCCTTAGTGCTTCTATGGTGCCATTTTGCGCTCCCCACCACTTCCCATCACTGCTCAGTCTTTGCAGATTCATCATTGCATCACTTCATCAACCTCACCAGCCTTATCAGTCTCAACAGAAGTCATCAACCACCACCACCAGTCTCTAGACTCCATGGGGGGATTTATCTTGCTGCTGCTGAATTTAATTTGAAGAGTAAACAGATTAAGAGCAAAGACTAAAAGTAAATTTAAATGTGTCTAAACAATCAGTGATGGATGGTTAAATGTTGTTTCAGGGTTGTGATTCAGTATCTCTGATGTTTCACTGTCCTCTAGTGGTGAAGCTTCAGTGTTGCAGAGTCAGGCTTCATCACTGAGGTCTTCCTCCTGTCTGCATTGAAGGATAAGGGTGGTGATTTTCTATATTTCAGTGAGCCACACTGTTGCACTGGGTGACATGTTTTCTTTCCCCCAATAGCAATGATTACTGTAGTTTGTTTAGAAACGGCTCCAATGACTAATGACAGCAATAACATTTACAGTCTCTGGAGAGACTGCAATGTGTTTGCATTTACAGAGTTTTACTAGCTTGTTGTGCTACATATCACAACATCTTGACTTTGTTATGAAAGAGTAATTAACATAATACCACAAAGTTAATAAGAAATACCACTAGACACTTCTCTTTTTCTGTGTATTTCTCTCTCACACAAACAAAACAGTGAGAAATGACAAATCATGATAGTTGCACCACATGTCTGAAGATGGTTTTGTATGAAGCATTTTCAGTATAACAGTCCATATTTGTTAGTGACAACTGTAGATCACTGACTGAATCATTAACATACTTAGACACCTCGACTGTGAGCGTTTGTTCAACAACTGTACAACAAGGTCACCAATGTGAACAATCAACATTTCTGAAACTGAACCTCTAACTGTAATGTTTAATGAATTTAATGTCAAGAGTAAACAAATTAAGATGCAACTCACTCATAAAAAAGTGAAAACTAAGTAAATTTGCAGTACATCTCTTTGAACTCATGGTGGTGTATTCAATGTCTTAACATGCACTACAAGTGTGAGGAGATGCATCAAACCAACTGTCACACATCCGTCACGTGTCATGTTTGTTCTTTAGATAACGAAATGTGAAAAAGATAATAAAAATGTCTCATTATTTCTCTTTTCTCTTTAAATTACTAACAGGCCCAAACACTGGTCTCTTATTCTCTCTAACATAGATTATATTAACAGTAAAACTTGTTTTTAACTTATGTGTTTACTGTCTTATGTCTCCTCATGAATATTCATAATAATAAGAAAGAGGAACGAAATCAAGTCATTTAACATCCTGATATCTGACTTCTGCTCACAGATCACAGAGGACGAGCATCTTAACAGACAACTTCCTTCTCTGTTGTAAGTTGAATAGTTTACTGATATGATTATTACATGTTTTGTACATTATTTGATGTATTTTATTGACTCTGAAGCCTCACAGACAGATGAGAGGAGCAGCTATGAGTTTAACAGCAGCAGCGAGTGGATTTGTTGTCTTCCTTCTCTCTGTGTCAGGTACTGTATATCTACATTTACATTGTAGGACATTTAGCTCACTTATTCAGAGCAGCATTAAATGATTTTAAGAAAGTAAATATAAAATATCCCAGATCAGCACTTTTCTAGGTTTGATGTATGTGTGATGCAGTATGATGAATAACTTTTAAACTCTACAACACCAAACATTCACTTCTTCACACTTTAATAATATTATATTAAGATGTTCAGCTGTGTCTGTGTCATGGGTGGTGGGGGTGGGGCCTGGCTAATAAGGTTTGTCCACCCTCCCTCCATGGATTGTAAGAATCATATATTTTTATACATGCATATTCATATATACATAGTTCTATGATGGTACAGCAATGCACAGAGAATTTTATTTTGTAATGATGTTTAAAATCTTTTTGGTAATTTCTGCACTCTGTACTGTAGAGCTGGACAACTGTTTTAGCTGTTACAGTTATAACAGTTGCCCCTTCATGTTAAAACTTACTGTCACACATTTTATTTTAGCCGCTTTCAAAAGTTTCCCTCACGTCATGTTCTGCATTTCTTTGTGGTTTTCACACTTAATTGAGCAGCAACTTGACCAAAGAACTAACAGAGAGGAAATTAACCAAGATAAGCACAGATTCTCTAATGATTCATTTTCTTCTTCTTTTCCTGTTCAGTAAAACTGCATTAATGTTCACAGCTTCAATACATTCTTGTTCCTTCACTGCACATTCAGACTGTACGATGTTCTGTCTCAGTGCACAGAGAGATTAACTGTAAACAGCATCTTTGTACTGTAAATTCATGATATCTAATTCTAAGAAAAAACATCTTTGGACTATTCGATGAGTGTTTTCACCCAGGCATGATTCAGTAATTATGTTATGAAAGTCATATACTAGAATTATAAATTATAAAGTGCCTAAAAAGTAAATAAACATGGAGAAAAAGAATGATACAGAACAAGTCTGTCAAGTTTTAATGAGGTGAAAACAACATTGATGTACCACTGATCTGCTGCTCTACTCCAAAAAAGTTAGTTAAATAGGTTTTTACTCATTTTCTATTTGAAGGACTTGTTTGATAACATATAAGAGACACATTTCAGGCGTTTAGCTTTTTTAAAACTACAATGAACAAGGATAACAACAGTAGAAACTTGGACTAAAACTGAAACACTCAGCAGTAACAAATGATAAAATATGATAAACAACTGATAAAATACTGTATTCCAGTTCAGTTCTAGTTAGATTGATGCATGATGAGGAGCTTTGAATGACAACAACTGCAAATAAAATCATATTGGTGCCATGATCCACTTCATCTTATTCACTGATTCTTAACTTGTTATAAATCTGATTGTGGTTTCTGATGTGCTCTGTGTTACAGTGGTACAGGGTCAGAATGACTGGGGAGTAACTTACACTTCTACTCACATCTGTGCCTTAAAAGGATCAACAGTGGACATAAACTGCACCTACAGATACCCATCAAGAGTAAATGACCATGATAATGAAGTTGAGAGAACATTCTGGTTTACTAAATTGAGTAATAATGAACCTGTGGATCTGAGAACAGACTCAGAGTATTCAGGTCGTGTTCAGTATCACTGTGATAAGAACGACTGCACTCTGAGAATCACAGACCTGAGAGAGAGCGACTCAGCTGAGTACAAGTTCATGTTCACAACAAACCAACAAGGAGGGAGATTTACTGGTTCACCTGGAGTCACTTTGACTGTCACAGGTAACATTTTCATTGGCAGATTTAACTGCATTTTAAATGGTTAATATCTTGGAAATAGTACTGTGAATGTTTGTGTGTGTCTGAACATGAATTACATTTCTGTTCTTTCTTCACATATTCAGATCTCCAGGTGCAGGTGATCAGATCAACAGACTATCAGTCTTATACCTGGGCAGAGCTGAAGTGTCACAGCAGTTGTCGTCTACCTGACCATGCTTCCTACATCTGGTACAAGGATGGACAGGAAATCAGGAGAGAAACATCTTCTTCTTATTCAGTCTACTTCTATCCAGCAAACAGCTTTTCCTGTGCTGTTGAAGGACATGAGGATTTCCCCTCTCTTTCAGTTTGTGAGTTTTCTTCACAGTCTTTCACTAACATAACAGCATCTTGTGGAGCCTTTTATCTAAAGTTCTGTACAATGACTTCATGTATTTCTAATATGAACGACCCCAATGCAGCTCTTGTTATTGGTACTGTTGGGCCGTGGCTACAAGTTTGGCTATCAGCAATAATTAATGATTATCAAAGATAATTGTTAATTATTAAAATCAATAAAATTATTAATAAGAATTAATAACGGGGCACCACCCTGGACTCAGGGAAAAAGATAGCCAATTCAGTCTCAAAGTGTACTAATCTATGAATTTGGGACTTTGATTAATAATTAATTTAATAACTATAAACAAAATCACCATATCAATAGCTAGTAAAGGTTGAAGGATTTGGAGTTCTTTACAGAGCAGAGGTTGGCAAAACTCATTCTTGTGCAACATTAAAACAGACAACAGGTATATCCAAAAGCATTTATTTAACAAAAGGGTAAAAGCAACACACAATACTAATCTAGCTAAGTGTACCTATATACAAGTGTGAATGTGTGAGTGTGTGTGTGTGTGTGTGTGTGTGTGTGTGAGTGTGTGAGTGTGTGAGTGTGTGAGTGTGTGAGTGTGTGTGTGTGTGTGTGAGTGTGTGAGTGTGTGAGTGTGTGAGTGTGTGTGTGTGTGTGTGTGTGTGTGTGTGTGTGTGTGTGTGTGTAGGGAAGACAATAGCAAGATGGCTGCAGTCACCTGGTGACTGAGCACATGGCATGTCGACACGTTGGCTGATAAAGGGAACTACAGGGATAAAAGGCCAGACCATGTGGTGTCTTGAACCACATGTGCTGCCTGAACCAAAGTTTGCCAAACTAGGTTTTAACCTCTTAACTGTGTGGTTCTCTATTCAAGGCCAATTGGTGTATACTAAAGGTGCCAGGTTAAGATGAGGTTAGTTGCATGCAAGGCCTAGTTACTGGATGTAACATGTGTTAAGCATGCTATCGTTAACCTAGCGGTGTGGCTATGCAGTAGCCTGACTATAAGCAACAAGGACATCACAACAACAGTTCAATGTATAACCTTAACCAAATCAATACACGTACAGTACATTGTTTGAGTTAAACATTCTTGCTTAGCCGTACTATGCTTCACTGTGTTGCTAGGCTATGCCCAGTTGTTACCAGTCCATGAAGGAAGAGATGCTTTGTGGTGTCCTGCTTTGTAGCTGGTGAATCCATGGGTGAGTCAGGCTGAGAAGGCTTTGGCTCTGAAGCTGAAAGATGCAGGCGTTGCTGGGCAGACAGCACTCCAGTCGTGCAGAGGGCCCAGGTCACTCCTTGGTGTAGAGTTAGCGGCAAGCTAACTCCATTCCGCGGCTCCTGTACTTGTTAAACTGGTCAGCAGACTTGTGTGTTAGCTGCTGGCACAAGGAAACTTAGTTTCTGAGTCTTAGGCAGGCTCTCGCGTCTTCTGCCGTAAAGAAGAAAGTGTGTGTCTGCTGTGAGCAGGCCACACAAGAGAGCAGAGAGCTGCTCCAGCAGCTGCTGGAGGTGTGAAAAAGAGCAAGGAGCTGCTCCTGCTGCAGCTCGTGGAGAAAAGAGAGAGATAAGAGGGGAATCTCTAGTTTTGATAACCTGGATCCATGGGTGGAGCTTCACACTTTGGGTGCGAACCCCCAGGGCTCAGGTTTCTTGGAGTCTTGAAACATGTGGTAAACTGTGGTCCACATGTAGTCCCAACAGTACCATGTTTTTCTCATTGAGCTCTACAGGACTTCTACTGCAGAGAAAGATGTAATCTGAACAGTTTAGAAATATTTCATCCTGCCTATTAGACAAAATCTCTTGTTTCAAGGTTTTGACAACTATATTCATTGTGTCTTCAGTCCCTCTGTGAAAATTACAAATTTCGCTCTAATTTTTCTTATGTTCAATAATTATATTGACCCACCTCTGCCATCAATAGTCAATTAGAGCCATCACTCCAGTCTTAACAACACATTTCACACAACACGTACACACACACACACACACACACACACACACACACACACACACACACACACACACACACACACAAATGCACACATACACACACACACACACACACACCAGCAGTTATGAAGGAAAGTTCTTAAAGTAGATGAGGATTACTGCTCTCCCTCCTTCAGTGTGTTTACTGTCACTTGAAGATTTTAAACTCATACACAAGGAAGCAGGACATGTAGTTTGTAATGTGTTTGATGAAATATAAACCATTTCAATATGTTCCACTGTGAAAACTTAACCTCAAGTGGGGATGAAATGTTAAACATGTTGTTTTCTGCTGCAGATGCCCCAAAAACCTCCTCTGTGTCAGTGAGTCCCTCTGGTGAAATTAAGGAGGGCAGTTCAGTGACTTTGACCTGTAACAGTGATGCTAATCCAGAAGCTAAATACACCTGGTACAAGGGAACATATCAAAATCCTGGATTTATTGAAAATCGACAGCTTGTCTTCAGGTCAATCAAGTACTTTGACTCTGGATATTATTACTGTACAGCTGAGAACGGGCTGGGAAGGAGGACATCTAAAAACACAATGATAAATGTGAAATGTGAGTGAAACAGTTTATGTTAAAAAAGCATCACGTAGGTGATGACAACTTTTTTCAGGCTTCATTAACCAGTGAAATATTTTGCTGATCAGGCTCTCTTAGCTCTGCCTGCTTCACATTTACAATCATCAACACAACTATAAACTATTATTCATTCTTTCTTTCAGGGATTTAAAGGAACAGATTCTCAAAATTTTGTCCCTCTGAAAATTAAATATGTTCTTCCATTTTTCTTTGAGTTCTTAGACAAAGAGTACAACAATAAAAACCTCCAGAATTAATGGACCAAATCAAAAATTTAGTAACAAATATTGTGATGTCCCAACATAAAATTATACAATATGATAAATACCTGATAAAGCGCAATACTTCAGCTCAGTTATGTTTAGCTTGATGCATGATAAGAAACTTCTGTGACAGGTGACAGCAGATTTATATTTATATATTTATATTTTGAACATGTGATTTATATTTTGAGCACTATGATACACAGCTTGTCTTAGTAGCTGATTGACTCATTATCAATTGATGTTATGAATCTGATTGTGGTTTCTGATGTGCTCTGTGTTACAGTGGTACAGGGTCAGAATGACTGGGGAGTGACTTACGCTTCTACTCAGATCTGGGCCTTAAAAGGATCAACAGTGGACATAAACTGCACCTACAGATACCCATCCAGAGTAAATGACCATGATAATGAAGTTGAGAGAACATTCTGGTTTACTAAATTGAGTAATAAAGAACCTGTGGATCTGAGAACAGACTCAGAGTATTCAGGTCGTGTTCAGTATCACTGTGATAAGAATGACTGCACTCTGACAATCACAGACCTGAGAGAGAGCGACTCAGCTGAGTACAAGTTCATGTTCATAACAAACCAACCAGGAGGGAGATTTACTGGTTCACCTGGAGTCACTTTGACTGTCACAGGTAACATTTTCATTGGAAGACTTAATGTAACTTCAAATGGTTAATATCTTGGAAATAGTACTGTGAATGTTTGTGTTTATATTTTGTGCATGTATAAAGATAAATGATATTTCTATTTCTTCACATATCCAGATCTCCAGGTGCAGGTGATCAGATCAACAGCCTGCAAAGTTCATACCTGTGTTCGGGCAGAGCTGAAGTGTCACAGCAGTTGTCATCTAGATGATCGTCCTTCCTACATCTGATACAAGAATGGACGGATAATAACAGAACAAACATCTCCTTTTTATTTGGGCTTTTTTTATCCTGCCGACAGCTATTCCTGTGCTTTGAAAGGACATGAGACGTCCTCCTCTCCTTCAGTGTGTGAGTTTATTCCACGAGCATGAGCATAATCAGCAGAGTAACAGTGATAAGTGTCAGGTTATGATGTCAGCACTGTACAGCTGCATGAATATGATTGGATCATAAGATTAAAACATGTCAATATTTTCTCCTTCAGATGCACGTAAGATTCCTTCAGTGTCTGTGAGTCCCTCTGGGGACATTATGTTGGACAGTTCAGTGACTCTGACCTGTAGCAGTGATGCTAACCCAGCAGATAAATACACCTGGTACAAGAAGAATGTAAATCCAGACCTTCAACCTCTCAGTGAAGAACCACAGCTTGTCTTCAGCTCCATCCAGTCCGCTGACTCTGTAGAGTATTACTGTATAGCTGAGAACCAGCTGGGGAAGAGGACATCTGAATACATCTTTATTGATGTGAAATGTGAGTCAAACAGCTTATTTAAAAAGAAACATACAGCTGTTGGTCTTGTCAACCTTGTTAAAAAAATATTAGGAAAGATTTGTCTGATCATGTCTGCTTTCTTCAGCTCTGCCTGCTTCACATTCAGTCTGCTGCTGTAGTTCACTGAGCAGCTCCAATACAACATGTTGTACTAATGCAACCCTTCCTCATTTTCTAGTTCATTCATTTTGATACATCTCCTCCAGATGCTCCAAAGCTTCCCTCTGTGTCAGTGAGTCCCTCTGGTGAGATAGTGGAGGGCAGTTCAGTGAATCTGACCTGTAGCAGTGATGCTAACCCAGCAGCTAATTATACCTGGTACAAGGAGAATGAAGACTCACCAAAAGCATCAGGACAGATCTTCACCATCACTGATGTCAGACCTGAACACAGTGGGAATTATTACTGTGAAGCCCAGAACAGAAGAGGACGTCATAACTCCACCTTATATCTGACTGTTGTGGCAGGTAAGTTATGCTCATTGAACTTCAGACACACACACACACACACACACACACACACACACACACACACACACACACACACACACACACACACACATATACTACATTTATTGATGAGCCTTTCTGTTGCTCTCAATTTTTAGGGAAATCAGTATTTATAATGAATATCATCAGGGTGATTCTGGTGGTCCTGATGCTGATTCCTCTGCTTCTCTTGAGACTGTGGTCAAGGTAAGACAATAGAAATGAAATACCTTCTTTTGTTTTCTTACTAAAACATTTTCATAGTTTTTAAGTCATGAATTTCATTTAGTTAAATATTTCTTGATATTGTTGAATTCAATCCAGGAAGAAGAAAACTCTGAGCTCCACCACTGAACTGAATGAACCTGTAGAGACTATAGAGGTGAGAGAGAGACCTTACCTGACAGAACTTACCCTAAAATACAGTTATGATCACTTGACTCATAAATGCACTCAAACACATTCATATTATCAGCATCAAGCTGTGAAGTGAATTTATATTTAAAATACAACTTGCAGAATAGAAAATCATAATGTATTTTCACCTGAACACAATAGCAAATAATTCAGTTTTAAACACAATTTAACACATCATTAATAAAATCTAATTAATTGCAAGTTTTATGAATGAGTTCCATTAATCCTCATTTTGTTATCTCTCCCCATCAGTTGGACTCTTCTCCTGTGTATGAAGTCTCAGACTTGCAGGTCGTTGCTGCAGCACAGACAGAAGACACAGAGGAGCAGGAAGACGTGGAGTAAAGTCCAGTCAGGCTGGAGCATCATGAAAGGAAGAAAAAAAAAGAACAGACCGACATCAGATTCATAGTAACAGTTATGAGAAGTACTTCACCTAAATTTCATGTGATTTTGTTGTGATGCAGTTGAACCAGAGGCTGGACTCACCTGATGGAAGCAGAAAGTAGTACAACAGTGAAATATGACAGTGGAGAGAGAGGCTGTAGAGGATGATGTGGACGTTTTCATGTTCAGTTTTCAGCAGCAGCAGCAGGTAGAAGTGAGCAGCACAGACAGTCAGTAACAGCATGTAGCAGAAGCTTTGAGAAGAATGTGCTGATGGCAGCTTGAACTGAATCATGTCGACGTGTCAAACATGATTGATTGTTTAGATCAGTTGAATGTCAGGTGGTGTTTGTGACTCAAATGATTTATAATTTACTGAATGTTCTGTCTGAACTAATGCAAGCTTATTTTTTTCTCTGTAGAGTTCGTTATATTACAGATATTCAGGATTAGAGCTGTTTTGCAAACTATTATTTTAAATGTATAAATAATGTAATTAATCACTTTTGAGGAATCCTGATTATCTTCTTGTGCAGTATACTGTATATTTACACACATCAAACATGATCTCAGTTCTTTGTTGAATGTCACATTATCCAGATATTGCAGTGGCTGATTCACAATAAACAGACAGCTTCCACAACAACTCTGTAGTTGGAAACATGATTTCAGTTCCCTCTCACTGCTGCAGAGGGCGACAGCGTGCAGAAAGTTTCAGCTTTAAATAAATTGTTTTTATTTTTATTTATCATTTTATGAATTTATTTTCCAGCTTTGAAGACAAATAAAATTTAAATCTGTTCTTTTGTTCTGACTTATTTCTCACTTTCCCTCTATTTTAGGATGAAATTTGTCACATTTTAATAGTTTATTATGATTTGGGATGTTGCTAAAATGAAGATGCACAGACACAGTTTGTATTGAAGAAGACCTTAATTGTCATGTGAGATGTTTATCACCTTTTTGGGTCTATTTAAACATTTTGGGGTCACTCAGGGAAGCAGAATGTGTGGCAGTTTACTGAGTATGAAGTCTTTTCAGTATAATAGTCCATATCTGTTAGAGACAAATGAAACTTGGCAAAAGTTCAGCCAGGAAGACTATCTTTTGCATGCTCAGGTCTGTAGTATTATTTCTCAAACAATCAGTCATTCCCATCCCTCACGCATGCTCACTTATAATTTCCTTTCCATTATATATATATGTATGTATTTTAATTCTAACTTGTGGCTCATGTTTTTACACTATGTATGTTTCTATGATCTTATTTTCAACTCTTGTTGCTGTGAAGCACTTTGTGAATTTCAGTTCTGTGAAAGGTGCTATACTAAATAAACTTTATTATTATTATTATTATTATTATTATTATTATTATTATTATTATTATTATTATTATTATTATTATTATTATTATTATTCCCCTGGGAATACATTAAGACATCAACTGTTCACATCAGCTGGTCACATCTATCCAATAGCATGTTGACACACCTTCATTGTCAGCCTATGATATTGCAGCTGTCTTTTTAAATATGTTTTCTCCCTCTCAATATATGATCATTTAAGTGTTGTATCACAAGAGTTTAAAATTTTAGTCTATATTTACATATTTTGCATATTTGATAAAGAATTTGAGTTGAGTTTTATAATAACTGCTGTATTAGTTTTTTCATTTAATAACATATCTTTAGAGCGTTCTCATTTGTTTTTCCCCCCTCACAGAAACAGAAGTCAGGAAACTGCGGAGGATCCAGCTGTGTTGTATAGCGCTGTCAACAAAACCCCCAAATAACATGGAGAATTTTTTCTTTATTTGTATTAAACCAGTTTTTGTTTCTCAGAACAGACCTGTCCAGGAATAGAGACATACTGTATGTGGACAATAGATCTCTAATGTAAATATACACATTTCAATAGAACATGCAACAGGATTCAGAGTTTGTTTGTTTTTTTTCACCAAAGGTCAGCCGTGTATAAAGTACTCATGACTTAGTGCATATGTGTAACATGTTTTTACCTGATGAATGTTAGTCGCTTGATGCCATAACAGGAGCCCTAATATCATTTATTGGTGTAGTGGAACATCAACAACTGCATTTACTGGACTGCACAATCAAGCCAGAGCAACCACTACCTGGAATTGAAGCCAGAGTGTCCGCAGATGAATAGTTTCCTCCCTCTCAGTCTGATCCCTTTTGTAATTCATGCAAATCAAGTAGAGACATTTTCTATATAATCTCAAGAGCTGCAACGATTATTAGATTAATCTGTTAGTTGACTGACAGAAAATTAATCTACAACTATTTTGATTATTGAATAATCATTTTAGTCATTTTTAAAGCAAACTTGCCCAAACTTTACTGGTTTTAGCTTCTCAAATGTGACAATTTAATGCTTTTCTTTGTCATAACAAAGAAAATCACCCAGATTTAAGGAGCCCTAAATCTGTTGACGCTTTCAAATGAAATCTTAAGACACATCTTTTTACCATTGCTTTCTCCTGAAGTGTTTTTACACCACAGTTGTTTTATCTTGTTTTATCCTGTCATTTTAATTTAATTTTATCTTGTTTATTATTTACCTTGTTTTATCGTAAATGCTATGATTATCTGATTTTATGTTAAGCAATTTGTGTTGCATTTTATGCATGAATTTTGCTATATAAATAAAGTGTATTATTATTATTATTATTATTATTATTATACATGATAATAAATTGAATATCTTGGTCAGACAAAACTTGACTTTGAGATACAAAATGAAAAAATCATTAATTAAGAAAATAATCAGCAGATTCAGTGAAAACAATCTTTTATTTTTTCAGCCCTAAAAATATTAAGAGCTGTTTCAATCAAGCATCTGACAGGAGCAATATCACTGAATGCTGATAGGATGAAATGGGTGGTATTCATTTCATACATTGAAGGGGAACTCCATCAATTTTAGTCTGTATACAGGACTATGTACTACTGCATGTGTGAGGAGAGTCGCCTTTCTGGAGCTGTGTGACACCTGATAAATTGCCGCAAGTGATGTCACTTGAGTCAGCGTCAGTTGGGGCTGAAGACTATAAATTTGACAATGAAAATAAATCTGGTAGTGAAGAGTAAGAAAGAAGTGGATTACCAGACCTCTGTAGCCTGCTCCTCATCTCTGCTTGAGGCTAGCAGCTTAAGGCTACATTAGCTGCTACTAGCAAAACAGACCTGAATTCCCAATCAAACTGTTGATGGTGTAGTTGCATTGTGGGTAATGTAGATGTTTGTAGAACACATAGAACGCTTTATTCCATTTGTTCTGCAAGAAGGAGGAATACAGAATATTTCTTAATCAGGGGCAATCACAACATAACCCGTATCTATGTTTTTGGTTATGATTTATGAGCTAATCTTTATGCTAATGACATTTTACATACACCATCTAACCAAGGTGACTCTATTCCATAACCTCTAACTTATCCCAACCTTATAAGCTATATAAATGCAATCACTACTGTACTGTACTTCTTGGACGAGTCGTATGGCAGCACCTCACTTAAGACAGTCTTGATGGAGGTGTGGTTTCTTGTCAGCATAATATTTATTAATTTTTGTCAGGGGAAACATACTTGTACATTGTAACATTGTGCAGCTTTGGACTTATCTCTGGAACACTGTATCAGTTATCAAACAGGTGGTGTAATTTGTGAAATGTGTGAAAAGTGAAGTCCCAATGTAGAGCCTTTTATTTAAAAGAACATTGGAGAACATGCATTTTCAAATCTAGCTGTAGTTTGAGAGTACTGCCACTAGATGTTGATAAAGAACTGATAGCAAATCTATGCCACATCTTGTACATCTCTCATTTGACCACATTATTTTTTGACCCCTCTCTTTCTTTTACAAGTTTAAGCCTCATCCATGAACTGTTGAGCATGCTTGTCATAACAAATCCAGAACGGCACCCCACTGTATCACCCTCAGGGCGATCTATAGCCTGAGGGTGGTAGGGTGTCAAGAAAGTGTGTCCTCGATACACATGACGATAATAAATGCAGTAAACACATCAGTCATCTTGTACATGCACACAAATGTACCCTGAATGAGTAAAGTGGCAATTCTATATACTTTCTCATGTTTAGACATGAAACCAGATTGCCAGTAGACCTGACTTTTTGAGTCAAGTGATAGTACCTCGAGTGAAGTGAAGGAAAAGTGAAGGAAACAAGCAACACTCTCTTGTCACCGTGAGTTTGTTTCTGACCTCTAGCCTCTGGTGACAGGTTCTTGATATGAAACCTGGGGAAGCAAGTGAAAATGTAGTCCTTACATTATGGAAAGTCAGCTGCCTGGGTTGCCTGTGATCAAAATGAGACCAGAAAGTGGACATTGCCCATAAAAAGTGCTCCATCACGATCACATTTTGCTTATTAGACAAGAGATGCATTTAGGACCTGGAAAGAGCAAGTACCTATACAAAGGAATAGAACCTATAAGGAGAGCAAGTAAGATATGCTTTTCTTTATTTTCAGACATATATATAATGTCACAATATCGGATATTCATGTTAAAAGTGGAAGACGTGTCAAATATCCAGGTAAACGTATGTAGCAGTAATCCCTGTGAGCAAAAAGCAGCAGTGTCAGACTGCTCTGAACCCTCGGTTTTCAATGTTTTTTTTAACTTTCAGCCCGAGCTGACGTCAGTTCATGATGGATTTCTTTATATGGACATCTGCTACGTGTACAGGACGTGAGTTCGCTGCTCCGCTTCGGGAGTAGTAACGCCAAGCCACAAATCCATTACACAGCACAGAAAAGTAAAATAAGTAGTTTACCTGTTGGAGGTATGCTGGTTGTCTGCAGCTCTTCATAAAATATCTCACTGTGGCTGTTTCTGCTTGTACTATTCCTCCCTGCATTATTTGTAACTGATCTGCAAATAGCTCCAAATAGCACCATATGTTGTTGTTTCAACCGGTTTTTAGTGCTGCTAACGAAGCTCTGCTAATTCAGTGAGGAACACATTTTTACTTCCTGTAAATTCTTCACAATAAAAGTCTCCTGTATGTTATTCATTTAAAAGCTTTTAATTGCAAGCATGAATGCAGGAAACGTTTGGTTTGCATTGACGGTAAAGTCACACAACTCTGATACGTAAAGCTGGCCAATCAGAACAGAGTGGGCTCATTGGGAGGGGGGCCTTAAAGAAACAGGAGCTAAAACAGAGTGTAAGAGAAACTGTGTATACTGAGGGGCTGCATAAAGGGCTAGTATAAGATGAATAAGGAGTTTTTTGAACTGTGAATCATGCAGAGCTACTCTAGTGGAGTCAAAAACATAAAAATTTAGAGCTGAAATGAGAATAGCTCCTCTTTAAAGAAAAGAGAAATGAGAACTATGATCCCTCTTGCTAGGATAACAGGATGGAGTCTACTTCTGATACAGATGGGTGTACAGTACGGTATGACCACCATCTACCATTTCAGTCACAAAAACTGGAACATCAGATCAATGAACACCCTGAACCCTTAGTCTAGATCTGGATCTTGCCTTGCTTGCAATGACAGATGAACCTCAAGTAAAGAGGACTGCTAAGAAGATGGCTGAAGTAGAAAGACACCAAAATAGGGAAAAAAGGTGTCAAACAGACTGACCTATGACTCACAAGCCTGACTTCAGTAGCGGGTAGTACACATGGTAGGTCAATGAAAAGAAAGCTAGTTTTTCACTCTCTTCCATTAAAGATATAAAAGCAGCTTTTACAAGAGGATAGGTTGATAAGATGAATGTTTAAACCAAACTGTCATCAGGACATGACCATTTTGGTGGGGGGAGAACGTAGTACCCTGCACTACTTTTGTTTACATATTGTTTTATTTCAGTTTAAAAATGTATATTTCTAATAGCACAATTTGTTTTTATTGTAGAAACATCCTGAATTTAAAACTATAGTAGACCCCTCCCCAATTCACCTCTCAATGCAAAGGTGTTGTCAGTTAATGTTATGAGATATACTACAACATGCTCTAAAATGAGAATTGAGTGGGTGGGCTCTGTGGGCATTTGGCTCATGATGCATATTGAGGATGTCATTTGAACAACCTGATCTTCCTGCTGCTTATGTTCTGACCGCAGTGGAAAGTTACCTTTGAGTGTAAGTTCTATCTTTATTCTAGCAGAGTGCAGTGGTTAATGGTGTGGCTGCTATACTTCCTGTGTACATTGCAGACAGGTTTTAACATATCTGAAGTCACAAAGAGAGACGAAAGGAGCAGCTATGAGTTTAACAGCAGCAGCGAGTGGATTTGTTGTCTTCCCTCTCTCTGTATCAGGTACTGTATATCTATATTTACATTATTTAGAGCAGCATGCATTGATTTTAAGAAAGTAAATAAGTACCTCAGATTACTCTCTAGATTTTGATGTATGGTGTGAAGCAGTGTGCCTTTAAAGGCCTACAACACCAAATATTACCTCAATCCTTTTTTCAGTTTATTAATCACAGTTTTCTGTATCATAAATTCAAGACTCAATCGTGGTGTTGACTGAAGTCCTCAGTTTTATGTTTTCATACATCTCTCTGTATCTCTCCTTTTACTTGAACACTGTAGACAGATTGGACTGCTGTGTGCTGTTAACAATAACAGGATCGTTTGGCTGAAATCACTTAATTCCTATAAATGAATGTTTTTCTCTTGAATAACTCAGAAGTTCTTGTGTTATGGACCACTAATTTATCCCTGCAACTTCTTTTATCTCAGTGAAGTCATGTTTTAGGGAGGGGTATTGGTGTCACACAGTAGACTTTTAATACTGTCTTCACTCTTGTGCCTCACTTTAAAAACAGTTGCACTGATGTTGTTAAAGGACAAGAATGTCCGCGTCAAAACACTGCCACAAAAATATGATATATTCATATTATTTTCCACCTTCACTGAGTTAAATCTTCGTCCTGATCATCACTCATCCATTTTCAGAATTTTAATCCTATTAATACCAGTTTGTTTTTTATTTTCTGTATACTAAATGCTAGGAGGATTTTTATTTTTTGTATTTTTTTATTATCAGTATGGCATATGTGTGTTATTATTTTCTGTACAGTGTCAGATTTTAAAATAATCACACTTGTTAAAACTGTTTAAACCCTTCCTTAAACTGCTATAAAAAAAATGTATTAATATTAATTTTTCATTCATTGTTTTATTTGACAGGCAATTCAGTTTAAATATTTCTTTGTATATTTCTTATCACTCAATTTGTTGTTATTGTAGACACACCCTGAATTTAAAACTATAGTAGACCCCTCACCAATTCACCTCTCTTGCAAAGGTGTTGTCTCTTAACATTATGAGATAAACCACAACATGTTGTTGGTGAGCTACATGGGCGTTTGGCATTTGGTTATTTTTACAACCTGATCTGCTTGCTGCTTATGCACTGACTGCAGTGGAAAGTTACCTTTCAGTGTAACTTCTATCTTTATTCTAGCAGAGTACAATGGTTGATTGATGTGGATGGTTCACTTCCTGTGTACATTGCAGACAGTTTTTAACATATCTGAAGCCTCACAGAGAGATGAGAGGAGCAGCTATGAGTTTAACAGCAGCAGCGAGTGGATTTGTTGTCTTCCTTCTCTCTGTGTCAGGTACTGTATATCTACATTTACATTGTAGGACATTTAACACATTTATTCAGAGAAGCATGAAGTTCTTTAAAGACAGTAAATATAAATTATCCCAGATCAGCACTTTTCTAGGTTTGATGTATGTGTGATGCAGTATGATGAATAACTTTTAAACTCTACAACGCCAAACTTCTTCACTTCTGTTTATTCCTGTGTAAAATATAGCTGTTGAATGAAGGCAAAAAAAAATAATAAAACATTTTAATAATATTATATTAAGATGTTCAGCTGTGTCTGTGTCATGGGTGGTGGGGGTGGGGCCTGGCTAGTAAGGTCTGTCAACCTTCCCTCCATGGATTGTAAGAATAATATATTTTTATACATGCATATGCATATATACATAGTTCTATGATGGTACAGCAATGCACTGAGAATTTCATCTTGTCATGATGTTTAAAATCTGTTTGGTAATTTCTGCACTCTGCACCATAGAGCTGGACAACTGTTTTAGCTGTTAGGTATAATAGTTGCCCCTTCCTGTTAAAACTTGTCACACATCTTATTTTAGCTGCTTTCAAAAGTTTCCCTCACGTCATGTTCTGCATTTCTTTGTGGTTTTCACACTTACCCCAGCAGCAACTTTACCAAAGAACTAACAGAGAGGAAACTAACCAAGACAAGCACAGACTCTCTAATGATTCATTTTCTTCTTCTTTTCCTGTTCAGTAAAACTGCATTAATGTTCACAGGTTCAATACATTCTTTTTCCTTCACTGAACCTTCAGACTGTACGATGTTCTGTCTCAGTGCACAGAGAGATTAACTGTAAACAGCAACTTTGTATTTGGACTTTTTGATGAGTGTTTTCACCCAGGAATGAAATTATATCATGAAAGTCATGTTTTAGAATTATAAGTGTATAAAAATAAACAAACGTGGAGAAAAAGAATGATACAGAACAAGTCTGTCAAGTTTTAATGATTTGAAAACAACATTGATGTACCACTGATCTGCTGCTCCACTCCAAAAAAGTTAGTTAAATATGTTTTTACTCATTTTGTATTTGAAGGACTTGTTTGATAACACATAAGAGACACATTTCAGGCGTTTAGCTTTTTTAAAACTACAATGAACAAGGACAACAACAGTAGAAACTTGGACTAAAGCTGAAACACTCAGCAGTAACAAATGATAAAATACTGTATTCCAGTTCAGTGCTGGTTCGATTGATGCAGGATGAGGAGCTTTGAATGACAACAACTACACATAAAGTCATGTTGGTGCCATGATCCACTTTGTCTTATTCACTGATTCTTAACTTGTTATGAATCTGATTGTGGTTTCTGATGTGCTCTGTGTTACAGTGGTACAGGGTCAGAATGACTGGGGAGTGACTTACACTTCTACTCAGATCTGTGCCTTAAAAGGATCAACAGTGGACATACACTGTACCTACAGATACCCATCCAGAGTAAATGACCATAATATTGAAGTTGAGAGAACATTATGGTTTATTAAATTGAGTAATAAAGAACCTGTGGATCTGAGAACAGACTCAGAGTATTCAGGTCGTGTTCAGTATCACTGTTATAAGAACGACTGCACTCTAAGAATCACAGACCTGAGAGAGAGCGACTCAGCTGAGTACAAGTTCATGTTCACAACAAACCAACCAGGAGGGAGATTTACTGGTTCACCTGGAGTCACTTTGACTGTCACAGGTAACATTTTCATTGGCAGATTTAACTTTGTTTTAAATGGTTAATATCTTGGAAATAGTACTGTGAATGTTTGTGTGTGTCTGAACATGAATGACATTTCTGTTCTTTCTTCACATATACAGATCTCCATGTGCAGGTGATCAGATCAACAGACTATCAGTATTCTAACTGGGCAGAGCTAAAGTGTAACAGCAGTTGTCATCTACCTGGTCGTTCTTCCTACATCTGGTACAAGGATGGACAGGAAATCAGGAGAGGAACATCTTCTTCTTATTCAGACTACTTAAATCATGCAGACAGCTTTTACTGTGCTGTTGAAGGACATGAGGATTTCCCCTCTCTTTCAGTTTGTGAGTTTTCTTCACAGTCTTTCACTAACATAACAGCATCTTGTGGAGCCTTTTATCTAAAGTACTGTACAATGACTTCATGTATTTCTAATATGAAGGTCCCCACTGCCTCACTTCTTATTGGATCCACGTTTTTCTCATTGAGCTCTACTGCTGTCAGTATCCCAACAACAATACAACCTGCTCTGTGTTACTGCAGAGAAACACAGTTTTTTATTTTAACATTTCATCCAGCCTATTAGACAAAATCTCTTGTTTCAAGGTTTTGACAACTAGATTCATTGTGTCTTCAGTCCCTCTGTGAAAATTACAAATTTCACTCTGATTTTTCTTTTGTTCAATAATTATATTGACCCACCTCTTCCATCAATAGTCAATTAGAGCCATCACTCCAGTCTTAATAATACATTTCACACAACACGTACACACACACACACACACACACACACACACACACACACACACACACACACACACACACACACATACACACACATACACACCAGCAGTTATGAAAGAAAGTTCTTAAAGTAGATGAGGATTACTGCTCTCCCTTTCTCCTTCAGTGTGTTTACTGTCACTTGATGATTTTAAACTCATACACAAGGTAACAGGACATGTAGTTTGTAATGTGTTTGATGAAATATAAACCATTTCAATATGTTCCACTGTGAAAACTTAACCTCAGCTGGGGATGAAATGTTAAACATGATTTTTTCTGCTACAGATGCACCAAAACCCTCCTCTGTGTCAGTGAGTCCCTCTGGTGAAATTAAGGAGGGCAGTTCAGTGACTTTGACCTGTAACAGTGATGCTAATCCAGATGCTAAATACACCTGGTACAAGGTTATATCTGCACGTCTTGAAGTTATCTCAGGAGGCCGACAGCTTGTCTTCAGCTCCATCAAGTCCTCTGACTCTGGATATTATTCCTGTACAGCTGAGAACGGGCTGGGAAGGAGGACATCTGAATACACTGAGATAAATGTGAAATGTGAGTGAAACACAGTCTATGTTAAAAAAGCATCACATAGGTGATGACAACTTTTTTCAGGCTTTATTAACCAGTGAAATATTTTGCTGATCAGACTCTCTTAGCTCTGCCTGCTTCACATTTACAATCATCAACAAATATAAACTATTATTCATTCTTTCTTTCATGGATTTAAAGGAACAGATTCTCAAAATTTTATCCCTCTGAAAATTAAATATGTTCTTCCATTTTTCTTTGACTTCTTAGACAAAGAGTACAACAATAAAAACATCAAGAATTAACGGACCAAATCAAAAATTTAGTAACAAATATTCTGATGTCCCAACATAAAATTATACAATATGATAAATACCTGATAAAGCGCAATACTTCAGCTCAGTTATTTTTAGCTTGATGCATGATAAGAAACTTCTGTGACAGGTGACAGCAGACAATCATATTTTGAAGCTGGTCCAGATTATCTTGCCCCCAAAAACATGTTAGCACTATGATACACATCTTGTCTTAGAAGCTGATTGACTCATTATCAACTGATGTTATGAATCTGATTGTGGTTTCTGATGTGCTCTGTGTTACAGTGGTACAGGGTCAGAATGACTGGGGAGTGACTTACACTTCTACTCAGATCTGTGTCTTAAAAGGATCAACAGTGGACATAAACTGCACCTACAGATACCCATCCAGAATAAATGATCATGATAATACAGTTGAAAAAACATTCTGGTATACTAAATTGAGTAATAAAGAACCTGTGGATCTGAGAACAGACTCAGAGTATTCAGGTCGTGTTCAGTATCACTGTGATAAGAACGACTGCAGTCTGAGAATCACAGACCTGAGAGAGAGCGACTCAGCTGAATACAAGTTCATGTTCATAACAAACCAAACAGGAGGGAGATTTACTGGTTTACCTGGAGTCACTTTGTCTGTCACAGGTAACATTTTCATCTGAATACTTATTTAATTCCAAACATTAAATATCTTGAAAATAGTACTGTGAATGTTTGTGTTGATATTTTGTGCATGTATAAAGATAAATGATATTTCTATTTCTTCACATATCCAGATATCCAGGTGCAGGTGATCAGATCAACAGCCTGCAAAGTTCATACCTGTGTTCGGGCAGAGCTGAAGTGTCACAGCAGTTGTCATCTAGATGATCGTCCCTCCTACATCTGGTACAAGAATGGACGGATAATAACAGAACAAACATCTCCTTTTTATTTGGGCTTTTTTTATCCTGCAGACAGCTATTCCTGTGCTTTGAAAGGACATGAGACGTTCTCCTCTCCATCAGTGTGTGAGTTTATTCCATGAGCATGAGCATAATCAGCAGACAGCAACAGTGATAAGTGTCATGTTATGATGTCTGCACTGTACAGCTGCATGAATATGATTGGATCATAAGATTAAAAAATGTCAATATTTTCTCCTTCAGATGCACGTAAGATTCCTCTGGTGTCTGTGAGTCCCTCTGGGGACATTATGCCGAACAGTTCAGTGACTCTGACCTGTAGCAGTGATGCTAACCCAGCAGCTAAATACACCTGGTACAAGAAGAATGTAAATCCAGACATTCAACCTCTCAGTGAAGAACCACAGCTTGTCTTCAGCTCCATCCAGTCCTCTGACTCTGGAGAGTATTACTGTACAGCTGAGAACCAGCTGGGGACGAGGACATCTGAATACATCTTTATTGATGTGAAATGTGAGTCAAACAGTTCATTTAAAAATAAACATACAGCTGTTAGTCTTGTCAACCTTGTTAAAAAAAAGTGGAAAAGATTTGTCTGATCATGTCTGTTTTCTTCAGCTCTGCCTGCTTCACATTCAGTCTGCTGCTGTAGTTCACTGAGCAGCTCCAATACAACATGGTGTACTAATGCAACCCTTCCTCATTTTATAGTTCATTCATTTTGATACATCTCCTCCAGATGCTCCAAAGCTTCCCTCTGTGTCAGTGAGTCCCTCTGGTGAGATAGTGGAGGGCAGTTCAGTGAATCTGACATGTAGCAGTGATGCTAACCCAGCAGCTAATTATACCTGGTACAAGGAGAATGAAGACTCACCAAAAGCATCAGGACAGATCTTCACCATCACTGATGTCAGACCTGAACACAGTGGGAATTATTACTGTGAAGCCCAGAACAGAAGAGGACGTCATAACTCCACCTTATATCTGACTGTTGTGGCAGGTTGGTTTTTCATTCAGCTACACACACATTGCACTAGGACTCATTAGCTATACAGCTGCCCCAAGTGGATTACTTCAGACCTAAGAGTCATATTCATAAGATACAGTAAAACAGGTTTGTGTGATTCACTGCTGACTGGAGGAATCAGCTCAATTAAAAAAGTAAAGAGAGATCTGAGCAAGAGAAAACTCTGAATTTTCATGTCAACATGTTTCTTATTCATAAGTTATATTTCAAAGGATTATGTGACCTCTGATTAGGATGAAGTGATGCAGGCTTTTTATATTTAACCAGTGGGGAGAGAGCTGTGTTCATGAATACAAGCAGTCAAGGTGAGATTTTTTCACACTGCGCTGCCTCACTCTATGAGACCAAGAGTCTAAATATTGAGCTGCTGCATTTTTTCATTTAGAGGATGAAGTTAAAGTGTGATCAAGTGGAGGTCTTGGTAAACTGTGGACACTCTAGAGGAGTTAAATCTCCAGCTTGTATGGGAGAATATGGAGACTCCATTGAAAAACTGATTTTCAATGTAATTTAAAGGAAAACACATGAACTTGTAAGAATGATGTGAGGAATCATATTTTTTTTTACAACAGCACCCTCTACTGGGCCAATGGCCATTTGTGGTCCATCACTCAGTAATGCATCACACACTTCCAGCTTAGTTGAGGAAGCTGCAGGAACAGAGGAGAGTTTGCTCACTGCAGCTGCTAACACTGTCACCAGTGTTTTGTAAAAATGTATTTCTTTTTTCCCACATTTGTGCAGATTAAAGTAAGATGGTAAAGGGCAGTACTGGATCACTAAGACATTTAGTTAAAGATCCCCTCCAAACATGTTTTAAGACATATAAAATACTTTGCTTTGAATAATAATTTGTGTCTAATATGTTTTTTCCACAGAAAACTTACTAGTTAGAAATTCCTAAAATTATATCTACTTCTTCTTCCTCATTGAATAAACTTCCAGAATCTATAAATATGTAAATATTTTTCATTTTAAAAGTTTAACCGCTGGACACAAGATGTCTCCTACTTCACTGTAAAGTCCATTCTCAGTGTTTGTGCACTGGAGGCTTCAAGTTTCCACATCACACTTGTGTAAGTTGCATATTGGACCAGGATAAGCTTCCAAAGTAGTTGTGATGTCACAAATCATGCTCATGGGCACAGCTTTAACTTAGATTTTCAGTGATTTTCATGTTAAATATATTCTAAGCTGAAAAGAGCTGTTAGAGTTTAGAATGAAGAGAACTGAATATACATGTGTAGCTCGTGGAATTAGATGCCACACAGGACACAATTACTTCAGGGGTTCTTGTAGCTTTAATTTTATTGTTGACCATGTTTGCAACAGGTCATTTTAACAGAGTGTTTAAGCTACTGAGTCCTTTTAGAGAGCAGCTCATGTGCTTTCACAGCTTGTTGCAGACTTAATACAAAAAATTATGTTAAAGAAAAATGACAAAAACAAAACACAGCAGTGGGCCATGACCATAGACAAAAAACACAAAAAAGAACCAGACAAACACACACTCAACAACCACAAAGCCACAAAAACAACCCATGCACACACCCGATGCACAAAGCACACCTGCAAAGGACACTAAAACCTCAACAAGTCCCACCAAACCCACACGGAACTCCCCGGAGATTGCACAACTCAACACACTGTTGTTTACCTTCAAACAGAGTTAAAATTCATTTAAAACCTGAACCAAACCAAACCAAAATTCCAGGTCATGAACTCCACTAGTGTCTACTACTTTACACGACGGAGTCACAGCACCGTCCACCCTGCAAATCTCCTGTTGTTTGAACGTAAAACAGGAAGAAAGACCAAGATGCATTTGGCAGAGTGACAGTAATATTACTCAACGCTACCTTGTGACCAAAATCAGCAATAACAAGTGAGACTGTGACACTTACAATTTGCCTCAAATGTTAATAAGACTTAAACAATTTTACACTGAGAAGAAAACAGCAAAGAACACATGTATTGACATTCAAACAACTTTGAGAGCTATACCTCACCTAAGTGGAAAATTACATCTGAACCGATTTACCACCAGGCTACATATATATTGACCAAAACGTTGGACTCAAACATGCTGTAATACCCTCATTAACTGTCAGTGTTTTCTTTTCATCTCTGTTCTCCAGGAGCAGGAAAATCAATAGCTGCTGGAGTAAAAACTGCTGTTCTCCTGTTTATCATCATCCTCTCTGTCTTCCTGTGGATGAGGTGAGCAGTTCTATTTCACTAAATCATTGATCAAAATTCTGTCATTTGTGTTTTTTAATTTATTCTTCCAACCAGAAAAAAGAGATCCTCCAATCAAAGGTCTGAGGCTGAGGAGAGACCAGACAACAGAGAGAGGGTGAGGAGGGAAAGTTATACTATTCTATCCTGGTTCCACACTTCCACAGTCACTATCATAAAGTGCAACTAGAAAACTCATCTGACTGTCAAGCACTTCATGTTGTTTCATAACAATCCTTCTTCACACAAACCAACACTTTCCTCATTTCTATCACCCTCCAGACACAGCCAGAAGAGCAGTACGCCAGCGTGCACTTCTCCAACAACCAGGGAGATCCTCTCTACTCCAACATCAGATCAGCTCAGCCCCACAGACACATGGAGGAACAAGAGGTTGTCCAGTGCGCTGCTGTCACATTTAACAGAGCTGGTACTGCCCCGAGGTGAGCATAGTAGCAACAGTTTAATTTCAGTTTTTCATTTGTTATATTTGCCTTTTACATCCTTATTATGACTGTTTGTATAATTTAGTACAATATCTTCACAATCACCTGATTAACTTTTTAATTTCCCTCTCAGAGCCAGAGGTCAGGAGACTGAAGAAGATCCAGCTGCACTGTACAGCACAGTCAACAAAACCTCATGAACACATCAGCAATTTCACGCTTTTGTTTTGTATTGTTTTTATGCATTTTTGAAAACAATGAGAAGAACTGCTGCAAACTGTCTTGCTTACTACTGGAATATTTATTAAAGGATCAGTGTGTAGGAATTAGTGGCATCTAGTGGTGAGGTTGCAGATTGCAACTGAATACACCTCCTCTCCCCTTCTAAGCATGTAGGAGAACCTATGGTGGCCACTAAACTTGTAAATAACGTGAAAGGCCCTCTCTAGAGCCAGTGTTCAGTTTGTCCATTCTGGGCTACTGTAGAAACATGGCGGGCTCTGTGGAAGGGGACCCGCTCCCTGTGCAGATTTAAAGGGCTCATTCAAAGGTAACGGAAACACAACAATTCTTATTTTCAGGTGATTACATACTTATGAATATTATATTCCATTTCTGCAAAGTCCTTTCCACTAGATGCCACTAAACTCTGCACACTGCACCTTTAAATAACAATGCTTCAGTCTGTCCGACCTTCATCGAGCATAAATTCCTTTACCTCAACAGTAAAATAACAAGTTAAACTGTCAGTTGAAATTGCTAAATTATAAAATATATAGCTGTCTCCATAATGCATTCTCAGAGAGGTCCGCCCTGAAATCTATATATTTTAATATTCATGACATTTCTTTGTTCACCATCATGTGTGCTTGTATACAGCCTTTGGAAATATGCACTTGATCTACCTTCTTAACATTTTTCCTCTCTTTATTCTTTTTTTTTCTTCATTGACTTGAATGGGTTTTTATCTAGTTTGTTTTTCAAAGCTTTACCAGTCGGTCAGTTTTAGCCTGACAGCCACCAAACTTCATGTAGGTCATGCTGCCTTGACTCCCACTTGCTAGCTTGTTATTTTACTGCCGAAGTAAAATCCCATTCAGACCTAGCTCCTGTACTTATTAATTTCATTGTGGATCCTTTGAAACAATGGAAGAAAGCAGTAAGCAGCATTTGGATTGACAACATAACTGATCTGCCAGTAGGATTTATCACCAGTGCCAGACAGCCTCAACATATTTATTGTTTCTGTTTATTAAAGATGTAAGTAGTGAAGGTGATCCCAGTGACAAAACTTTCATTGTAAAACCTGCTAATTTAAACTTGCAGTGTTTGTGTGACTGGAGTCACCGGAGTCATTTAGTGGAGCTGTGGATACTTGCCAGTGTAATATTTATTAACGTTGGGTTAGAGGAGATATACTAAAGATTATTATAACTTGCAGCTTTGGACATGTCTCAGGAGTAGTGTATCAGTTAGTTAACAAGTGGTAAGACTGTAATGTTTAAGATATTTAAAAAAACACACTGGAGTATTAGAGAGCTTTTACTGATCAACTTGTAACTTCCTATTGCTGACACTAGATATTAGTAAATATTCCACTGTTCTTTCTGTATTTACAGTATGTCTTCCAGTTTCATTATGACAACCAGTTTTATTGTCAGTCAAGTATTTGTTGTCAGTATTCTAACATTCATCTTGTGAATTATTTCTACTGCCTTACAGTAACATTACAATTATCTGTTTTTCTGCTTTCTTTATACATATTATTACAGCTTGTTTTTGTTCTATATCACAATTTCTAAACCATGTAATCACTTTTGTCCTTGTTCTTTCTTGATTGAATAAAAATGATCTCAGTTCTAATTGGAGAGATGAGTCACTTATTGTGATTGTGAATCTTAGATTGTGAATGACGTCAAACTACACATATAATAAATTTAGTGATATGATTTACACATGCATGCATGGTTTAGTCCCAAACACAAGGAGTGAAATGTTACAATTGACCCCATAGTCCATGTTAATTGTAACATACCCTCGGGTGAAATGTAACATTATGAAGTAAGGATTATGACAAAATTTAAGATATTGAAAACTTTTTATTCAACACTTAAATGATTTTCAATGATTTTTTTGACATAATCGGGGTGTGTGTGTGTGTGTGTGTGTTACACTAACATTTTAACATTATAATAAAACTAAACAACTAAACTTCATCAATTGAACATTAGTGTATGTGTGTCTGTGTGTTACACTAACATTTGAAAATAGTAATAAAACTGAAAAAAATGTGTAAATGTGCACCAGGTCCATCAATTGAACATTAATGTGTGTCTGTGTGAGTGTGACTGTGTGTGCCCACTATGTATGGAGTATGTGTAGCACTCCAAAATGTTGAGAGGCACACCCTTGGCAGTCTTTCTCTTACATGACCTAGGCACACTGAAATTCAAAGTAAACATAGAAATACAATTAATTTTTTGCTTGGGGTAGGTTGTAACATTTTTTCACATGTTGTTACAACTAACCCAGACTCTTGTAGCCATGAACTAGCTTACCTTACAGCTAACAAATAAAAGATTAGCACTAACCACTTGCATGAAAGAAATCTACACAGACACATAATTAACATGATTTAAGTTTGATGAGTTCATCTACAAAGTAGGCAATGCTATCAAAAATAAATGAAATAAAAAAAAAATACCTTCTTGCCTCAAAATTATTTTTTTCTTTCTAAAATTGGCTGTGTTTGCCACAAGGTGCTACTTCCTCACATGTGGTAAAAGGACAAATTTAAGCATGTGCAGCGCATCCATCACATGTGTCATGTTTTTTAAACACAATTAAAAAGAGTAAAATAATAAAAATATCTCATTATTTCTCTTCTTTCTTTAAATTACTAACAGCCTAGAACACTGATCTCTTATTCTCTCTAATATAGATTATATTAAGTCTTTGCAAAATGGTAAAACTTAGTTGTCACTTCTGCCTTGGATGGCAATTTGCACCTCATGAATTTTCATAATAAGAGGAAGGAAATGTGGTCATTTAATTTTAGTCTTACATCTGACTTCTGCTCACAGATCACAGAGGACGAGCATCTTAACAGACAACGTCCTTCTCTGTTGTAAGTAGAATAGTTTACTGATATGACTATTACATGTTGTTTACATTATTTGATGTGTTTTATTGTCTCTGAAGCCTCACAGAGAGATGAGAGGAGCAGCTATGAGTTTAACAGCAGCAGTGAGTGGATTTGTTGTCTTCCTTCTCTCCGTGTCAGGTACTGTATATCTACATTTACATTGTAGGACATTTAGCACACTTATTCAGAGCAGCATGAAGTCATTTAAAGAAAGTAAATATAAAATATCCCAGATCAGCACTTTTCTAGGTTTGATGTATGTGTGATGCAGCATGATGAATAACTTTTAAACTCTACAACACCAAACATTCACTTCTGTTTATTTCTGTGTAAAATATAGCTGTTGAATGAAGACAAAAAAATAATAACATCAATATTTACTGCTGAACACTTTAATAATATTATATTAAGATGTACAGCTGTGTCTGTGTCATGGGTGGTGGGGGTGGGGCCTGGCTAGTAAGGTTTGTCCACCCTCCTTCCATGGAGGAATCATATATTTTTACACATGCATATGAATATATACATAGTTCTATGATGGTACAGCAATGCACAGAGAATTTTATCTTGTAATGATGTTTTAAATCTTTTTGGTAATTTCTGCACTCTGTACTGTAGAGCTGGACAACTGTTTTAGCTGTTACAGTTATAACAGTTGCCCCTTCCTGTGAAAACTTGTCACACATTTTATTTTAGCCACTTTCAAAAGTTTCCCTCACTTCATGTTCTGCATTTCTTTGTGGTTTTCACACTTAATTTAGCAGCAACTTTACCAAAGAACTAAGAGAGAGGAAACTAACCAAGACGAGCACAGACTCTCTAATAATTCATTTACTTCTGCTTTTCCTGTTCAGTAAAACTGCATTAATGTTCACAGTTTCAATACATTCTTGTTCCTTCACTGAACCTTCAGACTGTACAATGTTCTGTCTCAGTGCAGATTAACTGTGAACAGCAGACTTTGTATTTGGACTTTGATGCATGTTTTTAACCCAGACATGATTCAGAAATAATATCATGAAAGTAATATACTAGAATTATAAAGTGCCTACAAAGTAAATTAAAATTGGGGGAAAAGAATGATACAGAACAAGTCTGTCGAGTTTTAATGAGGTGAAAACAACATTGATGTACCACTGATCTGCTGCTCTACTCCAAAAAAGTTAGTTAAATATGTTTTCACTCATTTTCTATTTGAAGGACTTGTTTGATGACATATAAGAGACACATTTCAGGCATTTAGCTTTTTTAAAACTAAAATGAACAAGGTTAACAACAGTAGAAACTTGGACTAAAGCTGAAACACTCAGCAGTAACAAATGATTAAATACTGTATTCCGGTTCAGTTCTAGTTAGATTGATGCACGATGAGGAGCTTTGAATGACAACAACTACAAATAAAGTCATATTGGTGCCATGATCCACTTTGTCTTATTCACTGATTCTTAACTTGTTATGAATCTGATTGTGGTTTCTGATGTGCTCTGTGTTACAGTGGTACAGGGTCAGAATGACTGGGGAGTGACTTACACTTCTCCTCAGATCTGTGCCTTAAAAGGATCAACAGTGGACATACACTGTACCTACAGATACCCATCCAGAGTAAATGACCATGATAATGAAGTTGAGAGAACATTCTGGTTTATTAAATTGAGTAATAATGAACCTGTGGATCTGAGAACAGACTCAGAGTACTCAGGTCGTGTTCAGTATCACTGTGATAAGAACGATTGCACTCTGAGAATCACAGACCTGAGAGAGAGCGACTCAGCTCAGTACAAGTTCATGTTCATAACAAACCAACCAGGAGGGAGATTTACTGGTTCACCCGGAGTCACTTTGACTGTCACAGGTAACATTTTCATTGGCAGATTTAACTTGGTTTTAAATGGTTAATATCTTAGAAATAGAACTGTGAATGTTTGTGTGTGTCTGAACATAAATTACATTTCTTTTCTTTCTTCACATATACAGATCTCCAGGTGCAGGTGATCATATCAGTACTCTATCAGTCCTCTTTCAGGAAAAAGCTGCTATGTGACAGCAGTTGTCGTCTACCTGAACATGCTTCCTACATCTGGTACAAGAATGGACAGGAAATTTGGAGAGAAGCATCTTCTTCTTACTCAATCAACTTATATACTGCAGACAGCTTTTCCTGTGCTGTTAAAGGACATGAGGATTTCCCCTCTCTTCCAGTTTGTGAGTTTTCATCACAGTCTTTCACTAACATAACAGCATCTTGTGGAGCCTTTTATCTAAAGTACTGTACAATAACTTCATGTATTTCTAATATGAGCGACCCCACTGCCTCACTTGTTATTGGTACACACACACACACACACACACACACACAACCAAGGATTCAGTGCTAACTACATTTTATATTTCAGGTGTTGATGATCAATCCTGCAACAGAGTGATTTACACTGACAGAATCATCTGTGCCTCCAGAGGATCATCAGTGGACATTTCCTGCACATACCACGGTTTAGGATCTATCACATCAACATTCTGGTTCAGTCTTGAACGTAGTCATCAGTGGCAGAATCCCTCACAGCCTAAGGACCTTAGTAAAGACTCCCAGTATGCAGGTCGTGTTCAGCTCCTTGAAACAGAGAGAGGACGCTCCACACTGAGAATCTCTGACCTGAGAGAGAGCGATTCAGCCCAGTATCACTTCACATTCAAAACACAAAGCTTTGAATGGAGGAGTAGTTTACCTGGAACAACTCTGACTGTCACAGGTACTGATGAACACAAACTGATGACTAGTGCAAGTGGTGAATGGTTATTGTTGAAGAGTTTCACATAAAATTGATTTGAGTATACTGAGTACTTTCTCCCATTTACACTTTTGATTGGATGATCCCAAATTATTTCACCCACCAGAACTACAAAGGTTATTTTGACTGTATGTTTGTATATTTTACTGGTAACAAATGACATTTTTTATCCTTCCTCACATATGCAGCTCTCCAGGTGCAGGTGATCACAATAACAGTCCATCAGTCTTATACCGAGGCAGAGCTGAAATGTCTCAGCAGCTGCAGTCCAGCAGGTCGTATTTCTTACGTCTGGTTCAAGAACGGACAGAAAGTTATGAAGGAGGAAACTTCTCTTTATTCAGGGAAGTTTAATCCTGGTGACAATGTGTCCTGTGCTGTGAAAGGACATGAGGATTACCGCTCTCCGTCAGTGTGTGAGTTTACCTAAATATGTCACTAACACAATGTCAAAATGTATCCAAGGTAACAGACAGTTGATTTGTATATGAGGGAATCAACTTTCACCACACACTTAGTGTCTAAGATTTGCTTCTTACATTTTGTCAATTGTTCAACTGTTGTCCAACTATGTTTTCTCCTCCAGATGCTCCAAAGGTTCCCTCTTTGTCAGTGAGTCTCTCTGGTGAGATAGTGGAGGGCAGTTCAGTGACTCTGACCTGTAGCAGTGATGCTAACCCAGCAGCTAAAAACACCTGGTACAAGAAGAATGTAAATCCAGACCTTCAACCTCTCAGTAAAGAACCAGAGCTTGTCTTCAGCTCCATCCAGTCCTCTGACTCTGGAGAGTATTACTGTACAGCTGAGAACCAGCTGGGGAAGAGGACATCTGAACACATCTTTATTGATGTGAAATGTGAGTGAAGCAGCTTATTTAAAAAGAATCATACAGCTGATGGACTTGTCAACCTTGTTAAGTAGAAATTTGTCTGATCATATCTGCTTTCTTCAGCTCTGCCTGCTTCACATTCAGTCTGCTGCTGTAGTTTACTGAGCAGCTCCAATACAACATGTTGTACTAATGCAACCCTTCCTCATTTTATAGTTAATTCATTTTGATACATATCCTCCAGATGCTCCAAAACTTACCTCTGTGTCACTGAGTCCCTCTGGTGAGATAGTGGAGGGCAGTTCAGTGACTCTGACCTGTAGCAGTGATGCTAACCCAGCAGCTAATTATACCTGGTGCAAGGAGAACCAAAGACTGTCTCAAGAATCAGAGGAAAGTTATCATTTCACCTCCATCAGCTCTGAGGATAGAGGGACCTACCACTGCAAGTCTGAGAATCAGTATGGACAGTTGGAATCTAAATCTCTATTTATAGATGTCCAGTGTAAGTCACATAAGTCTGCTCTATTTTTCATGATTCAAAAATCCTTCAAAATCATGTGTGCCAGCATTAATGGTATGTGTCTCTATACAAATTGCCTCCCAGATGCTCCAAAGCTTCCCTCTGTGTCAGTGAGTCCCTCTGGTGAGATAGTGGAGGGCAGTTCAGTGACTCTGACCTGTAGCAGTGATGCTAACCCAGCAGCTAATTATACCTGGTACAAGGAGAATGAAGACTCACCAAAAGCATCAGGACAGATCTTCACCATCACTGATGTCAGACCTGAACACAGTGGGAATTATTACTGTGAAGCCCAGAACAGAAGAGGACGTCATAACTCCACCTTATATCTGACTGTTGGATCAGGTAAGTTATGCTCATTGATCTTCACACACACACGCACACACACACACACACACACACACACACACACACACGCTGCACTTATTGATAAGCCATATCTCCTTCCTGTTGCTCTCAATTTTTAGGGAAATCGGTATTTATAATGAATATCATCAGGGTGATTCTGGTGGTCCTGATGCTGATTCCTCTGCTTCTCTTGAGTCTGTGGACGAGGTAAAATAATACAAATGAAATACTTTCTTTAATTTTCTTATTAAAACATTTTCACAGTTTTTAAGTCATGAATTTCATTTAGTTAAATACTTTTTGACTTTGTTGGATTCAATCCAGGAAGAAGAAAACTCTGAGCTCCACCACTGAACTGAATGAACCTGTAGAGACTATAGAGGTGAGAGAGACCTTATTGACAGAACTTACCCTAAAATACAGTTATGATCACTTGACTCATAAATGCACTCAAACACATTCATATTATCAGCATGAAGCTGTGAAGTGAATTTATATTTAAATTACAACTTGCAAAGTGGGAACCTAATGTATTTAACCTGAATGCAATTTTAGCAAATAATTCAGTTTTAAACATGATTTAATACATCTTTAGTAAAATCTAATTATATACATGTTTCATGAATGAGGTCCATTAATCCTCATTTTGACATCTCTCTCCATCAGTTGGACTCTTCCCTTGTGTATGAGAACGTCTCAGACTTGCAGGTCGCCGCTGCAGCACATACAGAAGACACAGAGGAGCAGGAAGACGTGGAGTAAAGTCCAGTCAGGCTGGAGCATCATGAAAGGAAAAAAAAAAACAGGCAGATATCAGATTCTTAGTTACAGTTATGAGAAGTACTTCACCTAAATTTCATGTGATTTTGTTGTGATACAGTTGAACCAGAGGCTGGACTCACCTGATGGAAGCAGAAAGTAGTACAACAGTGAAATATGACAGTGGAGAGAGAGGCTGTAGAGGATGATGTGGACGTTTTCATGTTCAGTTTTCAGCAGCAGCAGCAGGTAGAAGTGAGCAGCACAGACAGTCAGTAACAGCATGTAGCAGAAGCTTTGAGAAGAATGTGCTGATGGCAGCTTGAACTGAATCATGTCGACGTGTCAAACATGATTGATTGTTTAGATCAGTTGAATGTCAGGTGGTGTGTGTGACTGAATTGATTTATAATTTACTGAGTGTGTGTATAAATAATGTATAATAATGTGTGTGTATATAAATGTATAAATAATGTAATCAATCACTTTTGAGGAATCCTGATTATCTTCTTGTGCAGTATACTGTATATTTACACACATCAAACATGATCTCAGTTCTATCACACTTTGTTGAATGTCACATTATCCAGATATTGCAGTGGCTGATTCACAATAAACAGACAGCTTCCACAACAACTCTGTAGTTGGAAACATGATTTCAGTTCCCTCTCACTGCTGCAGAGGGCGACAGCGTGCAGAAAGTTTCAGCTTTAAATAAATTGTTTTTACGTTTATTTTTCATTTTATGAATTTATTTTCCAGCTTTGAAGACAAATAAAATTTAAATCTGTTCTTTTTTTCTGACTTATTTCTCACTTTCCCTCTATTTTAGGATGAAATTTGTCACATTTTAATAGTTTATTATGATTTGGGATGTTGCTAAAATGAAGATGCACAGACACAGTTTGTTTTGAAGAAGACCTTAATTGTCATGTGAGATGTTTATCACCTTTTGGGTCTATTTAATGTCTTTGGGGTCACTCAGGGAAGCAGAATGTGTGGCAGTTTACTGAGTATGAAGTCTTTTCAGTATAACAGTCCATATCTGTTAGTGACAAATGAAACTTAGTAAAAGTTCAGTCAGGAAGACTATCTTTTGCATGCTCAGGTCTGTAGTATTATTTCTCAAACAATCAGTCATTCCCATCCCTCACGCATGCTCACTTATAATTTCCTTGCCGTCATTCCCCTGGGCATTCATTAAGACATTAGCTGTTCACATCAGCTGGTCACATCTAACCAATAGCATGTTGACACACCTTCATTGTCAGCCTATCATACTGCGTCTGTCTTTTTAAATATGTTTTCTCCCTCTCTGCCTTAGTGCCTCTATGGTGACATTTTGCACTCCCCACCACTTCCCCATCACTGCTCAGTCTTTGCAGATTCATCATTGCATCACTTCATCAACCTCACCAGCCTTATCAGTCTCAACAGAAGTCATCAACCACCACCGCCAGTCTCCAGACTCCATGGGGGGATTTATCTTGCTGCTGTTGAGTTTAATGTGAAGAGTAAACAGATTAAGAGCAAAGACTAAAAGTAAATTTAAATGTGTCTAAACAATCAGTGATGGATGGTTAAATGTTGTTTCAGGGTTGTGATTCAGTATCTCTGATGTTTCACTGTCCTCTAGTGGTGAAGCTTCAGTGTTGCAGAGTCAGGCTTCATCACTGAGGTCTTCCTCCTGTCTGCATTGAAGGATAAGGGTGATGATTTTCTATACTTCAGTGAGCCACACTGTTGCACTGGGTGACATGTTTTCTTTCCCCCAATAGCAACGATTACTGTAGTTTGTTTAGACACGGCTCCAATGACTAATGACAGCAATAACATTTATAGTCTCTGGAGAGACTGCAATGTGTTTGCATTTACAAAGTTTTACTAGCTCGTTGTGCTACATATCACAACATCTTGACTTTGTTATGAAAGAGTAATTAACATAATACCACAAAGTTAATAAGAAATACCACTAGACACTTCTCTTTTTCTGTGTATTTCTCTCTCACACAAACAAAACAGTGAGAAATGACAAATCATGATAGTTGCATCACATGTCTGAAGATGGTTTGTATGAAGCATTTTCAGTATAACAGTCCATATTTGTTAGTGACAACTGTAGATCACTGACTGAATCATTTTCATACTTAGACACCTCGATTGTGGGGGTATGTTTGATGATGTTTGATGAATTTAATGTCAAGAGTAAACAAATTAAGATGCAACTCAATCATAAAAAGTGAAAACTACTGAAAGTAAATTTGCAGTACATCTCTTTGAACGCATGGTGGTGTATTCAATGTCTTAACATGCACTAGAAGTGTGAGGAGATGCATCAAACCAACTGTCATACATCAGACACACGTCATGTTTGTTTTTTAGATAATGAAATGTGCGCACACTTAAAAAGAGGAAAATGATAAAAATGTCTCATTATTCTTCTTTCTTCTCTCCTTAAATTACTAACAGGCTTAGTACTTATTCTCTCTAACATAGATTATATTAAGTCAGTAAAAACAGTAAAACTTGTTTTTAACTTATGTGTTTACTGTCATGTGGCTCCTCATGAATATTAATAATAATAAGAAAGAGGAAGGAAATCAAGTCATTTACCTTCCTGATATCTGACTTCTGCTCACAGATCACAGAGGACGAGCATCTTAACAGACAACGTCCTTCTCTGTTGTAAGTAGAATAGTTTACTGATATGATTATTACATGTTATGTACATTATCTGATGTGTTTTATTGTCTGTGAAGCCTCACAGAGAGATGAGAGGAGCAGCTATGAGTTTAACAGCAGCAGCAAGTGGATTTGTTGTCTTCCTTCTCTCTGTGTCAGGTACTGTATATCTACATTTACATTGTAGGACATTTAGCTCACTTATTCAGAGCAGCATGAAGTCATTTTAAGAAAGTAAATATAAAATATCCCAGATCAGCACTTTTCTAGGTTTGATGTATGTGTGATGCAGTATGATGAATAACTTTTAAACTCTACAACATCAAACATTCACTTCTGTTTATTTTTGTGTAAAATGTAGCTGTTAAATGAAGATAAAAAAAAATAGTAACATCAATATTCACTGCTGAACACTTTAATAATATTATATTAAGATGTTCAGCTGTGTCTGTGTCATGGGTGGTGGGGGTGGGGCCTGGCTAGTAAGTTTTGTCCACCCTCCCTCCATGGATTGTAAGAATCATATATTTTTATACATGTGTAAAGTTTAAAAGTGAAGTTAATTTATACATTCAAGTTAATTCACAAAATATGTATTTACAATGTTTACACAGTTAATTATTTATATATCGATGCTGTATTATTTATATATTTACAAGTTCAAATATTTGCATCAGCATCCTGCTAAGGTTGAAACAGTATTGAATCTGCTTCTGTGGTTTTACCTCATTACAGTTGGATTTGCCTCAGTCTAGCTTATGATTGGTTGGTTTAGTCACATGTGCCTAAAAGACGAGGAAGTGTTGTTGTTATGTCTCTGATGCCGGGAGCTAGAGTAAAGTGCTGCTTAAAAAGTCACCTGTCTCCATCCTGCTATTTTCTCTCATGAAGAGTGTCAAATTACCACCTACCGAACCCTCACGTTACACATGCATATGCATATATACATAGTTCTATGATGGTACAGCAATGCACAGAGAATTTTATTTTGTAATGATGTTTAAAATCTTTTTAGTAATTTCTGCACTCTGTACTGTAGAGCTGGACAACTGTTTTAGCTGTTACAGTTATAACAGTTGCTCATTCCTGTTAAAACTTGTCACACATTTTATTTTAGCCGCTTTCAATAGTTTCCCTCACTTCATGTTCTGCATTTCTTTGTGGTTTTCACGCTTAATTGAGCAGTAACTTGACCAAAGAACTAACAGAGAGGAAACTAACCAAGACAAGCACAGACTCTCTAATAATTCATTTACTTCTTCTTTTCCTGTTCAGTAAAAGTGCATTAATGTTCACAGCTTCAATACATTCTTGTTCCTTCACTGCACCTTCAGACTGTACGATGTTCTGTCTCAGTGCACAGAGAGATTAACTGTAAACAGCAACTTTGTATTTGGACTTTTTGATGAGTGTTTTCACCCAGGCATGATTCAGAAATTATATCAAGAAAGTCATATTTTAGAATTATAAAGTGTATAAAAATAAATAAACGTGGAGAAAAAGAATGATACAGAACAAGTCTGTCAAGTTTGAATGATTTGAAAACAACATTGATGTACCACTGATCTGCTGCTCTACTCCAAAAAACTTAGTTAAAAATGTTTTTAATCATTTTGTATTTGAAGGACTTGTTTGATAACACATAACAGACACATTTCAGGCTTTTAGCTTTTTTTAAATGACAATGAACAAGGACAACAACAGTAGAAACTTGGACTAAAGCTGAAACACTCAGCAGTAACAAATGATAAAATACTGTATTCCAGTTCAGTTCTAGTTAGATTGATGCACGATGAGGAGCTTTGAATGACAACAACTACACATAAAGTCATATTGGTGCCATGATCCACTTTGTCTTATTCACTGATTCTTAACTTGTTATAAATCTGATTGTGGTTTCTGATGTGCTCTGTGTTACAGTGGTACAGGGTCAGAATGACTGGAGAGTGACTTACACTTCTACTCACATCTGTGCCTTAAAAGGATCAACAGTGGTCATAAACTGCACCTACAGATACCCATTCAGAAGAAATGACAATAATACTACAGTTAAAGAAACATTCTGGTTTATTAAAGGTCATGAATATGTGGATCTGAGAACAGACTCAGAGTACGCAGGTCGTGTTCAGTATCACTGTGATAAGAACGACTGCAGTCTGAGAATCACAGACCTGAGAGAGAGCGACTCAGATGAGTACAAGTTCATGTTCATAACAAACCAACCAGGAGGGAGATTTACTGGTTCACCTGGAGTCACTTTGACTGTCACAGGTAACATTTTCATTGGCAGATTTAACTGCATTTTAAATGGTTAATATCTTGGAAATAGTACTGTGAATGTTCGTGTGTGTCTGAATTACATTTCTGTTCTTTCTTCACATATACAGATCTCCAGGTGCAGGTGATCAGATCAGACTATCAGTATTACACCTGGGCAGAGCTGAAGTGTCACAGCAGTTGTCGTCTACCTGACCATGCTTCCTACATCTGGTACAAGAATGGACGGGAAATCAGGAGAGAAACATCTTCTCCTTATTCAGTCTACTTCTATCCTGCAAACAGCTTTTCCTGTGCTGTTAAAGGACATGAGGATTTCCCCTCTCTTTCAGTTTGTGAGTTTTCTTCACAGTCTTTCACTAACATAACAGCATCTTGTGGAGCCTTTTATCTAAAGTACTGTACAATGAATTCATGTATTTCTAACATGAAGGTCCCACTGTCTCACTTCTTATTGGATCCATGTTTTTCTCATTGAGCTCTACTGCTGTCAGTATCCCAACAACAATACAACCTGCTCTGTGTTACTGCAGAGAAAGACACAGTCTTTTATTTTAACATTTCATCCAGCCTATTAGACAAAATCTCTTGTTTCAAGGTTTTGACAACTAGATTCATTGTGTCTTCAGTCCCTCTGTGAAAATTACAAATTTCGCTCTAATTTTTCTTTTGTTCAATAATTATATTGACCTTCCTCTGCCATCAATAGTCAATTAGAGCCATCACCCCAGTCTTAACAATACATTTCACACAACACTTAAATACAAACACACACACACACACACACACACATACTAGCGGCAGTTATGAAAGAAAGTTCTTAAAGTAGATGAGGATTACTGCTCTCCCTTTCTCCTTCAGTGTGTTTACTGTCACTTGATGATTTTAAACTCATACACAAGGTAACAGGACATGTAGTTTGTAATGTGTTTGATGAAATATAAACCATTTCAATATGTTCCATTGTGAAAACTTAACCTCAACTGGGGATGAAATGTTAAACATGTTTTTTTCTGCTACAGATGCACCAAAAACCTCCTCTGTGTCAGTGAGTCCCTCTGGTGAAATTAAGGAGGGCAGTTCAGTGACTTTGACCTGTAACAGTGATGCTAATCCAGCAGCAAAATACACCTGGTACAAGGGAACATATCAAAATCCTGGATTTATTGAAAATCGACAGCTTGTCTTCAGGTCCATCAAGCACTTTGACTCTGGATATTATTCCTGTACAGCTAGGAACGGGCTGGGAAGGAGGACATCTGAATACACAATGATAAATGTGAAATGTGAGTGAAACACAGTCTATATTAAAAAAGCATCACATAGCTGATGACAACTTTTTTCAGGCTTCATTAACCAGTGAAATATTTTACTGATCAGACTCTCTTAGCTCTGCCTGCTTCACATTTACAATCATCAACACAAATATAAACTATTATTCATTCTTTCTTTCATGGATTTAAAGGAACAGACTCTCAAAATTGTTTCCTTCTGAAAATTAAATATATTCTTCCATTTTTCTTTGAGTTCTTAGACAAAGAGTACAACAATAAAAACATCAAAAATTAACGGACCAAATCAAAAATTTAGTAAGAAATATTCCGATGTCCCAACATAAAATTATACAATATGATAAATACCTGATAAAGCGCAATACTTCAGCTCAGTTATATTTAGCTTGATGCATGATAAGAAACTTCTGTGACAGGTGACAGCAGACAATCATATTTTGAAGCTGGTCCAGATTATCTTGCCCCCAAAAACATGTTAGCACTATGATACACAGCTTGTTTTAGTAGCTGATTAACTCATTATCAACTGATCTTATGAGTCTGATTGTGGTTTCTGATGTGCTCTGTGTTACAGTGGTACAGGGTCAGAATGACTGGGGAGTGACTTACACTTCTACTCAGGTCTGTGCCTTAAAAGGATCAACAGTGGACATAAACTGCACCTACAGATACCCATCCAGAATAAATGACAACAACAATGAAGTTGAGAGAACATTCTGGTTTACTAAATGGAATAATTATGAACCTGTGGATCTGAGAACAGACTCAGAGTATTCAGGTCGTGTTCAGTATCACTGTGATAAGAACGACTGCAGTCTGAGAATCACAGACCTGAGAGAGAGCGACTCAGCTGAGTACAAGTTCAGATTCATAACAAACCAAACAGGAGGGAGATTTACTGGTTCACCTGGAGTCACTTTGACTGTCACAGGTAACATTTTCATTGGAAGACTTAATGTAACTTCAAATGGTTAATATCTTGGAAATAGTACTGTGAATGTTTGTGTTTATATTTTGTGCATGTATAAAGATAAATGATATTTCTATTTCTTCACATATCCAGATATCCAGGTGCAGGTGATCAGATCAACAGCCTGCAAAGTTCATACCTGTGTTCGGGCAGAGCTGAAGTGTCACAGCAGTTGTCATCTAGATGATCGTCCTTCCTACATCTGGTACAAGAATGGACGGATAATAACAGAACAAACATCTCCTTATTATTTGGGCTATTTTAATCCTGCAGACAGCTATTCCTGTGCTTTGAAAGGACATGAGACGTTCTCCTCTCCATCAGTGTGTGAGTTTATTGCACAAGCATGATCATAATCAGCAGAGTAACAGTGATAAGTGTCATGTTATGATGTCTGCACTGTACAGCTGCATGACTATGATTGGATCATAAGATTAAAACATGTCAATATTTTCTCCTTCAGATGCACACAAGATTCCTCTGGTGTCTGTGAGTCCCTCTGGGGACATTATGTTGGACAGTTCAGTGACTCTGACCTGTAGCAGTGATGCTAACAGAGCAGCTAAATACACCTGGTACAAGAAGAATGTAAATCCAGACCTTCAACCTCTCAGTAAAGAACCACAGCTTGTCTTCAGCTCCATCCAGTCTTCTGACTCTGGAGAGTATTACTGTACAGCTGAGAACCAGCTGGGGAAGAGGACATCTGAATACATCTTTATTGATGTGAAATGTGAGTCAAACAGTTCATTTAAAAAAGCAACATACAGCTGTTGGTCTTGTCAACCTTGTTAAAAAGTGGAAAAGATTTGTCTGATCATGTCTGCTTTCTTCAGCTCTGCCTGCTTCACATTCAGTCTGCTGCTGTAGTTCACTGAGCAGCTCCAATACAACATGTTGTACTAATGCAACCCTTCCTCATTTTATATTTGATTCATTTTGATACATCTCCTCCAGATGCTCCAAAGCTTCCCTCTGTGTCAGTGAGTCCCTCTGGTGAGATAGTGGAGGGCAGTTCAGTGACTCTGACCTGTAGCAGTGATGCTAACCCAGCAGCTAATTATACCTGGTACAAGGAGAACCAAACACTGCCTCAAGAACCAGGGGATCGTTATCATTTCACCTCCATCAGCTCTGAGGACAGAGGGACCTACCACTGCAAGTCTGAGAATCAGTATGGACAGTTGGAATCTAAATCTCTATTTATAGATGTCCAGTGTAAGTCACACAAGTCTGCTCTATTTTTCATGATTCAAAATGAAAATCCTTCAAAATCATGCATGCCAACATTAATGGAATGTGTTTCTATACATGTTGTCTTCCAGATGCTCCAAAGCTTCCCTCTGTGTCAGTGAGTCCCTCTGGTGAGATAGTGGAGGGCAGTTCAGTGACTCTGACCTGTAGCAGTGATGCTAACCCAGCAGCTAATTATACCTGGTACAAGGAGAATGAAGACTCACCAAAAGCATCAGGACAGATCTTCACCATCACTGATGTCAGACCTGAACACAGTGGGAATTATTACTGTGAAGCCCAGAACAGAAGAGGACGTCATAACTCCACCTTATATCTGACTGTTGGATCAGGTAAGTTTTTCATTCAGAGACACACACACTGCACTAGGAGTCATTAGCTATACAGTTGCCCCAAGTGGATTACTTCAGACCTAAGGGTGGTATTCATAAGAGACAGTAAAACAGGTTTGTGTGAATCACTGCTGACTGGAGGAGTCAGCTCAATTAAAAAAGTAAAGAGAGATCTGAGCAAGAGAAAAATCTGAATTTTCATGTCAACGTGTTTCTTATTCATAAGTCATATTTCAAAAGATTATGTGACCTCTGATTAGGATGAAGTGATGCAGGCTTTTTATATTTAACTAGTGGAGAGAGAGCTGTGTTCATGAATACAAGCAGTCAAGGTGAGATTTTTTCACACTGCGCTGCCTCACTCTATGAGACCAAGAGTCTAAATATTGAGCTGCTGCATTTTTTCCTTTGGAGGAGAAATTTAAAGTGTGACCAAGAGTATTCAGACACAACAGACCAAGTGGAGGTCTTGGTAAACTGTGGACACACTGTAGGAGTTAAATCTCCGGCTTGTATGGGTGAATATGGAGACTCCATTGAAAAACTGATTTTCAATGTAATCTAAAGGAAAACACATGAACTTGTAAGAATGATTTGAGGAATCATATTTTTTACAACAGCATCCTCTACTGAACCAATGGCAATTTGTGGTCCATCACTCAGTAATGCATCACACACCACCAGCTGAGCTGAGGAAGCTGCAGGAAGAGAGGAGAGTTTACTCACTGCAGCTGCTGACACTGTCGCCAGTGTTTTGTAAAAATGTATTTCTTTTTTTTTCACATTTGTAACAGATTAAAGTAAGATGGTAAAGGGCAGTACTGGATCACTAAGACATTTAGTTAAAGATCCCCTCCAAACATGTTTTAAGACTTATAAAAATACTTTGCTTTGAATAATAATTTGTGTATAATATGTTTATTCCACAAAAACTAACTTACTAGTTTGGAATTCTTAAAATTATATCTACTTCTTCTCCCTCATTGAATAAACTTCCAGAATCTATAAATATGTAAATATTTTTATTTTAAAAGTTGAACCACTGGATACAAGATGTCTCCTTCATCACTGTAAAGTCCATTCTCAGTGTTTGTGCACTGGAGGCTTCAAGTTTCCACATCACATTTATGTAAGTTGCATATTGGACCAGGATAAGCTTCCAAAGTAGTTGTGATGTCACAAATCATGCTCGTAGGCACAGCTTTAACTTAGATTTTCAGTGATTTTCATGTTAAATATATTCTAAGCTGAAAAGAGCTGTTAGAGTTTAGAATGAAGAGAACTGAATATACATGTGTAGCTCGTGGAATTAGATGCCACACAAGACACAATTACTTCAGTGGTTCTTGTAGCTTTAATTTTATTGTTGACCATGTTTGCAACAGGTCATTTTAACAGAGTGTTTAAGCTACTGAGTCCTTTTAGAGAGCAGCTCATGTGCTTTCACAGCTTGTTGCAGACTTAATACAAAAAATTATGTAAAAGAAAAATGACAAAAACAAAACACAGCAGTGGGCCATGACCATTGACAGAAAACACAAAAAAGAACCAGACAAAAACACACTCAACAACCACAAATCCACAAAAACAACCATGAATGCACAATGCACACCTGCAAAGGATACCCACACCTCAACAAGTCCCACCAAACCCACACGGAACTGCCCGGAGATTGCACAACTCAACACACTGCAGTTTACCTTCAAACAGAGTTAAAATTCTTTTAAAACCTGAACCGTTCCTCTAGTAACAAAGTGCAATAGCATGGTGTGGCTTCATGCACACTAACATTACCTTGCTATGCAGTTGAGAACACAGTGAATGAGGGCTGGTGCCAAAATCCCAGGTCATGTAGTTTCTACTACTTTACACAACTGAGTCACAGCACCGTCCACTCTGCAAATCTCCTGTAATTTGAACATAAAACAGGAAAAAAGACCAGGATGCATTTGGCAGAGTGACAGTAATATTACTCAATGCTGCCACCTTGTGACCAAAATCAGCAATAACAAGTGAGACTGTGACACTTACAATCTGCTTCATATTTTAATCAGACTTAAATAATTTTACACTCAGAAGAAAACAACAAAGAACACATGTATTAACATTCAAACAACTTTGAGAGCTATACCTCACCGAAGTGGAAAATTACATCTGAACCGATTTACCACCAGGCTACATATATATTGACCAAAACATTGGACCCAAACATGCTGTAATACCCTCATTAACTGTCAGTGTTTTCTTTTGATCGCTGTTCTCCAGGAGCAGGAAAATCAATAGCTGCTGGTGTAACAACTGCTGTTCTCCTGTTTATCATCATCCTCTCTGTCTTCCTGTGGATGAGGTAAGCAGTTCTGTTTCATTAAATCATTGATCAAAATTCAGTCATTTGTGTTTTTTAATTAATTCTCCTAACCAGGAAAAAGAGAGCCTCCAATCAAAGGTCTGAGGCTGAGGAGAGACCAGACAACAGAGAGAGGGTGAGGAGGGAGAGTTATACTATTCTATCCTGGTTCCACACTTCCACAGTCACTATCTTAAAGTGCAACTAGAAAACTCATCAGACTGTCAAACACTTCATGTCGTTTCTTAACAATCCTTCATCACAGAAACCAACACTTTCCTCATTTCTATCACCCTCCAGACACAGCCGGAGGAGCAAGATAACCTTCAGTACGCCAGCGTGCACTTCTCCAACAACCAGGCAGATCCTCTCTACTCCAACATCAGATCAGCTCAGCCCCACAGACACATGGAGGAACGAGAGGTCGTCCAGTACGCTGCTGTCACATTTAACAGAGCTGGTACTGCCCCGAGGTGAGCAGCTCTTCACACAGGAACATAGTAGCAACAGTTTTATTTCACTTTTTCATTTGTTATATTTGCCTGTTACATCTGTATTATGACTGTTTGTATAATTTAATACAACATCTTCACAATCACCTGATTCATTTTTTAATTTCCCTCTCAGAACCAGAGGTCAGGAAACTGAAGAAGATCCAGCTGCACTGTACAGCACAGTCAACAAAACCTCATGAACACACCAGCAATCTCATGTTTTGTTTTGTTTTTTCCCATTTTTGAAAACAATGAGAAGAACTCCCCCACACTGTCACGCAATGATTAGTAATTGTGTTTAATATTATTTTGAAATATGGTATTTGTTATTTTAAAGGGGTCTAAACTGTGTTATTTGTGTTTTTGTATAATTTCACCTAAAAAGGTAAATATTTGTACATTCAAGAAGCAGTCAGTCCTTCTAAAGTGTCGTCTGTGGTCAGTTATTTAAAATACAGCATGATAAAAGTGAATAGACCTAATGCCAAGTTTGACAGTTTCTTTGTTTATTATTAGGCTATTATAAGTTTCACCCAAATCAAGTAAACCTCTGTGGTAGCTACCTTTTAAATAGACTGAACCCAAACAACCATCATTCCAGTCTAAAGTCACTTACAGCATCTTAGACATAGTATAGAGTGTTGGGGTGCTACACCTGCTGAAAGAAAAATGTTAAAAAATGAAAAAGAAAATTGAAAAAAATCTCTACACACCTGAATATGTGACATGTGCATTAGAGGAAGGTGCAGCTCAGACATGTCTGAAACATGATTTAATAAATATTCCAGCAAGAAGCGAGACAGTGTGTCAGAGTTCTCCTCATTGTTTTCAAGTTGCACCTTCCTCCAACACACCTGTCACATATTCAGGCGTCCAGACCTTTTTTTTTTCATTTTATTTATTTATTTATTTTTTAAAATTTCAGCGGGTAACCATTGGATTTTAAAACTTTATTTCTCAGGGTGGACCTCTCCAAGAATGCATCATAGAGACAAATATATATTTTAGAGCGATTTGAATTGACAGTTTATCTTGTTATTTTACTGCAGAAGTAAAATCCCATTCAGACCTAGCTCCTGTACTTATTAATTTCATTGAGGATCCTTTGAAACAATGGAAGAAAGCAGTAAGCGGCATTTGGATTGACAACAGAATTGATCTGCCAGTAGGATTTATCATCAGTGCCAGACAGCCTCAACATATTTATTGTTTCTTTACTCTCACATGTATACTAACCTTACACACTCTGTAAAGATGTAAGTAGTGAAGCTGATCCCAGTGACAAAACTTTCATTGTAAAACCTGCTAATTTAAACCTGTAGTATTTGTGCGACTGGAGTCACCGGAGTCATTTAGTGGAGCTGTGGATACTTGCCAGTGTAATATTTATTAACGTTGGGTTAGAGGAGATATACTAAAGATTATTATAACTTGCAGCTTTGGACATATCTCAGGAGTAGTGTATCAGTTAGTTAACAAGTGGTAAGATTGTAATGTTTAAGATATTTAAAAAACACACTGGAGTATTAGAGAGCTTTTACTGATCAACTTGTAACTTCCTATTGCTGCCACTAGATAATAGTAAAGAGTTATATTTCATTGATAACAGACCATTTCCACTGTCCTTTCTGTATTTACAGTATGTCTTCCAGTTTCATTATGACAACCAGTTTTATTGTCAGTCAAGTATTTGTTGTCAGTATTCTAACATTCATCTTGTGAATTATTTCTACTGCCTTACAGTAACATTACAATTATCTGTTTTTCTGCTTTCTTTATACATATTATAACAGCCTGTTTTTGTTCTATATCGCAATTTCTAAACCATGTAATCACTTTTGTCCTTGTTCTTTCTTGATTGAATAAAAATGATCTCAGTTCTAATTGGAGAGATGAGTCACTTATTGTGACAATGATTGCAGTAAATCAGAATCTTAGATTGTGAATGACGTCAAACTACACATATAATAAATTTAGTGATATGATTTACACATGCATGCATGGTTTAGTCCCAAACACAAGGAGTGAAATGTTACGATTGACCTCATAGTCCAGGTTAGTTGTAACATACCCTGGGGTGAAATGTAACATTATAAAGTAAGGATTATGACAAAACTTAAGATATTGAAAACTTTTTATTCAACACTTAAATGATTTTCAATGATTTTTTTAACATTATTGGGATGTGTGTGTGTGTGTGTTACACTAACATTTTAACATTATAATAAAACTAAACAACTAAACTTCATCAATTGAACATTAGTGTATGTGTGTCTGTGTGTTACACTAACATTTGAAAATAGTAATGAAACTGAAAAAAATGTGTAAATGTGCACCAGGTCCATCAATTGAACATTAATGTGTGTCTGTGTGAGTGTGTCTGTGTGTGCCCACTATGTATGGAGTATGTGTAGCACTCCAAAATGTTGAGAGGCACCCCCTTGGCAGTCTTTCTCTTACATGACCTAGGCACACTGAAATTCAAAGTAAACATAGAAATACAATTAATTTTTTGCTTGGGGTAGGTTGTAACATTTTTTCACATGTTGTTACAACTAACCCAGACTCTTGTAGCCATGAACTAGCTTACCTTACAGCTAACAAATAAAACATTAGCACTAACCACTTGCATGAAAGATATCTACACAGACACATAATTAACATGATTTAAGTTTGATGAGTTCATCTACAAAGTAGGCAATGCTATCAAAAATAAATGAAGAAAAAATGAATGAATGAAAAAAAAAATACCTTCTTGCCTCAAAATATTTTTTTTTCTTTCTAAAATTGGCTGTGTCTGCCACAAGGTGCTACTTCCTCACTTGTGGTAAAAGGACAAATTTGAGCATGTGCAGCACATCCGTCACATGTGTCATGTTTTTTAAACTGTGCCCACAATTAAAAAGAGTAAAATAATAAAAATGTCTCATTATTTCTCTTCTCTCTTTAAATTACTAACAGCCTAGAACACTGATCTCTTATTCTCTCTAACATAGATTATATTAAGTCTTTGCAAAACGGTAAAACTTGGTTGTCACTTCTGCCTTTGCTGGCAACTGGAACCTCATGCATTTTCATAATAAGAGGAAGGAAATGTGGTCATTTAATTTTAGTCTTACATCTGACATCTGGTCACAGATCACAGAAGACGAGCATCTGAACAGACAACAACCTTCTCTGTTGTGAGTAGAATAGTTTACTGATATGACTATTACATGTTTTGTACATTGTTTGATGTATTTTATTGTCTCTGAAGCCTCACAGAGAGATAAGAAGAGCAGCTATGAGTTTAACAGCAGCAGCGAGTGGATTTGTTGTCTTCCTTCTCTCTGTGTCAGGTACTGTATATCTACATTTACATTGTAGGACATTTAGCACACTTAAATAGAAAAGTAAATATAAAATATCCCAGATCAGCACTTTTCTAGGTTTGATGTATGTGTGATGCAGTATGATGAATAACTTTTAAGCTCTACGACACCAAATATTCACTTCTGTTTATTCCTGTGTAAAATATAGCTGTTGAATGAAGGAAAAATGGTAAAAAATAACATCAATATTCACTGCTGAACACTTTAAAATTATTATATTAAGATGTTCAGCTGTGTCTGTGTCATGGGTGGTGGGGGTGGGGCCTGGCTAGTGAGGTTTGTCCACCCTCCCTCCATGGATTGTAAGAATCATATATTTTTATACATGCATATGCATATATACATAGTTCTATGATGGTACAGCAATGCACTGAGAATTTCATCTTGTCATGATGTTTAAAATCTGTTTGGTAATTTCTGCACTCTGTACTGTAGAGCTGGACAACTGTTTTAGCTGTTACGGTTATAACAGTTGCCCCTTCCTGTTAAAACTTGTCACACATTTTATCTTAGCTGCTTTCAAAAGTTTCCCACATTTCATGTTCTGCATTTCTTTGCGGTTTTCACACTTAATTGAGCAGCAACTTTACCAAAGAACTAACAGAGAGGAAACTAACCAAGACAAGCACAGACTCTCTAATGATTCATTTACTTCTTCTTTTCCTGTTCAGTAAAACTGCATTAATGTTCACAGTTTCAATATATTCTTGTTCCTTCACTGAACCTTCAGACTGTATGATGTTCTGTCTCAGTGCACAGAGAGATTAACTGTAAACAGCATCTTTGTAATGTAAATTTATTATATGTAATTCTAAGAAAAAAACTTTGTATTTGGACTTTGATGCGTGTTTTTAACCCAGGCATGATTCAGTAATTATGTTATGAAAGTCATATACTGGAATTATAAAGTGGCTAAAAAGTAATAGATGGAGAAAAAGGATGATACAGAACAAGTCTGTCAAGTTTTAATGAGGTGAAAATAACATTGATGTACCACTGATCTGCTGCTCTACTCCAAAAAAGTTAGTTTAATATGTTTTTACTCATTTTCTATTTGAGGGATTTGTTTGATAACAAATAAGAGACACATTTCAGGTGTTTAGCTTTTTTAAAACTAAAATGAACAAGGATAACAACAGTAGAAACTTGGACTAAAACTGAAACACTCAGCAGTAACAAATGATAAAATACTGTATTCCAGTTCAGTTCTAGTTAGATTGATGCACGATGAGGAGCTTTGAATGACAATGACTACACATAAAATCATGTTGGTGCCATGATCCACTTTGTCTTTTTCAATGATTCTTAATTGTTGTTATGAATCTGATTGTGGTTTCTGATGTACTCTGTGTTACAGTGGTACAGGGTCAGAATGACTGGGGAGTGACTTACACTTCTACTCAGATCTGTGCCTTAAAAGGATCAACAGTGGACATAAACTGCACCTACAGATACCCATCCAGAATAAATGACAATGATACTACAGTTCAAGAAACATTCTGGTTTATTAAAGGTGAACCTGTGGATCTGAGAACAGACTCAGAGTACGCAGGTCGTGTTCAGTATCACTGTGATAAGAACGACTGCACTCTGAGAATCGCAGACCTGAGAGAGAGCGACTCAGCTGAGTACAAGTTCATGTTCATAACAAACCAACCAGGAGGGAGATTTACTGCTTCACCTGGAGTCACTTTGACTGTCACAGGTAAAATTTTCATTGGAAGACTTAATGTAGCTTCAAATGGTTAATATCTTAGACTAGTAAAAATTAGAAAAGTACTCACAGTACAATAGTACTGTGAGTACTATTGTACTGTGTGTGTGTGTGTGTGTGTGTGTGTATTCCTTTTTTTTCCTTGCAGATCCAAATCTACAAGTGCTGAAACGCTCAAATGACAGCCAGGATTATCTGAAGTGTAACAGCAGTTGTCATCTGCCTGATAATTCTTCCTTCATCTGGTACAAGACTGGACAGAAAATTCAAGATGAAACATCTTCAACTTATAGGAAGTTCCTTTTCTCCTCAGACAGCTTTTCCTGCGCTGTAAAAGGATTTGAGCATCATCCTGCTCCTTCAGTGTGTGAGTTTCTCACTAAACTACCCACATCTAGTGGAGCCTTTAACCTATTGTACTATACCTTGTATCTACATGTAATTCAGGGGCAGCATGTGATTCAGAAATTGACATAGAAGTGGATCAAAACCGAACCACATCCCCATGAGATTTTAGACATGTTGAACTCATATCTTATTCACTGTGCTGACTGCAAAATAAATGTAAAATAAGAGTTTACTGTATATTTAAAAAGTCTGTTCACTCAAAATACACAAAACATATTTTCTGACATGATCCTTTTCTAACCATGTGAATAGTTACAGTTTCATGTGCCTAAATTTTGAAATATCAATCCTGGAATAGTCTGCTGCCATCTCAATACAAAGAAAGTGAATTAAATATTGTTTGTACTGCTTAAAGCTTTGAAAACCAATATTTGAAAACAATCTATCTATGTGTCTTACCAGAAACATCATCCCTGTTACTTTGGATAATTTACAGACCTTGTCGTGGACAGTTTTTATAGAGAGTACATCTTGAGTAGAAAGTAGTTCCAATGAAAATTGTTGACAGATATGTCTGTGGATGATTCAGAGTAACCAAAACAATTTTGAAACATGATTTTTATGCACAAACTAAATTCTGTTGACCTACATTGTGTTGAGTTGGCAGCGTCTCAAAACCTGAAAAGTTAAACCACAACTAACTTTGTATCTTTGTGAATAGATACCACAAATAAGTCATTTTATAATATATATTAATAATTAATAATAATTATTTTTGTTACACACACACACACGACTAAGGATTCAGGACTAACTGTGCTGCTTTAAATGAATTCTATCTCTCAGGTGTCTTTGGTCCAAACTGCAACAGAGTGACTTACACTGACAGAAGCATCTGTGCCTTCAGAGGATCATCAGTGGACATTTCCTGCACATACAACAGTTTAAGATCTATCACATCAAAATTCTGGTTCAGTCCTGAACGTAGTCATCAGTGGCAGAATTCCTCACAGCCTGAGGACCTTAGTGAAGACTCCCAGTTTGCAGGTCGTGTTCAGCTTCTTAAAACAGAGGGAGGACGCTCCACTCTGAGAATCTCTGACCTGAGAGAGAGCGATTCAGCCCAGTATCACTTCACATTCAAAACACAAAGCTTTGAATGGAGGAGTAGTTTACCTGGATCAACTCTGACTGTCACAGGTACTGATGAACACAAACTGATGACTAGTGAAAGTGGTGAATAGTTATTCTTGAAGAGTTGCACATGAAATTGATTTAATTATATTGAATATTTTACGCCATTTGCATTTTTGATTGGATGATCCCAAATTATTTCACCCACCAGAACTACAAAGGATATTTGACTGTATGTTTGTATATTTTACTGGTAACAAATGCCATTTTTGATCCTTCCTCAAAGATCCAGCTCTCCAGGTGCAGGTGACCAAAATAAAAGTCCATCAGTCTTATACCGAGGCAGAGCTGAAATGTCTCAGCAGCTGCAGTTCAGCAGGTCGTATTTCTTACATCTGGTTCAAGAACGGACAGAAAGTTTTGAAGGAGGAAACTTCTCTTTATTCAGGGCAGTTTAATCCTGGTGACAAAATCTCCTGTGCTGTGAAAGGACATGAGGATTACCGCTCTCCTTCAGTGTGTGAGTTTATTTAAATATGTCACTAATACAATGTCAAAATGTATCAGTGCACAGACAGTTGATTTGTATATGAGGGAATCAACTTTGATCACACACTTAGTATCTAAGATTTGCTTCTTACATTTTATCAATTGTTCAACTGTTGTTTCTCCTCCAGATGCTCCAAAGCTTCCCTCTGTGTCAGTGAGTCCCTCTGGTAAGATAGTGGAGGGCAGTTCAGTGACTCTGACCTGTAGCAGTGATGCTAACCCAGCAGCTAATTATACCTGGTACAAGGAGAATGAAGACTCACCAAAAGCATCAGGACAGATCTTCACCATCACTGATGTCAGACCTGAACACAGTGGGAATTATTACTGTGAAGTCAAGAACAGAAGAGGACGTCATAACTCCACCTTATATCTGACTGTTGTGGCAGGTAAGTTTTTCATTCAGCTACACACACACACTGCACTAGGACTCATTAGGTTATAGAGACAGTAAAACAGGTTTGTGTGATTCACTGCTGACTGGAGGAATCAGCTCATATCAAATCATGGTGAAGAGAGATCTGAGCAAGAAAAAACTCTGAATTTTCATGTCAATGTGTTTCTTATTCACAAGTTATATTTCAAAGGATTATGTGACCTCTGATTAGGCTGAAGTGATGCAGGCTTTTTATATTTAACTAGTGGAGAGAGAGCTGTGTTCATGAATACAAGCAGTCAAGGTGAGATTTCTTCACACTGTGCTGCCTCACTCTATGAGACCAAGAGTCTAAATATTGAGCTGCTGCATTTTTCCATTTAGAGGAGGAAGTTAAAGTGTGACCAAGAATATTCAGACACAACAGCCCAAGTAGAGGTCTTGGCAAAATATGGACACACTGGAGTTAAACTTCCAGCTTGTATGAGAGAATATGGAGACTCCACTGAAAGACTGTTTTCAATGTAATCTAAAGGAAAACACATGAATTTGTAAGAATGATGTGAGGAATTATATTTTTTTTACAACAGCACCCTCTACTGGACCAATGGCCATTTGTGGTCCATCACTCACTCAGCAAAGCATCACACACTTCCAGCTGAGCTGAGGAAGCTGCAGGAAGAGAGGAGAGTTTGCTCACTGCAGCTGCTGACACTGTCACCAGTGTTTTGTAAAAATGTATTTCTTTTTTTCACATTTGTCACAGATTAAAGTAAGATGGTAAAGGGCAGTACTGGATCACTAAGACATTTAGTTAAAGATCACCTCCAAACATGTTTTAAGACATATAAAAATACTTTGCTTTGAATGATAATTTGTGTATAATATGTTTATTCCACAAAAAACTTACTAGTTTGGACTTCTGAAAATTATATCAACTTCTTCTCCCTCATTGAATAAACTTCCAGAATCTATAAATATGTAAATATTTTCATTTTAAAAGTTAAACCACTGGATACAAGATGTCTCCTACTTCACTGTAAAGTCCATTCTCAGTGTTTGTGCACTGGAGGCTTCAAGTCTCCACATGACATTTATGTAAGTTGCATATTGGACCAGGATAAGCTTCCAAAGTAGTTGTGATGTCACAAATCATGCTCATAGGCACAGCTTTAACTTGGATTTTCAGTGATTTTCATGTAAAATATATTCTAAGCTGAAAAGAGCTGTTAGAGTTTAGAATGAAGAGAACTGAATATACATGTGTAGCCCGTGGAATTAGATGCCACACAGGACACAATTACTTCAGTGGTTCTTGTAGCTTTAATTTTATTGTTGACCATGTTTGCAACAGGTCATTTTAACAGAGTGTTTAAGCTACTGAGTCCTTTTAGAGAGCAGCTCATGTGCTTTCACAGCTTGTTGCAGACTTAATACAAAAAGTTTTGTAAAAGAAAAATGACAAATAAACATGGCAGTGGGCCATGACCATTGACAAAAAACACAAAATAGAACCAGACAAAAACACACTCAACAACCAGAAATCCACAAAAATAACCCATGAATGCACAATGCACACCTGCAAAGGACACCCACACATCAACAAGTCCCACCAAACCCACACGGAACTCCCCGGAGATTGCACAACTCAACACACTGTTGTTTACCCTCAAACAGAGTTAAAATTCATTAAAAACCTGAACCATTCCTCTAGTAACAATGTGCAATAGCAAGGTGTGGCTTTATGCACACTAACATTACCTTGCTGTGCAATTGAGAACACAGTGGCCGACAGCTGATGGCAAAATCCCAGGTCATGAACTCCACTAGTGTCTACTACTTTATATGACGGAGTCACAGCACCGTCCACTCTGCAAATCTCCTGTTGTTTGAACGTAAAACAGGAAAAAAGACCAGGATGCATTTGGCAGAGTGACAGTAATATTACTCATTGCTGCAACCTTGTGACCAAAATCAGCAACAAGTGAGACTGTGACACTTACAATTTGCCTCAAATGTTAATTAGACTGAAACAATTTTACACTCAGAAGAAAACAACAAAGAACACATGTATTAACATTCAAACAACTTTGAGAGCTATACCTCACCTGAGTGGAAAATTACATCTAAACCGATTTACCACCAGGCTACATATATATTGACCAAAACATTGGACCCAAACATGCTGTAATACCCTAATTAACTGTCAGTGTTTTCTTTTGATCGCTGTTCTCCAGGAGCAGGAAAATCAATAGCTGCTGGAGTAACAACTGCTGTTTTCCTGTTTATCATCATCCTCTCTGTCTTCCTGTGGATGAGGTAAGCAGTTCTGTTTCATTAAATCATTGATCAAAATTCAGTCATTTCTGTTTTTAATTAATTTTTCTAACCAGGAAAAAGAGAGCCTCCAATCAAAGGTCTGAGGCTGAGGAGAGACCAGACAACAGAGAGAGGGTGAGGAGGGAGAGTTATACTATTCTATCCTGGCTTTAAGTGCAACTAGAAAACTCATCTGACTGTTGAGCACTTCATGTGGTTTCTTAACAATCCTTCATCACAGAAACCAACACTTTCCTCATTTCTGTCACCCTCCAGACACAGCCGGAAGAGCAGTACGCCAGCGTGCAATTCTCCAACAACCAGGCAGATCCTTTCTACTCCAACATCAGATCAGCTCAGCCCCACAGACACATGGAGGAACGAGAGGTCGTCCAGTACGCTGCTGTCACATTTAACAGAGCCGGTACTGCCCCGAGGTGAGCAGCTCTTCACACAGGAACATATTAGCAACCGTTTTCTTTCAGTTTTTCATTTGTTATATTTGCCTTTTACATCTTTATTATGACTTTTTGTATAATTCAATATATTTTCACAATCACCTGATTCATTTTTTTAATTTCCCTCTCAGAACCAGAGGTGAGGAAACTGAAGAAGATCCAGCAGCACTGTACAGCACAGTCAACAAAACCTCATGAACACATCAGCAATCTCATGTTTTGTTTTGTTTTTTCCCATTTTTGAAAACAATGAGAAGAACTCCCCCACACTGTCACACAACGATTCATAATTGTGTTAAATATTATTTTGAAATATGGTATTTGTTCTCTTAAAGGGGTCTAAACTGTGTTATTTGTGTTTTTCTATAATTTCACCTAAAAAGGTAAATCTTTGTACATTCAAGAAGCAGTCAGTCCTTCTAAAGTGCCGTCTGTGGTCAGTTATTTAAAATACAGCATGATAAAAGTGAATAGACCTAATGCCAAGTTTGACAGTTTCTTTGTTTATTATTAGGCTATTATAAGTTTCACCCAAATCAAGTAAACCTCTGTGGTAGCTACCTTTTAAATAGACTGAACCCAAACAACCATCATTCCAGTCTAAAGTCACTTACAGCATCTTAGACATAGTATAGAGTGTTGGGGTGCTACACCTGCTGAAAGAAAAATGTTAAAAAATGAAAAAGAAAATTGAAAAAAATCTCTACACACCTGAATATGTGACATGTGCATTAGAGGAAGGTGCAGCTCAGACCTGTCTGAAACATGATTTAATAAATATTCCAGCAAGAAGCGAGACAGTGTGTCAGAGTTCTCCTCATTGTTTTCAAGTTGCACCTTCCTCCAACACACCTGTCACATATTCAGGTGTGCAGATATTTCTTTTTTCAAATTATCTTTTCATTTTATTTATTTATTTTTTTATTTCAGCAGGTAACCATTGGGTTTTGAAACTATATTTCTCAGGATGGACCTCTCCAAGAATGCATCATAGAGACAACTATATATTTTAGAGCAATTTAAATTGACAGTTTATCTTGTTATTTTACTGCAGAAGTAAAATCCCATTCAGACCTAGCTCCTGTACTTATTAATTTCATTGTGGATCCTTTGAAACAATGGAAGAAAGCAGTAAGCAGCATTTGGATTGACAACATAATTGATCTGCCAGTAGGATTTATCATCAATGCCAGACAGCCTCAACATATTTATTGTTTCTTTACTCTCACATGTATGCTAACCTTACAAACTCTGTAAAGATGGAAGTAGTGAAGGTGAAAAAACTAGTATTTGTGCGACTGGAGTCACCGGAGTCATTTAGTGGAGCTGTGGATACTTGCCAGTGTAATATTTATTAACGTTGGGTTAGAGGAGATATACTAAAGATTACTATAACTTTCAGCTTTGGACATATCTCAGGAGTAGTGTATCAGTTAGTTAACAAGTGGTAAGATTGTAATGTTTAAGATATTTAAAAAACACACTGGAGTATTAGTGAGCTTGTACTGATCAACTTGTAGTTTCCTATTGCTGCCACTAGATGATAGTAAAGAGTTATATTTCATTGATAACAGACCATTTCCACTGTCCTTTCTGTATTTACAATATGTTTTCCAGTTTCATTATTACAACCAGTTTTATTATCAGTCAAGTATCTGTTGTCAATATTCTAACATTCATCTTGTGAATTATTTCTACTGCCTTACAGTAACATTACAATTGTCTGTTTTTCTGCTTTCTTTATACATATTATTACAGCTTGTTTTTGTTTTATATCACACTTTCAATACCATGTAATTACATTTGTCTTTGTTCTTTGTTGTTTTGTCTTGAATAAAAATGTTCTCAGTTCTAATTGGAGAGATGAGTCACTTATTATGACAGTGATTGCAGTAAATCAGAATCTTTACAAATAGATTTCTGTATCACTGATTTTGTTTAATTTTTTAATTTTTTTTGTCATACTGCACTTTTTATTTTCTTAATACTTATAATAAACACTGTACTCATCATGTGACTTCTTTCATCTCATACTGATGCAGTACATCTCTTTGAACTCATGGTAGTGTATTCAGTGTATTAACATGCACTACAAGTGTGAGGAGATGCATCAGACTAAATGTCACACATCTGTCACGTGTCATGTTTTTTCTTTAGACACTGAACTGCGCCCACACATAAAAAGTGTAAATAATAAAAATGTCTCATTATTTCTCTTCTCTCTTTAAATTATTAACAGGCCAGAACACTGGTGTATTATTCTCTCTAACATAGATTATATTAAGTCTTTGAAAAACGCTCAAACTTGGTTGTCACTTCTGCCTTTGCTTGCAATTGGCTCCTCATGCATATTCATAATTATAAGAAAGAGGAAGGAAATCAAGTAATTTAATTTAAGCCTTATATCTGACTTCTGCTCACAGATCACAGAGGACGAGCATCTTAACAGACAACGTCCTTCTCTGTTGTAAGTAGAATAGTTTACTGATATGACTATTACATGTTGTTTACATTATTCGATGTATTTTATTGTCTGTGAAGCCTCACAGAGAGATGAGAGGAGCAGCTATGAGTTTAACAGCAGCAGCGAGTGGATTTGTTGTCTTCCTTCTCTCTGTGTCAGGTACTGTATATCTACATTTACATTATTCAGAGCAGCACAAATTGATTTCCAGAAAGTAAATCTAAAATATCCCAGATCAGCACTTTTCTAGGTTTGATATATGTGTGATGCAGTATGATGAATAACTTTTAAACTCTACAACACCAAACATTCACTTCTGTTTATTTCTGTGTAAAATATAGCTGTTGAATGTAGACAAAAAAAATAATAACATTGATATTTACTGCTGAACACTTTAATAATATTATATTAAGATGTTCAGCTGTGTCTGTGTCATGGGTGGTGGGGGTGGGGCCTGGCTAGTAAGTTTCGTCCACCCTCCCTCCATGGATTGTAAGAATCATATATTTTTATACATGCATATTCATATATACATAGTTCTATGATGGTACAGCAATGCACTGAGAATTTCATCTTGTCATGATGTTTAAAATCAGTTTGGTAATTTCTGCACTCTGTACTGTAGAGCTGGACAACTGTTTTAGCTGTTACAGTTTTAACAGTTGCTCCTCCCTGTTAAAACTTACTGTCACACCTATTTTATTTTAGCCGCTTTCAAAAGTTTCCCACGCTTCATGTTCTGCATTTCTTTGTGAATTTCACACTTAACTGAGCAGCAACTTCACCAAAGAACTAACGGAGAGGAAACTAACCCTAACCAAGACAAGCACAGACTCTCTAACGATTCATTTTCTTCTTCTTATCCTGTTCAGTAAAACTGCATTAATGTTCACAGCTTCAATACATTCTTGTTCCTTCACTGCACCTTCAGACTGTACGATGTTCTGTCTCAGTGCACAGAGAGATTAACTGTAAACAGCATCTTTGTAATGTAAATTCATTATATGTAATTCTAAGAAAAAACTTTGTATTTGGACTTTGATGCGTGTTTTTAACCCAGACATGATTCCGAAATAATATCATGAAAGTGATATACTAGAATTATTAAGTGCCTGAAAAGTAAATAAAAGAAAAAGAATGATACAGAACAAGTCTGTCAAGTTTTAATGAGGTGAAAACAACATTGATGTATCACTGATCTGCTGCTCTACTCCAAAAAAGTTAGTTTAATATGTTTTTACTCATTTTCTATTTGAGGGATTTGTTTGATAACACATAAGAGACACATTTCAGGCGTTTAGCTTTTTTAAAACTACAATGAACAAGGATAACAACAGTAGACACTTGGACTAAAGCTGAAACACTCAGCAGTAACAAATGATAAAATATGATAAACAACTGATAAAATATTGTATTCCAGTTCAGTTCTAGTTAGATTGATGCACGATGAGGAGCTTTGAATGACAACAACTACAAATAAAATCATATTGGTGCCATGATCCACTTTGTCTTATTCACTGATTCTTAATTGTTGTTATGAATCTGATTGTGGTTTCTGATGTGCTCTGTGTTACAGTGGTACAGGGTCAGAATGACTGGGGAGTGACTTACACTTCTACTCAGATCTGTGCCTTAAAAGGATCAACAGTGGACATAAACTGCACCTACAGATACCCATCCAGAGTAAATGACCATAATATTGAAGTTGAGAGAACATTCTGGTTTATTAAATTGAGTAATAATGAACCTGTGGATCTGAGAACAGACTCAGAGTATTCAGGTCGTGTTCAGTATCACTGTGATAAGAACGACTGCAGTCTGAGAATCACAGACCTGAGAGAGAGCGACTCAGCTGAGTACAAGTTCATGTTCATAACAAACCAACAAGGAGGGAGATTTACTGGTTCACCTGGAGTCACTTTGACTGTCACAGGTAACATTTTCATTGTAAGACTTAATGTAACTTCAAACGGTCATTGGAAGATTTAACTTAGTTTTAAATGGTTAATATCTTGCAAATAGTACTGTGAATGATTATATTTGTGTTTATATTTTGTGCATGCATAAAGACAAATGATATTTCTATTTCTTTACATATCCAGATATCCAGGTGCAGGTGATCAGATCAACAGACTGCAAAGTTCATACCTGTGTCCAGGCAGAGCTGAAGTGTCACAGCAGTTGTCGTCTACCTGACCATGCTTCCTACATCTGGTACAAGAATGGACAGGAAATCAGGAGAGAAACATCTTCTTCTTATTCAGACTACTTCTATCCTGCAGACAGCTATTCCTGTGCTGTTGAAGGACATGAGGATTTCCCCTCTCTTTCAGTTTGTGAGTTTTCTTCACAGTATTTCACTAACATAACAGCATCTTGTGGAGCCTTTTATCTAAAGTTCTGTACAATGACCTCATGTATTTCTAATATGAACGACCCCAATGCCTCACTTCTTATTGGTACCATGTTTTTCTCATTGAGCTCTACAGGACTTCTACTGCAGAGAAAGATGTAATTTGAATAGTTTAGAAATATTTCATCCTGCCTATCAGACAAAATCTCTTGTTTCAAGGCTTTGACAACTAGATCCATTGTTTCTTCAGTCTCTCTGTGAAAATGAAAAATTTTGCTCTTATTTTTCTTTTGTTTAATTAGCAGCAGTTCACCTAAACACACAAATGTTTGAGACTCTGGCTTACAATATGTGTTAACCAGATTTGTTTTATCAATAATTATACCGATCCACCTCTTCCATCAATAGTCAATTAGAGCCATCACTCCAGTCTTAACAATACATTTCACACAACACTTACACACACACACACACACACACACACACACACACACACACACACACACACACACACACCAGCAGTTATGAAAGAAAGTACTTAAAGTAGATGAGGATTACTGCTCTCCCTTTCTCCTTCAGTGTGTTTACTGTCACTTGAAGATTTTAAACTCATACACAAGGTAACAGGACATGTAGTTTGTAATGTGTTTGATGAAATATAAACCATTTCAATATGTTCCACTGTGAAAACTTAACCTCAACTGGGGATGAAATGTTAAACATGTTTTTTTCTGCTACAGATGCACCAAAAACCTCCTCTGTGTCAGTGAGTCCCTCTGGTGAAATTAAGGAGGGCAGTTCAGTGACTTTGACCTGTAACAGTGATGCTAATCCAGACGCTAAATACACCTGGTACAAGGGAACATATCAAAATCCTGGATTTATTGAAAATCGACAGCTTGTCTTCAGGTCCATCAAGTACTTTGACTCTGGATATTATTACTGTACAGCTGAGAACGGGCTGGGAAGGAGGACATCTAAAAACACAATGATAAATGTGAAATGTGAGTGAAACAGTCTATGTTAAAAAGCATCACATAGCTGATGACATTTTTTTCGGTTTCATTAACCAGTGAAATGCTTTGCTGATCAGGCTCTCTTAGCTCTGCTTGCTTCACATTTACAATCAGTTACAATATAAACTATTATTCATTTAAATTCAATATGAAAAAGTGGTGAAACCCAACCTGATTTTGTAGTTACACCACATCTCCTCCAGATGCTCCAGAGCTTCCCTCTGTGTCAGTGAGTTCATCCAGTCAGATAGTGTTTAGTGACTCTGACCTGCAGCTATTGAATCAAAACTTGCAAAGAACTGAAGGAAAATCAGATCATCACCCAATAAGATTTTAAACATGTTGTATTATAATTATTATAATTTCCCGTCTTCAGCTGTAAAATTAAAGATAAATTGAAGTTTAAACTTCACTTTTTGCGTAAGGAAATATAAAATATGATACTACAGTTACTGAACAAATTGGTTTAGTTTTCAAAATAGGACAGAACAAATTAAGGACATATTTGTGAAAACAGTGTCTAAACTTCTAGCCTTCGAGTGGACATTTACCACGGCAACGGTGGTAACACAGATCCAGCGTTGCTGTCAAATTCCATGATATGCTATTAATTGGAGAATATCATATACAAACATTGATACAGGAATTTATTTTTTCATCAAGTCTGCATATCTATCAACCATTAGCAATTTAAGCTGTCTGTCCCTTTTCCAGCATTCAACATCTGGGTATTTTGGATTTTTTAAAAATTGAGCTCTTCTGCTTACTTTAGCACTTTTCCCCAATAGATGTGGAAGTTGCTACTGGCAAGTTCCCACACACTCAGTCTTGTTCGTCCTCCTGTATTATAGAAATAAGGGTGTCTAATAAGCATCATCTAAAATGATGGAATATGATAAACACCTGATGAAACGCTGTACTTCAGCTCAGTTTTATTAGATTGATGTGTTTTTATTAACTTCTGTGACAGCATAATTTGAAGCTGGTCTAGATTATCTTACCCCCCAAAAACATATTAGCACTATGATATGTGGCTTTTCTTAGTAGCTGATTAATTAATTATCAACTGATATCATGAACCTGACTGTGGTTTCTGATGTGCTCTGTGTTACAGCAGCGAAGAGGCAAAATGACTGGGGAGTGACTTACACTTCTACTCAGATCTGTGCCCTTAAAGGATCAACAGTGGAAATAAGCGGCACCTACAGATACCCATCCAGAGTCAATAACAATGATACTACCGTCAAAGAAACATTCTGGTTTATTAAAGGTGAACCTGTGGATCTGAGAACAGACTCAGAGTATGCAGGTCGTGTTCAGTATCACTGTGAAAAGAATGACTGCCCTCTGAGAATCACAGACCTGAGAGAGAGCGACTCAGCTGAGTACAAGTTCATGTTCACAACAAACCAACCAGGAGGGAGATTTACTGGTTCACCTGGAGTCACTTTGACTGTCACAGGTAACATTTTCATCTGAATACTTATTGAATACCAAACAATAAATATCTTGGAAATAGTACTGTGAATGTTTGTGTTTTTTTGTGCATGTATAAAGATAAATGATATTTCTATTTCTTCACATATCCAGATATCCAGGTGCAGGTGATCAGATTAACAGCCTGCAAAGTTCATACCTGTGTTCGGGCAGAGATGAAGTGTCACAGCAGTTGTCATCTAGATGATCGTCCCTCCTACATCTGGTACAAGAATGGACGGATAATAACAGAACAAACATCTCCTTTTTATTTGGGCTTTTTTTATCCTGCAGACAGCTATTCCTGTGCTTTGAAAGGACATGAGACGTTCTCCTCTCCATCAGTGTGTGAGTTTATTCCACGAGCATGAGCATAATCAGCAGACAGCAACAGTGATAAGTGTCATGTTATGATGTCAGCACTGTACAGCTGCATGAATATGATTGGATCATAAGATTAAAACATGTCAATATTTTTCCTTCAGATGCACGTAAGATTCCTCTGGTGTCTGTGAGTCCCTCTGGGGACATTATGTTGGACAGTTCAGTGACTCTGACCTGTAGCAGTGATGCTAACCCAGCAACTAATTACACCTGGTACAAGAAGAATGTAAATCCAGACCTTCAACCTCTCAGTGAAGAACCACAGCTTGTCTTCATCTCCATCCAGTCCTCTGACTCTGGAGAGTATTACTGTACAGCTGAGAACCAGCTGGGGAAGAAGACATCTGAATACATCTTTATTGATGTGAAATGTGAGTCAAACAATTCATTTAAAAAGCAACATACAGCTGTTGGTCTTGTCAACCTTGCTAAAAAAAAAAGTGGAAAAGATTTTTCTGATCACGTCTGCTTTCTTCAGCTCTGCCTGCTTCACATTCAGTCTGCTGCTGTAGTTCACTGAGCAGCTCCAATACAACATGTTGTACTAATGCAACCCTTCCTCATTTTATATTTGATTCATTTTGATACATCTCCTCCAGATGCTCCAAAGCTTCCCTCTGTGTCAGTGAGTCCCTCTGGTGAGATAGTGGAGGGCAGCTCAGTGACTTCGATCTGTAGCAGTGATGCTAACCCAGCAACTAATTACACCTGGTACAAGAAGAATGTAAATCCAGACCTTCAACCTCTCAGTAAAGAACCACAGCTTGTCTTCATCTCCATCCAGTCCTTTGACTCTGGAGAGTATTACTGTACAGCTGAGAACCAGCTGGGGAAGAGGACATCTGAATACATCTTTATTGATGTGAAATGTGAGTCAAACAATTCATTTAAAAAGCAACATACAGCTGTTGGTCTTGTCAACCTTGCTAAAAAAAAAAAGTGGAAAAGATTTTTCTGATCATGTCTGCTTTCTTCAGCTCTGCCTGCTTCACATTCAGTCTGCTGCTGTAGTTCACTGAGCAGCTCCAATACAACATGTTGTACTAATGCAACCCTTCCTCATTTTATTGTTCATTCATTTTGATACATCTCCTCCAGATGCTCCAAAGCTTCCCTCTGTGTCAGTGAGTCCCTCTGGTGAGATAGTGGAGGGCAGTTCAGTGACTCTGACCTGTAGCAGTGATGCTAACCCAGCAGCTAATTATACCTGGTACAAGGAGAATGAAGACTCACCAAAAGCATCAGGACAGATCTTCACCATCACTGATGTCAGACCTGAACACAGTGGAAATTATTACTGTGAAGCCCAGAACAGAAGAGGACGTCATAACTCCACCTTATATCTGACTGTTGGATCAGGTAAGTTATGCTCATTGAACACACACACACACACACACACACACACACACACACACACACACACACACACACACACACACACTTGTATACTGCATTTATCGATGAGCCATATCTCCTTTCTGTTTCTCTCAATTTTTAGGGAAATCAGTATTTATAATGAATATCATCAGGGTGATTCTGGTGGTCCTGATGCTGATTCCTCTGCTTCTCTTGAGACTGTGGTTAAGGTAAGACAATAGAAATGAAATACCTCCTTTTGTTTTCTTACTAAAACATTTTCATAGTTTTTAAGTCATGAATTTCATTTAGTTAAATACTTTTTGATTTTGTTGGATTCAATCCAGGAAGAAGAAAACTCTGAGCTCCACCACTGAACTGAATGAACCTGTAGAGACTATAGAGGTGAGAGAGAGACCTTATTGACAGAACTTACCCTAAAATACAGTTATGATCACTTGAATCATAAATGCACTCAAACACATTTATATTATCAGCATGAAGCTGTGAAGTGAATTTATATTTAAAATAGAACTTGCAGAGTTGGAACCTAATGTATTTAACCTGAATGCAATTTTAGCAAAAATTCAGTTTTAAACATGATTTAATACATCACTAATAAAATCTAATTAATTGCAAGTTTTATGAATGAGGTCCATTAATCCTCATTTTGACATCTCTCTCCATCAGTTGGACTCTTCTCTTGTATATGAGAACGTCTCAGACTTGCAAGTCGCCGCTGCAGCACAGACAGAAGACACAGAGGAGCAGGAAGACGTGGAGTAAAGTCCAGTCAGGCTGGAGCATCATGAAAGGAAGAAAAAACAGGCTGACATCAGATTCATAGTAACAGTTATTAGAAGTACTTCACCTAAATTTCATGTGATTTTGTTGTGATGCAGTTGAACCAGAGGCTGGACTCACCTGATGGAAGCAGAAAGTAGTACAACAGTGAAATATGACAGTGGAGAGAGAGGCTGTAGAGGATGATGTGGACGTTTTCATGTTCAGTTTTCAGCAGCAGCAGCAGGTAGAAGTGAGCAGCACAGACAGTCAGTAACAGCATGTAGCAGAAGCTTTGAGAAGAATGTGCTGATGGCAGCTTGAACTGAATCATGTCGACGTGTCAAACATGATTGATTGTTTAGATCAGTTGAATGTCAGGTGGTGTTTGTGTCTCAATTGATTTATAATTAACTGAGTGTTCTGTCTGAACTAATGCAAGCTTATTCTTTTCTCTGTAGAGTTCGTTACATTACAGATATTAAGGATTAGAGCTGTTTTGCAAACTGTTATTTTAAATGTATAAATACTGTAATTAATCGCTTTTGGGGAATCCTGATTATCTTCTTGTGCAGTATACTGTATATTTACACACATCAAACATGATCTCAGTTCTATCACACTTTGTTGAATGTCACATTATCCAGATATTGCAGTGGTTGATTCACAATAAACTTGATGAAACTTGTCACATTTTAAGTTTATTATGATTTGGGATGTTGCTAAAATGAAGATGCACAGACACAGTTTGTATTGAAGAAGACCTTAATTGTCATGTGAGATGTTTATCACCTTTTGGGTCTATTTAATGTCTTTGGGGTCACTCAGGGAAGCAGAATGTGTGGCAGTTTACTGAGTATGAAGCCTTTTCAGTATAACAGTCCATATCTGTTAGTAACAAATGAAACTTAGCAAATGTTCAGTCAGGAAGACTATCTTTTGCATGCTCAGGTCTGTCGTATTATTTCTCAAACAATCAGTCATTCCCATCCCTCACGCATGCTCACTTATAATTTCCTTGCCATCATTCCCCTGGGCATTCATTAAGACGTCAACTGTTCACATCAGCTGATCACATCTAACCAATAACATGTTGACACACCTTCATTGTCAGCCTATGATATTGCAGCTGTCTTTTTAAATATGTTTTCTCCTTCTCTGCCTTAGTTCTTCTATGGCGCCATTTTGCGCTCCTCGTCACTTCCCCATCACTGCTCAGTCTTTGCAGATTCATCATTGCATCACTTCATCAACCTCACCAGCCTTATCAGTCTCAACAGAAGTCATCAACCACCACCGCCAGTCTCCAGACTCCATGGGGGGATTTATCTTGCTGCTGCTGAGTTTAATGTCAAGAGTAAACAGATTAAGAGCAACGACTAAAAGTAAATTTAAATGTGTTTAAACAATCAGTGATGGATGGTTAAATGTTGTTTCAGGGTTGTGATTCAGTATCTCTGATGTTTCACTGTCCTCTAGTGGTGAAGCTTCAGTGTTGCAGAGTCAGGCTTCATCACTGAGGTCTTCCTCCTGTCTGCATTGAAGGATAAGGGTGGTGATTTTCTATACTTCAGTGAGCCACACTGTTGCACTGGGTGACATGTTTTCTTTCCCCCAATAGCAATGATTACTGTAGTTTGTTTAGAAACGGCTCCAATGACTAATGACAGAAATAACATTTACAGTCTCTGGAGAGACTGCAATGTGTTTGCATTTACAGAGTTTTACTAGCTTGTTGTGCTACATATCACAACATCTTGACTTTGTTATGAAAGAGTAATTAACATAATACCACAAAGTTAATAAGAAATACCACTAGACACTTCTCTTTTCCTGTGTATTTCTCTCTCACACAAACAAAACAGTGAGAAATGACAAATCATGATAGTTGCACCACATGGCTGAAGATGGTTTTGTATGAAGTATTTTCAGTATAATAGTCCATATTTGTTAGTGACAACTGTAGATCACTGAATGAATCATTTTCATACTTAGACACCTCGACTGTGGGGGTATGTTCAACAACTGTACAACAAGGTCACCAATGTCAACTCAATCATAAAAAGTGAAAACTAGTAAGAGTTAATTTGCAGTACATCTCTTTGAACTCATGGTGGTGTATTCAATGTCTTAACATGCACTACAAGTGTGAGGAGATGCAACAAACCAACTGTCACACATCCGTCACGTGTCATGTTTGTTCTTTAGATAACGAAATGTGAAAAAGATAATAAAAATGTCTTATTATTTCTCTTCTCTCTTTAAATTACTAACAGGCCAGAACACTGGTCTCTTACTTCTAGGCTGGATTATTGCAATTCCTTATTATCAGGCTGCTCTAACAAGTCTCTAATGACTCTCCAGCTGGTCCAGAATGCAGCTGCACGTGTTCTGACTAAAACTAGAAAAAGAGACCACATTTCTCCCATTTTAGCTTCGCTACATTGGCTTCCTGTAAAATCCAGAATAGAATTTAAAATCCTTCTCCTAACTTACAAAGCCCTTAATAGTCAGGCACCATCATATCTTGAAGAGCTCATAATACCGTATTATCCCACTAGAACACTGCGCTCCCAGTATGCAGGCTTACTGGTGGTCCCTACAGTCTTTAAAAGCAGAATGGGAGGCAGAGCCTTCAGCTATCAGGCTCCTCTTCTATGGAACCATCTACCGGATTCAGTCCGGAGTGCAGACACCCTCCCTATGTTTAAGAGTAGGCTTAAAACTTTCCTTTTTGATAAAGCTTATAGTTAGGGCCGACCAGGCTCGCCTTGGATCAGCCCTTAGTTATGCTGCTATAGGCCTAGACTGCTGGGGGACTTCCCATGGTGCACTGAGCTCCTCTCTCCTCCTCCTCCTCTCCATCTGTATGCATTCATGTAACATCAATGCATGTCACTAACTTTGCTTCTTCCCCGGAGTTTTTTGTGCTTTCTCATCTCACAGGAAAACCTGGGTCCCGGGCTGAGCCTTCGCGGTCCTTCACAGTCCTGATGGCATCCTTCCCTGTCTACTGATGCTTATGCTTGTTGTTGTTGTTGTGATTGTTGCTCTCCTGTCCCCCCTCTCTCTTTCTCTCTCTCAACCCAACCGGTCAAAGCAGATGGCCACCCACCAAGAGCCGGGGTCTGCTTGAGGTTTCTACCCGTTAAAGGGGAGTTTTTCCTTACCGCTGTCGCCAAGTGCTTGCACATGGGGGAATTGTTGGGTCTCTGTAAATTAAAGAATACGGTCTTGACCTGCTCTATGTGAAAAGTGCCTTGAGATGACTTCTGTTGTGATATGGCGCTATATAAATAAAAATTGATTGATTGATTGATTATTCTCTCTAACATAGATTATATTAACAGTAAAACTAGTTTTTAACTTATGTGTTTACCGTCATGTGGCTCCTCATGAATATTCATATTAATAAGAAAGAGGAAGGAAATCGAGTCATTTAACATCCTGATATCTGACTTCTGCTCACAGATCACAGAGGACGAGCATCTTAACAGACAACGTCGTTCTCTGTTGTAAGTAGAATAGTTTACTGATATGATTATTACATGTTGTTTACATTATTTGATGTATTTTATTGTCTCTGAAGCCTCACAGAGAGATGAGAGGAGCAGCTATGAGTTTAACAGCAGCAGCGAGTGGATTTGTTGTCTTCCTTCTCTCTGTGTCAGGTACTGTATATCTACATTTACATTGTAGGACATTTAGCACACTTATTCAGAGCAGCATGAAGTGATTTTAAGAAAGTTAATATAAAATATCCCAGATCAGCACTTTTCTAGGTTTGATGTATGTGTGATGCAGTATGATGAATAACTTTTAAACTCTACAACACCAAACATTCACTTCTGTTTATTTCTGTGTAAAATATAGCTGTTGAATGAAGACAAAAAAATAATAACATAATATTTACAACAACAATTACAACAATATTTACTGCTGAACACTTTAATAATATTATATTAAGATGTTCAGCTGTGTCTGTGTCATGGGTGGTGGGGGTGGGGCCTGGCTAATAAGGTTTGTCCACCCTCCCTCCATGGATTGTAAGAATCATGTATTTTTATACATGCATATGCATATATACATAGTTCTATGATGGTACAGCAATGCACTGAGAATTTCAACTTGTCATGATGTTTAAAATCAGTTTGGTAATTTCTGCACTCTGCACTGTAGAGCTGGACAACTGTTTTAGCTGTTACGGTTATAACAGTTGCCCCTTCCTGTTAAAACTTACTGTCACACCTATTTTATTTTAGCCGCTTTCAAAAGTTTCCCACACTTCATGTTCTGCATTTCTTTGTGGTTTTCACACTTACCCCAGCAGCAACTTTACCAAAGAACTAACAGAGAGGAAACTAACCAAGACAAGCACAGACTCTCTAATGATTCATTTACTTCTTCTTTTCCTGTTCAGTAAAACTGCATTAATGTTCACAGGTTCAATACATTCTTGTTCCTTCACTGAACCTCCAGACTGTATGATGTTCTGTCTCAGTGCACAGAGAGATGAACTGTAAACAGCATCTTTGTAATGTAAATTTATTATATGTAATTCTAGGAAAAAAACTTTGTATTTGGACTTTGATGCGTGTTTTAATCCAGACATGATTCAGTAATTATGTTATGAAAGTCATATACTAGAATTATAAAGTGCCTAAAAAGTAAATAAACATGGAGAGAAAGAATGATACAGAACAAGTCTGTCAAGTTTTAATGAGGTGAAAACAATATTGATGTACCACTGATCTGCTGCTCTACTCCAAAAAAGTTAGTTAAATATGTTTTTACTCATTTTCTATTTGAGGGATTTGTTTGATAATATATAAGAGACACATTTCAGGCATTTAGCTTTTTTAAAACTAAAATGAACAAGGATAACAACAGTAGAAACTTGGACTAAAACTGAAACACTCAGCAGTAACAAATGATAAAATACTGTATTCCAGTTCAGTTCTAGTTAGATTGATGCACGATGAGGAGCTTTGAATGACAATGACTACACATAAAATCATGTTGGTGCCGTGATCCACTTTGTCTTTTTCAATGATTCTTAATTGTTGTTATGAATCTGATTGTGGTTTCTGATGTGCTCTGTGTTACAGTGGTACAGGGTCAGAATGACTGGGGAGTGACTTACACTTCTACTCAGATCTGTGCCTTAAAAGGATCAACAGTGGACATAAACTGCACCTACAGATACCCATCCAGAGTAAATGACCATGATACTACAGTTCAAGAAACATTCTGGTTTATGAAAGGTGATGAATTTGTGGATCTGAGAACAGACTCAGAGTATTCAGGTCGTGTTCAGTATCACTGTGATAAGAACGACTGCACTCTGAGAATCACAGACCTGAGAGAGAGCGACTCAGCTGAGTACAAGTTCAGGTTCATAACAAACCAACCAGGAGGGGGATTTACTGGTTCACCTGGAGTCACTTTGACTGTCACAGGTAACATTTTCATTGGAAGACTTAATGTAGCTTCAAATGGTTAATATCTTAGACTAGTAAAAATTAGAAAAGTACTCACAGTACTGTGAGTGTTTGTGTGTGTCTGAACATAAATGACATTTAGACATGGAGATGAATTTCATTTAATACTGATTGTAATTGAAGGATTTATATTATCGTGTGTGTGTGTGTGAATATATATGTATATGTGTGGATTTGTATGATATATATATATATATATATATATACACACACACACACACACACACACACATATATACACACACATACACATATATACATACATATACATATACATATATATATGTGTGTGTGTGTGTATATATATATACATATGTACATATACACATGTGTGTGTGTGTGTGTGTGTGTGTGTGTGTGTATTCCTTTTTTTCCCTTGCAGATCCAAATCTACAAGTGCTGAAAGCCTCAAATGACAGCCAGGATTATCTGAAGTGTAACAGCAGTTGTCATCTGCCTGATAATTCTTCCTTCATCTGGTACAAGAATGGACAGAAAATTCAGGATGAAACATCTTCTACTCATAGGAAGTTCCTTTTCGCCTCAGACAGCTATTCCTGCGCTGTAAAAGGATTTGAGCATCATCCTGCTCCTTCAGTGTGTGAGTTTCTCACTAAACTAACCACATCTAGTGGAGCCTTTAACCTATTGTACTATACCTTGTATCTACATGTAATTCAGGGGCAGCATGTGATTCAGAAATTGACATAGAAGTGGATCAAAACCGAACCACAGCCCCATGAGATTTTAGACATGTTGAACTCATATCTTATTCACTGTGCTGACTGCAAAATAAATGTAAAATAAGAGTTTACTGTATATTTAAATTTAATTCACTCAAAATACACAAAACATATTTTCTGACATGATCCTTTTCTAACCATGTAAATAGTTACAGTTTCATGTGCCTAAATTTTGAAATATCAATCCTGGAATAGTCTGCTGCCATCCCAGTACAAAGAAAGTGAATTAAATATTGTTTGTACTGCTTAAAGCTTTGAAAACATATATTTGAAAACAATCTATCTATGTGTCTTACCAGAAACATCGTCACACCTGTTACTTTGGATAATTTACAGACCTTGTTGTGGACAGTTTTTATAGAGAGTACATCTTGAGTAGAAAGTAGTTCCAATGAAAATTGTTGACAGATATGTCTGTGGATGATTCAGAGTAACCAAAACAATTTTCAAACATGATTTTTATGCACAAACTAAATTCTGTGAACCTTCATTGTGTTGAGTTGGCAGCGTCTCAAAACCTGAAAAGTTAAACCACAACTAACTTTTGTGAATAGATACCACAAATAAGTCATTTTATAATATATATTAATAATCAATAATAATTCTTTTTGTCACATACACACACACGACTAAGGATTCAGGACTAACTGTGCTATTTTAAATTAATTCTATCTCTCAGGTGTCTTTGGTCCAAACTGCAACAGAGTGACTTACACTGACAGAAGCATCCTTGCCCTCAGAGGCTCATCAGTGGACATTTCATGCACATACCACAGTTTAGGACCTATCACATCAAAATTCTGGTTCAGTCCTGAACGTAGTCATCAGTGGCAGAATTCCTCACAGGCTGAGGACCTTAGTGAAGACTCCCAGTATGCAGGTCGTGTTCAGCTCCTTGAAACAGAGGGAGGACGCTCCACTCTGAGAATCTCTGACCTGAGAGAGAGCGATTCAGCCCAGTATCACTTCACATTCAAAACACAAAGATTTGAATGGAGGAGTAGTTTACCTGGAACAACTCTGACTGTCACAGGTACTGATGAACACAAACTGATGACTAGTGAAAGTGGTGAATAGTTATTGTTGAAGAGTTGCACATGAAATTGATTTGATTATATTGAGTATTTTCTCCCATTTACACTTTTGATTGGATGATCCCAAATCATTTCACCCACAAGAACTATGAAGGTTATTTTGACTGTATGTTTGTATATTTTACTGGTAAAAAATGACATTTTGGGTCCTTCCTCACATATCCAGCTCTCCAGGTGCAGATTACGACAATAACAGTCCATCAGTCTCATACCGGGGCAGAGCTGAAATGTCTCAGCAGCTGCAGTCCAGCAGGTCGTATTTCTTACGTCTGGTTCAAGAACGGACAGAAAGTTATGAAGGAGGAAACTTCTCTTTATTCAGGGCAGTTTAATCCTGGTGACAACATCTCCTGTGCTTTGAGAGGACATGAGGATTACCGCTCTCCTTCAGTGTGTGCGTTTACCTAAATATGTCACTAACACAATGTCAAAATGTATCCAAGGTAACAGACAGGTGATTTATATGAGGGAATCAACTTTCACCACACACTTAGTATCTAAGATTTGCTTCTTACATTTTATCAATTGTTCAACTGTTGTCCAACTATGTTTTCTCCTCCAGATGCTCCAAAGCTTCCCTCTGTGTCAGTGCGTCTCTCTGGTGAAATCACTGAGGGCAGTTCAGTGACTCTGAACTGTAGCAGTGATGCTAACCCAGCAGCTAATTACACCTGGTACAAGAAGAATGTGAATCCAGACCTTCAACCTCTCAGTAAAGATCCACAGCTTGTCTTCATCTCCATCCAGTCCTCTGACTCTGGAGAGTATTACTGTACAACTGAGAACCAGCTGGGGAAGAGGACATCTGAATACATCTTTATTGATGTGAAATGTGAGTGAAACAGTTCATTTAAAAAGAAACATACAGCTGTTGGTTTTGTCAACCTTGTTAAAAAATACTAGGAAAGATTTGTCTGATCATGTCTGCTTTCTTCAGCTCTACTTGCTTCACATTCAGTCTGCTGCTGTAGTTCACTGAGCAGCTCCAATACAACATGTTGTACTAATGCAACCCTTCTGCATTTTATAATTAATTCATTTTGATACATCTCCTCCAGATGCTCCAAAGCTTCCCTCTGTGTCAGTGAGTCCCTCTGGTGAGATAGTGGAGGGCAGTTCAGTGAATCTGACCTGTAGCAGTGATGCTAACCCAGCAGCTAATTATACCTGGTACAAGGAGAATGAAGACTCACCAAAAGCATCAGGACAGATCTTCACCATCACTGATGTCAGACCTGAACACAGTGGGAATTATTCCTGTGAAGCCCAGAACAGAAGAGGACGTCATAACTCCACCTTATATCTGACTGTTGTGGCAGGTAAGTTTTTCATTCAGCTACACACACACACTGCACTTGGACTCATTAGCTCATAGAGACAGTAAAACAGGTTTGTGTGATTCACTGCTGACTGGAGGAATCAGCTCAATTCAAATCATGGTGAAGAGAGATCTGAGCAAGAGAAAACTCTGAATTTTCATGTCAATGTGTTTCTTATTCACAAGTTATATTTCAAAGGATTATGTGACCTCTGATTAGGATGAAGTGATGCAGGCTTTTTATATTTAACTAGTGGAGAGAGAGCTGTGTTCATGAATACAAGCCGTCAAGGTGAGATTTTTTCACACTGCGCTGCCTCACTCTATGAGACCAAGAGTCTAAATATTGAGCTGCTGCATTTTTTCATTTAGAGGATGAAGTTAAGGTGTGACCAAGAGTATTCAGACACAACAGACCAAGTGGAGGTCTTGGCAAAACATGGACACACTGGAGGAGTTAAATCTCCAGCTGGTCTGAAAATATGGAGACTCCACTGAAAGACTGTTTTCAATGTAATCTAAAGGAAAACACATGAATTTGTAAGAATGATTTGAGGAATCATATTTTTTACAACAGCACCCTCTACTGGGCCAATGGCCATTTGTGGTCCATCAGTCACTCAGCAATGCATCACACACTTCCAGCTTAGCTGAGGAAGCTGCAGGAAGAGAGGAGAGTTTGCTCACTGCAGCTGCTGACACTGTCACCAGTGTTTTGTAAAAATGTATTTCTTTTTTTCACATTTGTCACAGATTAAAGTAAGATGGTAAAGGGCAGTACTGGATCAGTAAGACATTTAGTTAAAGATCCCCTCCAAACATGTTTTAAGACATATAAAAATACTTTGCTTTGAATGATAATTTGTGTATAATATGTGTATTCCACAAAAAACTTACTAGTTTGGAATTCTGAAAATTATATCAACTTCTTCTCCCTCATTGAATAAACTTCCAGAATCTATAAATATGTAAATATTTTCATTTTAAAAAATACCACTGGATACAAGATGTCTCCTACTTCACTGTAAAGTCCATTCTCAGTGTTTGTGCACTGGAGGCTTCAAGTTTCCACATCACACTTGTGTAAGTTGCATAATAGACCAGGATAAGCTTCCAAAGTAGTTGTGATGTCACAAATCATGCTCGTAGGCACAGCTTTAACTTGGATTTTCAGTGATTTTCATGTTAAATATATTCTAAGCTGAAAAGAGCTGTTAGAGTTTAGAATGAAGAGAACTGAATATACATGTGTAGCCCGTGGAATTAGATGCCACACAAGACACAATTACTTCAGTGGTTCTTGTAGCTTTAATTTTATTGTTGACCATGTTTGCAACAGGTCATTTTAACAGAGTGTTTAAGCTACTGAGTCCTTTTAGAAAGCAGCTCATGTGCTTTCACAGCTTGTTGGAGACTTAATACAAAAAGTTTTGTAAAAGAAAAATGACAAATAAACATGGCAGTGGGCCATGACCATTGACAAAAAACACAAAATAGAACCAGACAAAAACACACTCAACAACCACAAATCCACAAAAATAACCCATGAATGCACAGAGCACACCTGCAAAGGATACCCACACCTCAACAAGTCCCACCAAACCCACACGGAACTCCCCGGAGATTGCACAACTCAACACACTGTTGTTTACCCTCAAACAGAGTTAAAATTCATTAAAAACCTGAACCGTTCCTCTAGTAACAATGTGCAATAGCAAGGTGTGGCTTTATGCACATTAACATTACCTTGCTGTGCAATTGAGAACACAGTGAATGAGGGCTGGTGGCAAAATCCCAGGTCATGAACTCCACTAGTGTCTACTACTTTATATGACGGAGTCACAGCACCGTCCACTCTGCAAATCTCCTGTTGTTTGAACGTAAAACAGGAAGAAAGACCAAGGTGCATTTGGCAGAGTGACAGTAATATTACTCAACGCTACCTTGTGACCAAAATCAGCAATAACAAGTGAGACTGTGACACTTACAATTTGCCTCAAATGTTAATTAGACTGAAACAATTTTACACTCAGAAGAAAACAACAAAGAACACAGGTATTAACATTCAAACAACTTTGAGAGCTATACCTCACCGAAGTGGAAAATTACATCTGAACCGATTTACCACCAGGCTACATATATATTGACCAAAACATTGGACTCAAACATGCTGTAATACCCTCATTAACTGTCAGTGTTTTCTTTTCATCTCTGTTCTCCAGGAGCAGGAAAATCAATAGCTGCTGGAGTAACAACTGCTGTTCTCCTGTTTATCATCATCCTCTCTGTCTTCCTGTGGATGAGGTGAGCAGTTCTGTTTCACTAAATCATTGATCAAAATTCTGTCATTTCTGTTTTTAATTAATTCTTCTAACCAGGAAAAAGAGATCCTCCAATCAAAGGTCTGAGGCTGAGGAGAGACCAGACAACAGAGAGAGGGTGAGGAGGGAAAGTTATTCTATTCTATCCTGGTTCCACACTTCCACAGTCACTATCATAAAGTGCAACTAGAAAACTCATCTGACTGTCAAACACTTCATGTTGTTTCATAACAATCCTTCATCACAGAAACCAACACTTTCCTCATTTCTGTCACCCTCCAGACACAGCCGGAAGAGCAGTACGCCAGCGTGCAATTCTCCAACAACCAGGCAGATCCTTTCTACTCCAACATCAGATCAGCTCAGCCCCACAGACACATGGAGGAACAAGAGGTTGTCCAGTACGCTGCTGTCACATTTAACAGAGCTGGTACTGCCCCGAGGTGAGCAGCTCTTCACACAGGAACATAGTAGCAACCGTTTTCTTTCAGTTTTTCATTTGTTATATTTGCCTTTTACATCTTTATTATGTTATATATTATATATGTATGTATAATTTAATATATCTTCACAATCACCTGATTAATTTTTTTAATTTCCCTCTCAGAACCAGAGGTCAGGAAACTGAAGAAGATCCAGCAGCACTGTACAGCACAGTCAACAAAACCTCATGAACACATCAGCAATCTCATGTTTTGTTGTTTATTTCCATTTTTGAAAACAATGAGAAGAACTCCCCCACACTGTCACACAATTCTTCATAATTTCATTTAATATAATTTAGAAATATGCTATTTGTTATTTTAAAGGGGTCTAAACTGTGTTATTTGTGTTTTTGTATAATTTCACCTAAAAGGGTAAATATTTGTACATTCAAGAAGCAGTCAGTCCTTCTAAAGTGTCGTCTGTGGTCAGTTATTTAAAATACAGCATGATAAAAGTGAATAGACCTAATGCCAAGTTTGACAGTTTCTTTGTTTATTATTAGGCTATTATAAGTTTCACCCAAATCAAGTAAACCTTTGTGGTAGCTACCTTTTAAATAGACTGAACCCAAACAACCATCATTCCAGTCTAAAGTCACTTACAGCATCTTAGACATAGTATAGAGTGTTGGGGTGCTACACCTGCTGAAAGAAAAATGTTAAAAAATGAAAAAGAAAATTGAAAAGAATCTCTACACACCTGAATATGTGACATGTGCATTAGAGGAAGGTGCAGCTCAGACCTGTCTGAAACATGATTTAATAAATTATTCCAGCAACAAGCGAGACAGTGTGTCAGAGTTCTCCTCATTGTTTTCAAGTTGCACCTTCCTCCAACACACCTGTCACATATTCAGGTGTGCAGATATTTATTTTTTCAAATTATCTTTTCATTTTATTTATTTATTTTTTTATTTCAGCAGGTAACCATTGGGTTTTGAAACTATATTTCTCAGGGTGGACCTCTCCAAGAATGCATCATAGAGACAACTATATATTTTAGAGCAATTTAAATTGACAGTTTATCTTGTTATTTTACTGCTGAAGTAAAATCCCATTCAGACCTAGCTCCTGTACTTATTCATTTCATTGTGGATCCTTTGAAACAATGGAAGAAAGCAGTAAGCAGCATTTGGATTGACAACAGAATTGATCTGCCAGTAGGATTTATCATCAATGCCAGACAGCCTCAACATATTTATTGTTTCTTTACTCTCACATGTATGCTAACCTTACACATTCTGTAAAGATGGAAGTAGTGAAGCTGATCCAAGTGACAAAACTTTCATTGTAAAACCTGCTAATTTAAACTTGTAGTATTTGTGCGACTGGAGTCACTGGAGTCATTTAGTGGAGCGGTGGATACTTGCCAGTGTAATATTTATTAACGTTGGGTTAGAGGAGATATACTAAAGATTATTATAACTTGCAGCTTTGGACATATCTCAGGAGTAGTGTATCAGTTAGTTAACAAGTGGTAAGATTGTAATGTGTAAGATATTTAAAAAACACACTGGAGTATTTTAGAGAGCTTTTACTGATCAACTTGTAGTTTCCTATTGCTGCCACTAGACGATAGTAAAGAGTTATATTTCATTAATAACAGACCATTTCCACTGTTCTTTCTGTATTTACAGTATGTCTTCCAGTTTCATTATTACAACCAGTTTTATTGTCAGTCAAGTATTTGTTGTCAGTATTCTAACATTCATCTTGTGAATAATTTCTACTGCCTCACAGTAACATTACAATTGTCTGTTTTTCTGCTTTCTTTATACATATTATTACAGCCTGTTTTTGTTCTATATCACAATTTCTAAACCATGTAATTACATTTGTCCTTGCTCTTTGTTGTTTTGTCTTAAATAAAATGTTCTCAATACTAATTGGAGAGATGAGTCACTTATTATGACAGTGATTGCAGTAAAACAGAATCTTTACAAATAGATTTCTGTATCACTGATTTTGTTTAATTTTTTTTATTTTTTTGTCATACTGCACTTTTTACTTTCTTAATACTTATAATAAACACTGTACTCATCATGTGACTTCTTACATCTCATACTGGTGCAGTACATCTCTTTGAACGCATGGTGGTGTATTCAGTGTATTAACATGCACTACAAGTGTGAGGAGATGCATCAGACTAAATGTCACACATTCGTCACATGTCATGTTTTTTCTTTAGACACTGAACTGCGCCCACACATAAAAAGAATGAAATAATAAAAATGTCTCATTATTTCTCTTCTCTCTTTAAATTACTAACCGGCCAGAACACTGGTCTCTTATTCTCTCTAACATAGATTATATTAAGTCTTTGAAAGACTTAATATCAAACTTGGTTGTCACTCCTGCCTTTGCTTGTAATTGGCTCCTCATGCATATTCATAATAATAAGAAAGAGGAAGGAAATCAAGTAATTTAATTTAAGCCTTATATCTGACTTCTGCTCACAGATCACAGAGGACGAGCATCTTAACAGACAACGTCCTTCTCTGTTGTAAGTAGAATAGTTTACTGATATGACTATTACATGTTTTGTACATTATTTGATGTGTTTTATTGTCTCTGAAGCCTCACAGAGAGATGAGAGGAGCAGCTATGAGTTTAACAGCAGCAGCGAGTGGATTTGTTGTCTTCCTTCTCTCTGTGTCAGGTACTGTATATCTACATTTACATTGTAGGACATTTAGCACACTTATTCAGAGCAGCATGAAGTCATTTTAAGAAAGTAAACATAAAATATCCCAGATCAGCACTTTTCTAGGTTTGATGTATGTGTGATGCAGTATGATGAATAACTTTTAAACTCTACAACACCAAACATTCACTTCTGTTTATTCCTGTGTAAAATATAGCTGTTGAATGAAGACAAAAAAAATAAAATAACAGTATTTACTGCTGAACACTTTAATAATATTATATTAAGATGTTGAGCTGTGTCTGTGTCATGGGTGGTGGGGGTGGGGCCTGGCTAATAAGTTTTGTCCACCCTCCCTCCATGGATTGTAAGAATCATATATTTTTATACATGCATATGCATATATACATAGTTCTATGATGGTACAGCAATGCACTGAGAATTTCATCTTGTCATGATGTTTTAAATCTGTTTGGTAATTTCTGCACTCTGTACTGTAGAGCTGGACAACTGTTTTAGCTGTTACAGTTATAACAGTTGCCCCTTCCTGTTAAAACTTGTCACACATTTTATTTTAGCTGCTTTCAAAAGTTTCCCACACTTCATGTTCTGCATTTTTTTTGGTTTTCACACTTAATTGAGCAGCAACTTGACCAAAGAACTAACAGAGAGGAAACTAACCAAGACAAGCACAGACTCTCTAATGATTCATTTTCTTCTTCTCATCCTGTTCAGTAAAACTGCATTAATGTTCACAGGTTCAATACATTCTTGTTCCTTCACTGAACCTTCAGACTGTACGATGTTCTGTCTCAGTGCACAGAGAGATTAACTGTAAACAGCATCTAAAACTGTTTCTTTGTACTGTAAATTCAAAGTATGTATAAATATCTTTGGACATTTAGTCTTTTCTATACCTGCGTTCACCCAGGCACAATTCAGAAATAGCATAATGAAAGTTATAAAATAGAGATTAAAAGAGTTTAAAAGGTAAATGAACATGGGGAAAAATAATGAAATAGAACAAGTCTGGGTTTTAATGAAGTGAAAACAACATTCATGTACCACTGATCTGCTGATCCACTCAAAAAAAGTTAGTTAAATGTCTTTTTACTCATTTCATGTTTGAATGACTTGTTTGATAACAAATAAGAGACACGTTTCAAGTGTTCAACTTTAACTTTTTTAAAACTATAAAAAACAAGGGGAACAAAAGTAAAAACTTGTAGAATGAATGGACTAAAGCTGAAACACTCAACAGTAACAAATGATAAAATATTATAAACAACTGATAAAATACTGTATTCCAGTTCAGTTCTAGTTAGGTTGATGCACGATGAGGAGTTTTGAATGAATATGACTGCAGATAAAATCATATTGGTACCATGATCCACTTTGTCTTATTCACTGATTCTTAACTTGTTATGAATGTGATTGTGGTTTCTGATGTGCTCTGTGTTACAGTGGTACAGGGTCAGAATGACTGGGGAGTGACTTACACTTCTACTCAGATCTGTGCCTTAAAAGGATCAACAGTGGACGTACGCTGCACCTACAGATACCCATCCAGAATAAATGATCATGATACTACGGTTGAGAACACATTCTGGTTCACAAAAAAGAGTAATGGTGTGTATGTGGATCTGAGAACAGACCCGCAGTATTCAGGTCGTGTTCAGTATCACTGTGATAAGAACGACTGCACTCTGAGAATCACAGACCTGAGAGAGAGCGACTCAGCTGAGTACAAGTTCAGGTTCATAACAAACCAACAAGGAGGGAGATTTACTGGTTCACCTGGAGTCACTTTGACTGTCACAGGTAACATTTTCATCTGAAGATTTAATAATTAAATTCCAAACTGTGAACACAAGTGTATGTGTGTGTGTGTGTGTGTGTATGTGTGAATGTTGACAGTTAACAGTTCAGTAAATCGAGTCTTTTCTTTTTTTTTTTCTTTATTCACATATGCAGATCTCCAGGTGCAGGTGAGCAGATCAACATTCAATCCTTCCTGGGCAGAGCTGAAGTGTCACAGTAGCTGTCATCTACCTGATGGTTCTTCCTACATCTGGTACAAGAATGGACAGGACATATCGGGACAAACATCTAATTCTTATTCAGGCAGCTTTGATTCTACAGACAGCTATTCCTGTGCTGTGAAAGGACATGAGAAGTTCCCCTCTCCTTCACTGTGTGAGTTTACTTCACAGTCTTTTATACCATCTAGTGGAGTGTTTTAGCTAATGTACCATAAGTGAATGTGTCTTAAATATGGGTGATATCACTTCCCTCTCTGTACTGGTCCCATTAAGCTCTTGAGATACTGCTGTAGGTATCTCAACATCAATACAACCTGTAAAGCACCACTGAGATGCATATTTGATGTCTGACAGCTATAGGCTACATAGATAAAAACACATACAGGAACAGTCATGCACACATAATGCTTAATGTTGGAGACATCAAGCCTCAAGCTTTTTCAGCATTAGCGTGTTCTGTTGCACCTATCACCACATCAAACAGTGTTGTCACAGTGTACTGACACACCCTGGAGTGCACTTCTGCATCAGAGGTTAAACCACTGGAGGGCAGTAGAGACAAGGCTTCAGCTGGTGTTAAGTTGCTCTTTGATGGGGAAAGAAATGCACTGTGAAATGTATGTAGTTTAGTTCTATAGTTTATTCAAGAGCATTCTTAACTGAAAGGAGTAATGCTGAATACTACATTTCCCAGAAAGTTATGAGACCACTTGAAACCCTACAGTATACATGGCTCCACATCTCATGATTATACATTTCCTTTATCAAATTGTATCTAAATTAGCCATCAGTATGTATGGATCCACACCTGAACTTAAATGAAAAACTTCAACATTGCATTATTAACTGCCTTTTCTGGTACTCGAGTATAAAACACTTTTTATGTTTTTCTTGTCTTGGTGCCATAAGCTTCAAAAATAAGTCTCATCTCCTCCTCTAAGGTGGTAAGAAGGAGGCCCATGCAGTATCTCAGCAGGTTTACATACTGAAGGACCTTCATGACAGAATAAAGTCTGTTCTCTGATGTTGTTGTGAGTCTGATTGTGGATTCTGTTGTGTTCTGTGTTACAGCGGGTCCCTGGGGAGTGACGTACTCTTCTACTCAGATCTGTGCCTTCAAAGGATCATCAGTGAAGATAAACTGCACCTACATATACCCATCCAGAATAGATAACCTTGATAATACAGTTAAGGAAACATTCTGGTTTACTAAATTGAGTAATAATGAACCTATGGATCTGAGAACAGACTCAGAGTATTCAGGTCGTGTTCAGTATCACTGTGATAAGAACGACTGCACTCTGAGAATCACAGACCTGAGAGAAAGCGACTCAGCTGAATACAAGTTCAGGTTCATAACAAACCAACCAGGAGGGAGATTTACTGGTTCACCTGGAGTCACTTTGACTGTCACAGGTAACATTTTCATTGGAAGACTTAATGTAACTTCAAATGGTTAATATCTTGGAAATAATATTGTGAATGTTTGTGTTTATATTTTAACATTTTCATTTTCAATGGAGCAAAACATTAGTTCAGGCAGAGCACAGAGCTTTACCAGCTGCTTGGCTACCAGCTGACTAATAATGATCATCATATTCATAGAAGTGGACAGTGCTTCCATTATAACCCGACACTTCTTACTATTACTTTGTTTACATGCTAATGCTGACACCATCTGCTGCCCCAGTCTCCTCATTATGTGCTATGCTTTTGCTATTCTTTATTTTTCTCAAATCTAATGTTCATCTATGTGATTATTAAGGATAGTTAGCAGAATCTTCATTACTGCTTGGATTCTCTGAGAGCTCCCTCAAAGAGAAGGTTCCTTTCCACCAAATCTAACTTTATAACCATTTGCTATAAATGGTTGATTTTTTTGACGCTGTGATCAGTTAGATTCAGATGTTTCAGATCATTTAGGAAATGTTACTGTGCACATGTGAATATTTTCTTGTATGTGCTGTATGTTGACAATTAATTCTGAAATCACATTTCTGTTTATTGTTAACACATACAGACTTCCAAGTGCATGTTAGAAAATCTTCACCCAACCAGCATCCCACCTGGACAGAGCTGACATGTCACAGCAATTGTCAGCTGCCTGTTGATCCTTCCTACATCTGGTACAAGAATGGCCAGCAAATGGAGGGAAAAACAAAAAAAATTAATCCGCACCCAATTAATCCTGAGGACCAGTATTCTTGTGCTCCATCAGGATATGAGTCTTTCCCCTCTCCTTCAGTGTGTGAGTTTTCTCTACAATGTTCCACTAACACATCAAGTGCAAACTTTGACACAAATAGTCTACAACAAGTCAGACCCAGTTTTGCCTCTTTTAGCTCTTTTCATTTCTACTTTGTACTTTTATCAACATAACTATTTTACTCAGACCAAAATATAATGTCAATAGTTTTTCTTTTTTTCAATAACCTGCTGGCTTGTGCTACGGTGTGTAAGTGTATTCAAGTGCAGGGACACCATACCGAGCAACGTAATGTCTTCAGAATGTTTGTAGAGACAGCAAGATTTATAGAAGAAAACAAAAAAGATGTGTGACAGTGAGGCAGATAGAGTTATCTGAAACTACAGGGCCAATAACACTTAGTGTTATGAAACCCAGCACGCATAATCTGAACACACACACACACACACACACACACACACACACACAATCCAAGGGAGGAAAAACAAATATAGAAAAGGACAACTGATTAGTGATTAGTAATTAGCAATCTGCCCCCACCAGCAGGAATCCAAATCTGCTTACATGAAAGGCAGTGAGTAACTGAGACAGTACACTGGTCAGTGGTAATAATCAAACATTAAAAAGAAAATTGAAAATGTATTCTCTTATACGTTCTTTCATTTGTTCCTGCCTCCATTATTGTCTTTAGAGTATAAATTATAAGCAAATGAAACAGACTTTGTTTTATGATAATATTCAAATCTTAAAGTTAATATGTGTTCATATCATATAATCTTACAGATCCTCCAAAGCTTCCCTCTATGTCAGTGAGTCCCTCTGGTGAGATAGTGGAGGCCAGTTCAGTTAATCTGACCTGTAGCAGTGATGCTAACCCAGCAGCTAATTACACCTGGTACAAGAAGAATGTAAATCCAGACCTTCAACCTCTCAGTAAAGAACCACAGCTGGTCTTCAGCTCCATCCAATCTTCTGACTCTGGAGAGTATTACTGTACAGCTGAGAGCCAGCTGGGGAAGAGGACATCTGAATACATCTTTATTGATGTGAAATGTGAGTGAAACAGCTCATTTAAAAAGTAAAAAACTGCTTATATTGGTAAACATCTTTGCACTTTTTTTAACCAAAACGCATTTTGCAGGTCATGCATGTTTTCCTCTGCTGTAAAAGTAAAATTTAACAGTTCTGTTTCCTTCAGTTCAGACATTTCATTTATTTATATGGACAACGCACATTAATCAACATCTCTGTGTTTGTCAGCTAGCTGATTTTCAACTCCAGTCCCATGGCGAGATGGTCTAGAACCAATGAAGTGATGTTTAAAAAAGTTACAGACAGACAATAACAACAAAATAAGCACTCACAAGACAGTTCACAAGCCGTGCAGAGCAACATGAGACAGCAAAACATTAATACAATATCCACTATTCATCCATTCACCAGACCACCTTCAAGTTTCCAGATGCTGCCACATGCATGATGCTGTTTTTAAAATCATGTGCCACTGTAGTAATCATCACCTTAAAATAATCTGTGTTAATATATCTTTTATAGATGCTCCAAAGACCTCTTCTGTGTCAATGAGTTCCTCTGGTGAGATAGTGGAGGGCAGTTCAGTGACTCTGACCTGTAGCAGTGATGCTAACCCAGCAGCTAATTATACCTGGTACAAGGAGAATGAAGACTCACCAAAAGCATCAGGACAGATCTTCACCATCACTGATGTCAGACCTGAACACAGTGGGAATTATTACTGTGTAGCCCAGAACAGAAGAGGACGTCATAACTCCACCTTATATCTGACTGTTGGATCAGGTAAGTTATGCTCATTGAACTTAACACACACACACACACACACACACACACACACACACACACACACACATATGCTAAATTTATTGATCAGCCTTTCTGTTGCTCTCAATTTTTAGGGAAATCAGTATTTATAATGAATATCATCAGGGTGATTCTGGTGGTCCTGATGCTGATTCCTCTGCTTCTCTTGAGTATGTGGACGAGGTAAAATAATAAAAATGAAATACTTTCTACTTTCTATTTCTTATTAAAACATTTTCACAGTTTTTAAGTCATGAATTTCATTTAGTTAAATACTTTTTGATTTTGTTGAATTTAATCCAGGAAGAAGAAAACTCTGAGCTCCACCACTGAACTGAATGAACCTGTAGAGACTATAGAGGTGAGAGAGAGACCTTATTGACAGAACTTACCCTAAAATACAGTTATGATCACTTGACTCATAAATGCACTCAAACACATTCATATGGTCAGCATGAAGCTGTGAAGTGAATTTATATTTAAATTACAACTTGCAGAATAGAAAATCATAATGTATTTTCACCTGAATGCCATAGCAAATGATTCAGTTTTAAACACAATTTAATACATCATTAATAAAATCTAATTAATTGCAAGTTTTATGAATGAGTTCCATTAATCCTCATTTTGTTATCTCTCTCCATCAGTTGGACTCTTCTCCTGTGTATGAAGTCTCAGACTTGCAGGTCGTCGCTGCAGCACAGACAGAAGACACAGAGGAGCAGGAAGACGTGGAGTAAAGTCCAGTCAGGCTGGAGCATCATGAAAGGGAAAAAACAGGCTGACATCAGATTCATAGTTACAGTTATGAGAAATACTTCACCTAAATTTCATGTGATTTTGTTGTGAAGCAGAAAGTAGTACAACAGTGAAATATGACAGTGGAGAGAGAGGCTGTAGAGGATGATGTGGACGTTTTCATGTTCAGTTTTCAGCAGCAGCAGCAGGTAGAAGTGAGCAGCACAGACAGTCAGTAACAGCATGTAGCAGAAGCTTTGAGAAGAATGTGCTGATGGCAGCTTGAACTGAATCATGTCGACGTGTCAAACATGATTGATTGTTTAGATCAGTTGAATGTCAGGTGGTGTTTGTGTCTCAATTGATTTATAATTTACTGAATGTTCTGTCTGAACTAATGCAAGCTTATTTTTTTCTCTGTAGAGTTCATTATATTACAGATATTTAGGATTAGAGCTGTTGTGTGAAATGCTATTTTAAATGTAAAAATGCTGTAGACTGGAGAGAGAGACTGTAGAGGATAATGTGGACGTTTTCAGTAGCAGCAGGTGTGTGACTCATAACTGTGTTTATGTACATTGAGTGTTCTGTCTGAGGTAATGCAGGTTATATTATTGTACTTTACTCCTTTTTCCTTTTCTATATTACAGATATTAAGGATTAGAGCTGTTTTGAAAACTTTTATTTTAATTGTACAAATACTGTAATTAATCACTTTTGAGGAATCCTGATTATCTTCTTGTGCAGTATACTGTATATTTACACACATCAAACATGATCTCAGTTATATCACACTTTGTTGAATGTCACATTATCCAGATATTGCAGTGGCTGATTTACAATATACAGACAGCTCTGTAGTTGGAAACATGATTTCAGTTCCCTCTCACTGCTGCAGAGGGCGACAGCGTGCAGAAAGTTTCAGCTTTAAATAAATTGTTTTTATGTTTATTTTTCATTTTATGAATTTATTTTCCAGCTTTGAAGACAAATAAAATTTAAATCTGTTCTTTTGTTCTGACTTATTTCTCACTCCCTCTATTTTAGGATGAAATTTGTCACATTTTAATAGTTTATTATGATTTGGGATGTTGCTAAAATGAAGATGCACAGACACAGTTTGTATTGAAGAAGACCTTAATTGTCATGTGAGATGTTTATCACCTTTTGGGTCTATTTAATGTCTTTGGGGTCACTCAGGGAAGCAGAATGTGTGGCAGTTTACTGAGTATGAAGCCTTTTCAGTATAACAGTCCATATCTGTTAGTGACAAATGAAACTTAGTAAAAGTTCAGTCAGGAAGACTATCTTCCTGTTCACATCAGCTGGTCACATCTAACCAATAGCATGTTGACACACCTTCATTGTCAGCGTATCATATTGCGGCTGTCTTTTTAAATATGTTTTCTCCCTCTCTGCCTTAGTGCTTCTATGGTGCCATTTTGCGCTCCCCACCACTTCCCATCACTGCTCAGTCTTTGCAGATTCATCATTGCATCACTTCATCAACCTCACCAGTCTCTAGACTCCATGGGGGGGTTTATCTTGCTGCTGCTGAGTTTAATGTGAAGAGTAAACAGATTAAGAGCAACGGCTAAAAGTAAATTTAAATGTGTCTAAACAATCAGTGATGGATGGTTAAATGTTGTTTCAGGGTTGTGATTCAGTATCTCTGATGTTTCACTGTCCTCTAGTGGTGAAGCTTCAGTGTTGCAGAGTCAGGCTTCATCACTGAGGTCTTCCTCCTGTCTGCATTGAAGGATAAGGGTGGTGATTTTCTATACTTCAGTGAGCCACACTGTTGCACTGGGTGACATGTTTTCTTTCCCCCAATAGCAATGATTACTGTAGTTTGTTTAGAAACGGCTCCAATGACTAATGACAGCAATAACATTTACAGTTTCTGGAGAGACTGCAATGTGTTTGCATTTACAGAGTTTTACTAGCTTGTTGTGCTACATATCACAACATCTTGACTTTGTTATGAAAGAGTAATTAACATAATACCACAAAGTTAATAAGAAATACCACTAGACACTTCTCTTTTTCTGTGTATTTCTCTCTCACACAAACAAAACAGTGAGAAATGACAAATCATGATAGTTGCACCACATGCCTGAAGATGGTTTTGTATGAAGCATTTTCAGTATAACAGTCCATATTTGTTAGTGACAACTGTAGATCACTGACTGAATCATTTTCATAGTTTTCTAGAACATGTGCTTCAACAAGCAGCAGCAAAGTCTGGTAGCTCTCAATTTTTGCTGAATTACTGTATATTTACACACATCAAACATGATCTCAGTTCTATCACACTTTGTTGAATGTCACATTATCCAAATATTGCAGTGGCTGACTCACAATACACAGACAGCTTCCACAACAACTCTGTAGTTGGAAACATGATTTCAGTTCCCTCTCACTGCTGCAGAGGGCGACAGTGTGCAGAAAGTTTCAGCTTTAAATAAATTGTTTTTATGTTTATTTTTCATATTATGAATTTATTTTCCATCCATGAAGATCACTTTTCAAGACCAGAACACTGGTCTCTTATTCTCTGTAACATAGATTATATCAAGTCTTTGGACAACAGTAAAACATGGTTTTAACATATATGTTTACTGTCTTATGTCTCCTCATGAATATTCATAATACTAAGAAAGAGGAAGGAAATCAAGTCATTTACTGTCCTGATATCTGACTTCTGCTCACAGATCACAGAGGACGAGCATCTTAACAGACAACATCCTCCTCTGTTGTAAGTAGAATAGTTTACTGATATGACTATTACATGTTTTGTACATTATTTGATGTATTTTATTGTCTCTGAAGCCTCACAGAGAAATGAGAGGAGCAGCTATGAGTTTAACAGCAGCAGCGAGTGGATTTGTTGTCTTCCTTCTCTCTGTGTCAGGTACTGTATGTCTACATTTACATTGTAGGACATTTAGCTCACTTATTCAGAGCAGCATGAAGTCATTTTAAGAAAGTAAATATAAAATATCCCAGATCAGCACTTTTCTAGGTTTGATGTATGTGTAATGCAGTATGATGAATAACTTTTAAACTCTACAACACCAAACATTCACTTCTGTTTATTCCTGTGTAAAATATAGCTGTTGAATGAAGACAAAAAAATAATAACAGTATTTACTGCTGAACACTTTAATAATATTATATTAAGATGTTTAGCTGTGTCTGTGTCATGGGTGGTGGGGGTGGGGCCTGGCTAATAAGGTTTGTCCAACCTCCCTTCATGGATTGTAAAACTCATATTTTTATACATGCATATGCATATATACATAGTTCTATGATGGTACAGCAATGCACTGAGAATTTCATCTTGTCATGATGTTTAAAATCAGTTTGGTAATTTCTGCACTCTGCACTGTAGAGCTGGACAACTGTTTTAGCTGTTACAGTTATAACAGTTGCTCCTTCCTGTTAAAACCGTATTATCACACATTTTATTTTAGCTGCTTTCAAAAGTTTCCCACACTTCATGTTCTACATTTCTCTGTGGTTTTCACACCTACCTCAGTAGCAACTTGACCAAAGAACTAACAGAGAGGAAATTAACAAAGATAAGCACAGACTCTCTAATGCTTCATTTTCTTCTTCTCATCCTGTTCAGTAAAACTGCATTAATGTTCACAGCTTCAATACATTCTTGTTCCTTCACTGAACCTTCAGACTGTACGATGTTCTGTCTCAGTGCACAGAGAGATTAACTGTAAACAGCATCTAAAACTGTTTCTTTATACTGTAAATTCAAAGTTAAACTTAGAAAACACTTAGGGCCAAATCCACAAAGAATGGATTGCGCCCGTTAATAAAGCTCTGAATTGCGAAGCATTTGCACCTGCAATCTGCCCCGTTTTAAGATCTTATTCGGAGGAAAAATGTTCATTAATTTCTGCAGCTGAGTGCAGTTTTCCCTTGTTTTGCATCTGATTGAGTGTTTTAAGGCTTTTCTCCACATTTCAGCACACAGATTGGTCCATAATAAAAACTGCAGAGAGCACAAAAGCTTCAAATTGCGTGTCTTTAAATAGCAGAGATGCGCACACACACTACACGATCACACAATCACAAACCAACTTTCATGTATTTTGCTTCTTTTACTTCTCTAGTGCTTCGCATCTATGACATCATCTACAGAAATTTCCATCAAAATAGGCTGTGGCTATTAATGTGACTCAGGCAGGTCTGAAACGTGTTAGATTAATGTCTAAACCTTGTAATAATGTTGTTCAGGTGTTACTGAATGTATCCGGGATTTCGCAGAAACATCAGTAGGCTACTGATGTTCGGTCTGTTGCCCAGAGCTGGCTGTGTGTCACAGCTGGCAGCAGCATCACACAGCAGTGGTCAGGACCTGACAGTAATTAATGTTCTGCGTTCTGCTACACATCTGCACAGATCAGTTGTTACACACAGTTTCCAGGTTTATACGGAGGAATTGTTTGTAATAAAGCAGCCCTTATGGGTGAATCCTGAGCTCTATCAGAGCTGTCAGGACATTTTTATTTGTATTAGTTGAAAGTCCGAGATAAGCCTGAAACCCCCATATCCACTTGAAATCAACACATCATTACTTCTTAAGTTTCATCTACTGGCATCTTGCTCATTTTGCATGTTAATAATGTAAAGAGGAAGGAAGTTGAGTTTATTTTTAACAGCTTGACTTCTGTCTTCTGCCTGCAGACCACAGAGAGACGTGATCTTATCAAGACCACGTCCCTCTACATTGAAGTCTTGTCTTTTTTCTTCTTGGGATTATTATTTACCTGCAGACATGTTTTATTATCTCTGAAGTCAGAGAGATGAGAGGAGCAGCTATGAGTTTAACAGCAGCAGCGAGTGGATTTGTTGTCTTCGTTCTCTCTGTGTCAGGTACTGTATGTCTACATTTACATTGTAGGGACACTGTAACTTATTCAGAGCAGCATGAAATGAGTTTCAGAGAGGAAGAAATCATTCATTCTCAGATCACCATGTTTATATTTGACCTGTAAAGTGATACACAGTCTATCCTTAAAACTCTGCAGCCATGAGGCAAAGGATTGGTTTTATAATGGTTGGGACATTTCTATTGGTTGACCAATATGCACATTTATCGTCAATTGCTCACATTTGTGTACACACAAATGTTTTTTTTTGTTTTGTTTTTAATTAAAAAATGCATTTACTTATATAACTTGTCCAAAACAGGACTTGAATCATGTGGATTGTTTTTAAATGTAAAATGACACTTCACTTATTTATAAATAGATTCAAGACTTAAATCAATATTTGACACTTACATATGATAGAGAGTCACTTTACTTCATGCTACTCTGTTTTAACCAAACTGTCTGCTGTGTCTTGTCTCTCTTTTACTGTATAGATTTACCTTCGAAACACTACTGAGAGAGACACAGCAATGATCAAACATTAATCTGTCTTTAAACCATCTCAAAAACATTCACTTGTTTTTATTTTCTAACCAGCTCATGAACTTACAGACTTTATGACACCAGAGTTCACCTGAGAACCTGCTGCTTCATCGTCTTGTCTCTAGCTTGCAAATCCAAATCTACACCAACTGTATGAGACATTCACTTTTGTTTCTTTAAAACTGATGTTAAGCAAACTAAATGTTTGTATACTTGTTTCCTAGTTTCCTTTCCAGGTTTACAATCTGAAACACAATAATAAGTGAAAATAAGTCTGATGTTGTTTTGAATCTGATTGTGGTTTCTGATGTGCTCTGTGTTACAGTGGTACAGGGTCAGAATGGCTGGGGAGTGACTTACACTTCTACTCATATCTGTGCCTCAAAAGGATCAACAGTGGACATAAACTGCACCTACAGATACCCATCCAGAATAAATGACCATGATACTGAAGTTGAGAGAACAATCTGGTTCAATAAAGGGAGTAATAAAGAACCTGTGGATCTGAAAACAGACTCAGAGTATTCAGGTCGTGTTCAGTATCACTGTGATAAGAACGACTGCACTCTGACAATCACAGACCTGAGAGAGAGCGACTCAGCTGAGTACAAGTTCAGGTTCATAACAAACGACCCAGGAGGGAAATATACTGGTTCACCTGGAGTCACTTTAACTGTCACAGGTAACATTTTCATTTGAAATGGAACAAAACATTAGTTCAGGCAGAGCACAGAGCTTTACCAGCAGCTTGGCTACCAGCTGACTAATAATGGTCATCATATTGATAGAAGTGGACAGTGTTTCCATTATAACCCGACACTTCTTACTATTACTTTGCTTACATGCTAATGCTGACACCATCTGCTGCCCCAGTCTCCTCATTATGCGCTATGCTTTTTATATTGTTTATGTCGCTCAAATCTAATATTCATCTATGTGAAAGAGCAGGTTCTTTTCCACCAAATCTAACTTTATAACCATTTGCTATAAATGGTCGATTTCTTGACATTGTGATCAGTTAGTTTCAGATGTTTCAGATCATTGAGGAAATGTTACTGTGAACATGTGAATATTTGCTTGTATGTGCTGTATGTTGACAGTTAATTCTGAAATCACATTTCTGTTTGTTGTTCACAAATCCAGATTTACAAGTGCATGTTAGAAAATCTTCCTCCAACCAGCATCCCACCTGGACAGAGCTGACATGTCACAGCAATTGTCAGCTGCCTGTTGATCCTTCCTACATCTGGTACAAGAATGGCCAGCAAATGGAGGGAAACAAAGTTCATTTGCATCTGCACTCAATTAATCCTGAGGACGAGTATTCCTGTGCTCTATCAGGATATGAGTCTTGCCCCTCTCCTTCAGTGTGTGAGTTTTCTCTACAATGTTCCACTAACACATCAAGTGACAACTTTGACTCAAATAGTCTACAACAAGTCAGACCCAGTTTAACTGCTTACACTTTTTCATTTATACTTTGTACTTTTATCAACTTAACTATTTTACTTGGACCAAAATGTGATGTTAATTGTTTTTTTGTTTTTTTGTTTTTTGTTTGGTGTTTCTTAAATAACCCGCTGGCTTGTGCTACGGTGTGTAAGTGTAGTCAAGTGCAGAGACACCATACTAAGCAACGTAATGTCATCAGAATGTTTGTAGAGACAGCAGGATTTATGGAACAAAACAAAAAAGATGTGTGACAGTGAGGCAAGTAGAGCTATATGAAACTACAGGGTCAATAAAACAGCAAGCAGAATCTGAACATACACAATCCAAAAGAGGAAAAACAAGTGTAGAAAAGGACAACTGATTAACAATTAGTGATAAGCAATCTCCAATCTGCAGTCTAAAACTGCTTACATGAAAGACAGTGAGCACCTGAAACAGGTCAGTTGCAATAATCAAACATTAAAAAGGAAGTTGAAAACTTATTCTCTTATAATTTCTTTTATTTATTCCTGCCTCCATTATTGTCTTTAGAGTATAAATTATCAGAAAATGGAACAGACTTTGTTTTATGACAATATTCACATCTTAGAGCTAATATGTGTTTATACCATATCATCTTACAGATCCTCCAAAGCTTCCCTCTGTGTCAGTGAGTCCCTCTGATGATATCATTGAGGGCAATTCAGTGAATCTGACCTGTAGCATTGATGCTAACCCAGCTGCTAATTACACCTGGTACAAGAAGAATGTAAATCCAGACCTTCAACCTCTCAGTAAAGATCCACAGCTTGTCTTCAGCTCCATCCAGTCCTCTGAATCTGGAGAGTATTACTGTACAGCTGAGAACCAGCTCGGGAAGAGGACATCTAAACACATCTTTATTGATGTGAAATGTGAGTGAAACAGCTTATTTAAAAAGTAAAATACTGCTTACACTGGTAAACATCTTTGCACTTTTTTAACCAAAAAGCATTTTGCAGATCATGCATGTTTTCTTCAGGTTCCATCTGCTGTAAAAGTATAATTTAACAGTTCTGTTTCCTTCAGTTCAAACATTCAGACATTTCACTTATTTTAAGGACAATGCACATTAATCAATGTTTCTGTGTTAGTCAGCTGGCTAATTTTCAACTTCAGTCCCATGGGAAGATGTTCTGAAACCAATGAAGTGATGGTTGAAAATAACAGACAGAAGGCAAGAAGATGCCACAAAGACAATTGCAACAAAATAAGCACTCACAAGACAGTTCACAAGCCATGCAGAGCAACAGGAGACAGCAAAACATTAATACAATATCTACTATTCATCCATTCACCGCACCACCTTCAAGTTTCCAGATGCTGCCACATGCATGATGCTGTTTTTAAAATCATGTGCCACTTTAGTAATCATCACCTTAAAATAATCTGTGTTAATATGTATTTTATAGATGCTCCAAAGGCCTCTTCTGTGTCAGTGAGTCCCTCTGATGATATCATGGAGGGCAATTCAGTGAATCTGACCTGTAGCAGTGATGCTAACCCAGCTGCTAATCACACCTGGTACAAGAAGAATGTAAATCCAGACCTTCAACCTCTCAGTAAAGATCCACAGCTTGTCTTCAGCTCCATCCAGTCCTCTGAATCTGGAGAGTATTACTGTACAGCTGAGAACCAGCTCGGGAAGAGGACATCTAAACACATCTTTATTGATGTGAAATGTGAGTGAAACAGCTTATTTAAAAAGTAAAATACTGCTTACACTGGTAAACATCTTTGCACTTTTTTAACCAAAAAGCATTTTGCAGATAATGCATGTTTTCTTTAGGTTCCATCTGCTGTAAAAGTATAATTTAACAGTTCTGTTTCCTTCAGTTTAAACGTTCAGACATTTCACTTATTTTAAGGACAATGCACATTAATCAATGTTTCTGTGTTAGTCAGCTGGCTAATTTTCAACTTCAGTCCCATGGGGAGATGTTCTGAAACCAATGAAGTGATGGTTGAAAATAACAGGCAAGAAGATGCCACAAAGACAATTGCAACAAAATAAGCACTCACAAGACAGTTCACAAGCCATGCAGAGCAACAGGAGACAGCAAAACATTAATACAATATCTACTCCATTCACCACACCACCTTCAAGTTTACAGATGCTGCCACATACATGATGCTGTTTTTAAAATCATGTGCCACTTTAGTAATCATCACCTTAAAATAATCTGTGTTAATATGTATTTTGTAGATGCTCCAAAGGCCTCTTCTGTGTCAGTGAGTCCCTCTGGTGAGATAGTGGAGGGCAGTTCAGTGACTCTGACTTGTAGCAGTGATGCTAACCCAGCAGCTAATTATACCTGGTACAAGGAGAACCAAACACTGCTTCAAAAACCAGGGCGAAGTTATAATTTAACCTCCATCACCTCCAAAGACAGCGGGAGCTACTACTGCAAGTCTGAGAATCAATATGGACAGAACTCTACGTCTTTATTTATTGATGTCCAGTGTAAGTACAAAACAAATCAAATCTCTGACATACAAAGTGGGGTTTAACAGTATGTTATCCACAATTTGAGTTTAGGCTGGTAGAAACATCATGCTCTAAAGTAGAAAGACTGAAAGGCAGATTCTAGCATGGCCGATTCTTCTTTGGTCCCCCCTTGCTGGTTTTTATACACATAAAATTGAGCCTGAAAAGAAATGCTAATTTGTTTGGTCTCTATACATATTGCCCCCCAGATGCTCCAAAGCTTCCCTCTGTGTTAGTGAGTTTCTCTGGTGAGATAGTGGAGGGCAGTTCAGTGAATCTGACCTGTAGCAGTGATGCTAACCCAGCAGCTAATTATACCTGGTACAAGGAGAATGAAGACTCACCAAAAGCATCAGGACAGATCTTCACCATCACTGATGTCAGTCCTGAACACAGTGGAAATTATTATTGTGAAGCCCAGAACAAAAGAGGACATCATAACTCCACCTTATATCTGACTGTTGTAGCAGGTACATTTTTTTCAGTTCATTCACACATGTACACATCATCGGTCATAATCCACCATATGATGAAATGCAGTTTGGGGGATTTTGTGGTGGCAATTTAATGAAGCCCTTTTCAAGTTAAACCATCCACCTTAAATTCTTCAGTTTCAGGTGAGAAGAAGCAGCTGGTGATTCTATGTGTATATGAGAGGGAGTGAATGGTAGTCTGCACCAAAGATTTCTGCAATGACTGGTTTTAGTTTATACCGGCGCAGTGATGCTATGTGCAAAACTGCTTCAGTTACTTATTGGGTAAATAACAAACTGTAAGAGCTCTGCTTGAGCTGGATGTAGCGCCACCACAAATATAGAGCCATTTGTATTCAATAGTGGCTGAGAGAAACATGAACTCATGGAGAATCTTGATATTGAACTACTGCATATTTTCATTTAGAGGAAATGTGCCATACTACCAATTGTAGCACATCTGCCTGGCAGAAGGCCATGAGATAGACCCTGGATGTACTGAAAGGGTTCAATCTCCCAGATGGCTGAAGTTAGCTTGGGGATCCCACAGAACAATGTAATTTGTCTCCTAGGAGGGCCATCATTAATATTATTATTTTTATTAATGATAATGGCCTTTTTTATATCATTATTATTATTTTTGTTATATCAGTGTTGTATTTTATCACCATTACCCAGGAGCATGGAAATCAATTGTCATTGGAACAACCACTGCTGTTCTTCTGTCTATCATACTACTCTTTGTCTTCCTATTGATAAAGTAAGTAGATTTGTTTTACTAAAGCATTGCTTATTAAGTACAGTTTGATAACTGAATTGTGAAATAATTTGTTTTTCTTAATTAATTCCCCTAACCAGTAAAAAGAGGCCCTGTAAGCAATTATCAGAGCCCGGAGAGAGAGATGAGAACAGAGAACAGGTGAGTAAAGAGAATTAAACAATTCAGTGAAAAATCCAGTGAAACCCTGCTTTGGTTCAGCAGTTCAGTTCACACTGCTTAATCACTCAGTATCATAAATACAACATGAAAACTCAGTCAAGTTGTGGAGCAGTTCAATGTCCTCATCGCCATTAGTCTCTCTTCAATCCTCTTCATCACTTGGTCATGATTATATTCCTGCTACATCCAGAACTTTGTATTTTGAACAGGGTATTTGTTCAATACCTTATGTTTCTTTACTTGCCCTTTTGTCTCTTGTTGGTGAAAAAGGAACATCTGTTTGATCTGTATCATTACTTGAGGTGATGCTGCTTAGGCCTTTCCGGTTGTGGTTGCTTGTCAATTTGTCTTTGCAGCGTCGACCCACTGAGAGGCAGCCAGAGGAGCAGGATGACATTCACTATGCCAGTGTCAAGTTCTCCAACAATCAGGCAGATCCTGTTTACTCCAACATCAGACCAGCTCGACTCCAAAGATGTGAAGAGGAAGAAGAGGGTGTTGAGTATGCTGCTGTCAAATTTAACAGTGCCCCAAGGTGAGCAGCTCTTTACACAGGAACCTTTTTTTTATTTTAACATTTTATTGCTGTTGAATTTGCTTGTTTTGTTTACATTCTTGCTATCACTATTAGTTTATGCCATCTCCAGGATCATTTGATTTTTTTTAATTCCTTCTCAGAACCAGAGGTCAGGAAACAGAGGAAGACCCAGCTGCATTGTACAGCACAGTCAACAAAGCCCGATGAACACAACAGGAATCTCTAGTCTACCTTTTTTAAATTTTAAAGCAGGTAATCATTTGATTTTTAGCTATGCTACTGGCATAGCTCTGGAGATGGCAATGTCAGTCGCTTGGTTGGTTTGTTGGTCCTATTGGAACAGCAACTTATGGTCCCCACAGGATGAATCCTACTAACTTTGGTGATCCCCTGACTTCAACTCTAGTGCTACCAGGAAGTTGACATATTTGGTTTTTAGTCACATGTCTTGACAACTGTTGGATGGATTGCCATAACATTTGTTATAAATATCAAAGGATTCCCAGCATGTGGATGAATACTGATGACTAATGAGAAACTTGTGTGTAATACACTTTAAGATAAGTCATGGTTGTTGCAATGAAAACAATGCAAACCATGATGGAGGTTAGTATCAAATTCAGTCCCTACTCCTGAACACTTATAATTGAACAAATTAACTGAGAGCAGCCTTGCATGTTGACTTCATCCTGATTCTGTTTCTAAATGGGTCCAACAGCAGCGTCTACAGCTGTAAGATTCTTGTTTCAACTAAAGAACTGATTCTCTAAACTGAAAAAATTGAAATGGAAAGCAAATTTGACTGTGACCTTTTGTCAATATGAGTGAACAGTTGGCGTTTCAACCTAATACCTTAATTGTATTGAGCTTTCTATCTCTACTAGAGTTAACTTATCTCACTTGGTTTCTAATGTCTTTGCATGAATGTAAAGCGAATTATCTGTCACATAATTGTTTAGGCACCACTGAGAGAAGCCTGACAGAACATTTTCTTACATACTGAATTGTTGCCACATTTACTAAAAAACAAAACAAAAACAAAAGAAGACAGGAAAAAAGGTTTGGAACCATCAGGCCACAAAACTAGTCTCTCATTCTCTCCTTTATATAGATTACAGTACAAAGTTTGTATATAGTTTGTAAATCAGCAACAAAGTTCTTCTCTTAGGTATTTACTGGCATTGAGTTCATCATGCATATCAATAATGTGAAGAGGAAGTCTGGTGTATTTTAAGATTCTGATCTCTGTCTTTTGGTCTCCTGACCACAAATGAAAGTTACAGTTCAAGACAACTTCCTTCTAAGTCTAAGTGGATCTGCTTGATGTAACTGATCTTCTGTACATTATTTACCTGCTGATGTGTTGTTTTTTTTGTTTTTGTCTTGTTTTTGTTGTTGCTTGTTTTTTTTTCTTTGTTTCTGAAGCCAGAAAGAAAAATGATAGGAACAGAGTTTAACAGATTTGTTGTCTTCCTTCTGTCTGTTCCTATGAGAAACCCGAACTGGGATTAAGAATAATACGGAATAATGAAAACTCAAGTCCTTGAGAAATAAAAACAAAAGAATTACACTTAAAATGCTCTAAAGAGTCAACCAATGTTGTGTGAGACACATTTCTCAAGTGACTTACTCCTGCTTACAACAAAGTGTAAAAGTCTCTTAAGAGCAACTTTCAAGTAATCCCAGGATTGATTACATGAAAGAATTATTTATTATTATTGGTTATTTGAGATATTTATTATTATTTATTTATATTACAGTAACCTGGAGGTTTCTTTAAAATCTGTATGATTGTGTGAATATATCTGTGTTCCCAGATGTGAATTAACTTGAAGAGTGCAATGTTATTATTATTGAAAGTAACAATGGCCCAAACCACAAAAAACAAAAATAAGATGTTTCTTGAAACTGGAATTCCCCTTATGTAAAATAATTGAAAATCCAATCATTTTTTTTGTAATTCTCGCCTCCAAGCAATCATGTGAGCCTGGAGAGAGTCCAGACAACATTGAAAATGTGAGGAAGAAAAGTTCAACAGTACCAATGCAAAAGAAAACCCCATTCAGTTTCCACAGTTTAGTTCAGACTGCTGAGTCACTGACTATCTTCTAGATCAACCTAAAAATCTATCTGACAGAAACACACTTCATGCTGCCCTTATGCCAACCTTCTTCACAAAAAATAACGAAGAATAATTGTTTACCTGTAAACCTCAAGAACATAATGAAAAGGACCTGTGTATCAAGGTTGACACAAATGGTGTCTTTCTCCAGTTTTTATCACACCCTGATATCAACAATATGTTTCACAGCTCATGTTAGGCATGTTATACATTGTGAAAATTTGAATATTTCGTTCTGCATCATTGGTGCTAGTGGTAATTACTTTTTCCTCATTCTTATATTGTATTATCGGAGTAGAGAATAATCTTATGGAACATGATATTATAACTGCTTTCACTTTCTGCTCTCTTTTCCACCATGAAAACACAAATAACATTTGAATAAAATGTCCTTATTGCACAGATTGGGTTATAATGACCAATAAATCTTTGTGTACACAGTTATTTTCCATCTTTCCAACACAATATCACTTCTCAGACACGTCTACAGCCTGCAGGCGTTGACAGACAGTTCTGTAGCATCTGTAGCATCATCAAGGTTCTTGCATTTAGCTTGCAGGCTGGGATTGCTGGAGCACTCTGCAGACAAAGGCCAGCGCTCCACCCAGGTGTCCTTCCCTAATATGTAGATGAATCTGTCAGACAGGGAGCAAAAAGAGAGAGGAGTTTATTTACATTTAAGTTGCATTTTACGAGATCAGAGTGTATCAAGTTTATTTAAAGAGTTACACTTGTGTGATTCATTTGTTCGCTTGTCCCCATTAACCTCATGATTGATTATAAACCAGAAACTCAGGGTTTACTTCTCCCGATGTGGAAAATAAAAATGAAGCAGCCTTTTCAAGCCATAGTATGTACTTAGGACGTCAGTTATGTTTTCACAAACCCCAATTTTTGATATAGCCACAACAGAGGAAGGAGTGTAGCACATCACATGTAGGTGCGAGGCTATCAGAAATCAGCATCAATGAAAAGTGCCTATCTGCACACGGACCTTAAACCCCAAATTTATTTAAATTGACAATGTTGCAATCCCTGTTGGCTGTCCAATGACTTGATGAAGTCTGACTAGGATCAGAACATTCATTTGTGGTCTGGTGGTTTCACTGTTGTAGCAGCAAAAAAAACATGGCTGTCCATACAGTCACCAATAAAAGTATATATTTTTTATAAGATGGTAGGCTTTAACAGAGCCGGTACTGCTCCGAGGTGAGCAGCTCTTCACACAGGAACATAGTAGCAAGAGTTTTATTTCATTTTTTCCTTTATTAATATCTTCATTATGGCTTTTTGTATAATTTAATACAATATCTACAAAATCACCTGATTAATTTTTTTTTAAATTTCCATCTCAGAACCAGAGGAAACTGGGGAAGATCCAGCTGCACTGTACAGCACAGTCAACAGAACCTCATGAACACATCAGCAAACTCACGTATTGTTTTTTGGGAGGTTTTTTTTTCAGTTTGAAAACAATGACAAGAACTCCTGCACACTGTCTCGCTTACTGCTGGAATATTTATTAAATCACTTTGTTTCAGCGTGCCCAACCTTCATCAGGCATATATGCCTTTACTTCAGCAGTAAAATAATAAGCTAAACTGTCCATTTAAATTGGTCTAAAATATATAACTGTCTCTATGATGCATTCTCAGAGAGGTCCACACTGAAATCTTATTTTAAATTTCAATGATTACCTGTGTAGCCCCAGTGTAAACCTAAATTTTTAGTTCCTAAAAATGTGGATGAAAATAATTTAGTAAGTCAATTAAACTGAAAGTTATATAGTTTAATAAAGAAAGAAGTGGTTACCACAAGATTAAGATAATTTAGTCATAAAAAATGTAGGATGTAAATAGTTGAATGAGTAGTAAAAAACAAACAGTTCTCAACAATGTTGAAGTGGGTGTAAGCAAAATAAAATAATAAAAAATAAAACAACACAGATTGTCCCTTTAGTTTCAGCTATTTTGTTTGATCGGTGACTGTAGGTATCAATCGATTCTGTCTCTGTGCTGTCCAGTATTATGTCAGGTGTGTCCAACAATCATCAGCACTTACTATTCAAAATAATTACAATACACTCAAGAGTAATAAAACAAGGTACTGAGGTCACATTCATTTGGGTTCTTGTCACATAGGCATTCCGGGTAACAAACGGGTGGACAAACTAGCCAAACAAACAAAGGAAACATAGACATCCATATTAAACTTTAAAACATCAATAAAGACTGGCAACAGCAGTGGGGTCAGGAAATAAGGGGGAGATCAAATTTACATTTGATTCAAAATAGAGTGTGTGGTGTGAGAAATGGAGGAAACAGAAAATAGGAGGTAATAAAAGCTAAATTAAGAATAGGACACAACAATCTATACAGCACACTTAATATAGAGAAGCATCCAATTGGTCTTTGTTAACATTGTTAATTACCAGAAACTGTGGAACAGTGATCATCAGCTGCAATAAATATATATCAGAGAGAAAGGACATGATGGAGGAAATGACAAGATTCGGGCTAACAGGAGCAGGATTAAAGAACATACTGGAGTGTGGTGTTAGTGGACAAGGTAAAAGATGCTTGATCAGATACCTCAGGAGAACAGGACTGATGGAAAAAGTGACAATCTGGAAACTGTAGGAGTGAACTAACTAAAAGATGGCAGTAATGCAACACTATGTGATGCCAGTTGCCGTTAAACCTCAGAGAAGAAGAAGTAGGTATCAGTCAGTACCACCCGTGGTAACTGGCTGTAGGTAAAGAAGAGAATGGAGGGCAGGGTTAGACAAAAAAACAGTCTGCTATAATGAAATAGTGGAAAAGTGATGAGAAATAGGGATTCTGCCAAACAAATCTGAGAGGATTTAAGTTTTGTGTTATTGAATTTTGTGACATATATTGATATAAACCAATTAAGTGTTAAGTATTTTCTCAGGTAGTTAATTGATTTGCTAATTTTGGTAAAGGTAATTATGTTAATATTATTTTGAAAGATACTATTTTTTATTTTAAAGGGGTAATCTGCGTTATTTATGTTTTTGTATAATTTCACCTAAAAGGGTAAATATTATTAATACATTCAAAAAGCAGTCGGTCCTTCTAAATTGTTGTCAGTTATTTAAAATACAGCATGGTTCTTTGTTTATTAGTAGGGTATTATAAGTTTCACCTAAGGCAGGTAAACCTTTGTGGTGGCTACCTTTTAAATGAACTGAGCTAAAGATGCAAGTAGTGAAAGTGATCCTGGAGACTTCAAAAATCTTCAGTGGTAAAACCTGCTAACTTAAGTTTGTAGTATTTGTGCGACTGGAGTCACCGGAGTCATTTAGTGGAGCTGTGGATACTTGCCAGTATAATATTTATTAACGTTGGGTTAGAGGAGATATACTAAAGATTATTATAACTTGCAGCTTTGGACATATCTCAGGAGTAGTGTATCAGTTAGTTAACAAGTGGTAAGATTGTAATGTGTAAGATATTTAAAACACACTGGAGTATTAGAGCGCTTTTACTGATCAACTTGTAATTTCCTATTGCTGCTACTAGATGGTAGTAGAGAGTTATATTTCATTGATAACAGACCATTTCCACCGTTCTTTCTGTATTTACAGTATGTCTTCCAGGTTGATTATTACAACCAGTTTTATTGTCAGTCAAGTATTTGTTGTCAATATTCTAACATTCATCTTGTGAATTATTTCTACTGCCTTACAGTAACATTACAATTATCTGTTTTTCTGCTTTCTTTATACATATTATTACAGCTTGTTTTTGTTCTACATCACACTTTCAATACCATGTAATTACATTTGTCTTTGTTCTTTGTTGTTTTGTCTTGAATAAAAATGTTCTCAGTTCTAATTGGAGAGATGAGTCACTTATTATGACAGTGATTGCAGTAAAACAGAATCTTTACAAATAGATTTCTGTATCACTGATTTTGTTTTTTTTTTTTGTTTGTTTTTTTGTCATACTGCACTTTTTATTTTCTTAATACTTATAATAAACACTGTACTCATCATGTGACTTCTTACATATCATACTGATGCAATACATCTCTTTGAACTCATGGTGGTTTATTCAGTGTATTAACATGCACTACAAGTGTGAGGAGATGCATCAAACCAAATGTCACACATTCGTCACGTGTCATGTTTTTTCTTTAGACACTGAACTGCGCCCACACATAAAAAGAGTAAAATAATAAAAATATCTCATTATTTCTCTTTTCTCTTTAAATTACAGGCCAGAACACTGGTCTCTTATTCTCTCTAACATAGATTACATCAAGTCTTTGGACAACAGTAAAACGTGGTTTTAACATATATGTTTACTGTCTTATTTCTCCTCATGCATATTCATAATACTAAGAAAGAGGAAGGAAATCAAGTCATTGAACATCCTGATATCTGACTTCTGCTCACAGATCACAGAGGACGAGTACCTTAACAGACAACGTCCTTCTCTGTTGTAAGTAGAATAGTTTACTGATATGACTATTACATGTTATGTACATTATTTGATGTGTTTTATTGTCTCTGAAGCCTCACAGAGAGATGAGAGGAGCAGCTATGAGTTTAACAGCAGCAGCGAGTGGATTTGTTGTCTTCCTTCTCTCTGTGTCAGGTACTGTATATGTACATTTACATTGTAGGACATTTAGCTCACTTATTCAGAGCAGCATGAAGTCATTTTGAGAAAGTAAATAGAAAATATTCCAGATCAGCACTTTTCTAGGTTTGATGTATGTGTGATGCAGTATGATGAATAACTTTTAAACTCTACAACATCAAACATTCACTTCTGTTTATTCCTGTGTAAAATATAGCTGTTGAATGAAGACAAAAAAAATAATAACAGTATTTACTGCTTAACACTTTAATAATATTATATTAAGATGTTCAGCTGTGTCTGTGTCATGGGTGGTGGGGGTGGGGGTGTCTAGCTAATAAGTTTTGTCCACCCTCCCTCCATGGATTGTAAGAATCATATATTTTTATACATGCATATGCATATATACATAGTTCTATGATGGTACAGCAATGCACTGAGAATTTCATCTTGTCATGATGTTTTAAATCTCTTTGGTAATTTCTGCACTCCACACCCCTTCCTGTTAAAACTTGTCACCTACCTTATTTTAGCCACTTTCAAAAGTTTCCCTCACGTCATGTTCTGCATTTCTTTGTGGTTTTCACACTTAATTGAGCAGCAACTTTACCAAAGAACTAAGAGAGAGGAAACTAACCAAAACAAGCACAGACTCTCTAACGATTCATTTTCTTCTTCTTTTCCTGTTCAGTAAAACTGCATTAATGTTCACAGCTTCAATACATTTTTGTTTTTTCACTGCACCTTCAGAATATACGATGTTCTGTCTCAGTGCACAGAGAGATTAACTGTAAACAGCTTCTAAAACTGTTTCTTTATACTGTAAATTCAAAGTATGTATAAATATCTTTGGACTTTTCTATGCCTGTGCTCACACAGGCAGAATTCAGAAATAATATCATGAAAGTCATATACTAGAATTATAAAGTGCCTAAAAAGCCACTCAGCAGTAACAAATGATAAAATATGATAAACAACTGATAAAATACTGTATTCCAGTTCAGTTCTAGTTAGATTGATGCACGATGAGGAGCTTTGAATGACAACAAGTACACATAAAGTCATATTGGTGCCATGGTCCACTTTGTTTTATTCAATGATTCTTAACTTGTTATGAATCTGATTGTGGTTTCTGATGTGCTCTGTGTTACAGTGGTACAGGGTCAGAATGACTGGGGAGTGACTTACACTTCTACTCACATCTGTGCCTTAAAAGGATCAACAGTGGACATAAACTGCACCTACAGATACCCATCCAGAGTAAATGACCATGATAATGAAGTTGAGAGAACATTCTGGTTTACTAAATTGAGTAATAAAGAACCTGTGGATCTGAGAACAGACTCAGAGTATTCAGGTCGTGTTCAGTATCACTGTGATAAGAACGACTGCACTCTGAGAATCACAGACCTGAGAGAGAGCGACTCAGCTGAGTACAAGTTCAGGTTCATAACAAACCAACCAGGAGGGAGTTTTACTGGTTCACCTGGAGTCACTTTGACTGTCACAGGTAACCTTTTCATTGGAAGACTTAATGTAACTTCAAATGGTTAATATCTTGGAAATAGTACTGTGAATGTTTGTGTTGATATTTTGTGCGTGTATAAAGATAAATGACATTTTTATTCTTTCTTTACATTTTTAGATATCCAGGTGCAGGTGAACAGATCAACAACCTGCAAAGTTCATACCTGTGTCCAGGCAGAGCTGAAGTGTCACAGCAGTTGTCATCTAGATGATCGTCCCTCCTACATCTGGTACAAGAACGGACGGATAATAACAGAACAAACATCTCCTTTTTATTTGGGCTTTTTTTATCCTGCAGACAGCTATTCCTGTGCTTTGATAGGACATGAGACGTTCTCCTCTCCATCAGTGTGTGAGTTTATTCCACGAGCATGAGCATAATCAGCAGAGTAACAGTGATAAGTGTCAGGTTATGATGTCTGCACTGTACAGCTGCATGATTATGATTGGATCATAAGATTAAAAAATGTCAATATTTTCTCCTTCAGATGCATACAAGATTCCTCTGGTGTCTGTGAGTCCCTCTGGGGACATTATGTTGGACAGTTCAGTGACTCTGACCTGTAGCAGTGATGCTAACATAACAGTTAATTACACCTGGTACAAGAAGAATGTAAATCCAGACCTTCAACCTCTCAGTAAAGAACCACAGCTTGTCTTCAGCTCCATCCAGTCCTCTGACTCTGGAGAGTATTACTGTACAGCTGAGAACCAGCTGGGGAAGAGGACATCTGAATACATCTTTATTGATGTGAAATGTGAGTCAAACAGTTCATTTAAAAAGCAACATACAGCTGTTAGTCTTGTCAACCTTGTTAAAAAATATTAGGAAAGATTTGTCTGATCATGTCTGCTTTCTTCAGCTCTGCCTGCTTCACATTCAGTCTGCTGCTGTAGTTCACTGAGCAGCTCCAATACAACATGGTGTACTAATGCAACCCCTCTTCATTTTATAGTTAATTCATTTTGATACATCTCCTCCAGATGCTCCAAAGCTTCCCTCTGTGTCAGTGAGTCCCTCTGGTGAGACAGTGGAGGGCAGCTCAGTGACTCTGACCTGTAGCAGTGATGCTAACCCAGCAGCTAATTATACCTGGTACAAGGAGAATGAAGACTCACCAAAAGCATCAGGACAGATCTTCACCATCACTGATGTCAGACCTGAACACAGTGGGAATTATTACTGTGAAGCCCAGAACAGAAGAGGACGTCATAACTCCACCTCATATCTGACTGTTGTGGCAGGTAAGTTATGCTCATTGAACTTAACACACACACACACACACACACACACACACACACACACCTGTATACTGCATTTATCGATGAGCCATATCTCCTTTCTGTTGCTCTCAATTTTTAGGGAAATCAGTATTTATAATGAATATCATCGTGGTGATTCTGGTGGTCCTGATGTTGATTGCTCTGCTTCTCTTGAGTCTGTGGACGAGGTAAAATAATAAAAATTAAATACTTTCTTTAATTTTCTTATTAAAACATTTTCATAGTTTTTGAGTCATTTAGTTAAATATTTCTTGATTTTGTTGGATTCAATCCAGGAAGAAGAAAACTCTGAACTCCACCACTGAACTGAATGAACCTGTAGAGACTATAGAGGTGAGAGAGAGACCTTATTGACAGAACTTACCCTAAAATACAGTTATGATCACTTGAATCATAAATGCACTCAAACACATTCATATTATCAGCATGAAGCTGTGAAGTGAATTTATATTTAAATTACAACTTGCAGAATGGAAAATCATAATGAACGCAATAGCAAATAATTCAGTTTTAAACACAATTTAATACATCATTAATAAAATCTAATTAATTGCAAGTTTTATGAATGAGTTCCATTAATCCTCATTTTGTTATCTCTCCCCATCAGTTGGACTCTTCTCCTGTGTATGAAGTCTCAGACTTGCAGGTCGTCACTGCAGCACAGACAGAAGACACAGAGGAGCAGGAAGACGTGGAGTAAAGTCCAGTCAGGCTGGAGCATCATGAAAGGAAGAAAAAAAAAAACAGACCGACATCAGATTCATAGTAACAGTTATGAGAAGTACTTCACCTAAATTTCATGTGATTTTGTTGTGATGCAGTTGAACCAGAGGCTGGACTCACCTGATGGAAGCAGAAAGTAGTACAACAGTGAAATATGACAGTGGAGAGAGAGGCTGTAGAGGATGATGTGAACGTTTTCATGTTCAGTTTTCAGCAGCAGCAGCAGGTAGAAGTGAGCAGCACAGACAGTCAGTAACAGCATGTAGCAGAAGCTTTGAGAAGAATGTGCTGATGGCAGCTTGAACTGAATCATGTCGACGTGTCAAACATGATTGATTGTTTAGATCAGTTGAATGTCAGGTGGTGTTTGTGACTCAAATGATTTATAATTTACTGATTGTTCTGTCTGAACTAATGTGAGCTTAATTTTTTCTCTGTAGAGTTCGTTATATTACAGATATTAAGGATTAGAGCTGTTTTGCAAACTATTATTTTAAATGTATAAATACTGTAATTAATCACTTTTGAGGAATCCTGATTATGTTCTTGTGCAGTATACTGTATATTTACACACATCAAAGTGTCTCAGTTCTATCACACTTTGTTGAATGTCACATTATCCAGGTATTGCAGTGGCTGATTCACAATAAACAGACAGCTTCCACAACAACTCTGTAGTTGATACATGATTTCAGTTCCCTCTCACTGCTGCAGAGGGCGACAGCGTGCAGAAAGTTTCAGCTTTAAATAAATTGTTTTTATGTTTATTTTTCATTTTATGAATTTATTTTCCAGCTTTGAAGACAAATAAAATTTAAATCTGTTCTTTTGTTCTGACTTATTTCTCACTTTCCCTCTATTTTAGGATGAAACTTGTCACATTTTAATAGTTTATTATGATTTGGGATGTTGCTAAAATGAAGATGCACAGACACAGTTTGTATTGAAGAAGACCTTAATTGTCATGTGAGATGTTTATCACCTTTTGGTTCTATTTAATGTCTTTGGGGTCACTCAGGGAAGCAGAATGTGTGGCAGTTTACTGAGTATGAAGCCTTTTCAGTATAACAGTCCATATCTGTTAGTGACAAATGAAACTTAGCAAAAGTTCAGTCAGGAAGACTATCTTTTGCATGCTCAGGTCTGTAGTAGTATTTCTCAAACAATCAGTCATTCCCATCCCTCACGCACGCTCACTTATAATTTCCTTGCCACCATTCCCCTGGGCATTCATTAAGACGTCAGCTGTTCACATCAGCTGGTCACATCTAACCAATAGCATGTTGACACTCCTTCATTGTCAGCGTATCATACTGCGGCTGTCTTTTTAAATATGTTTTCTCCTTCTCTGCCTTAGTGCTTCTATGGTGCCATTTTGCGCTTCCCACCACTTCCCATCACTGCTCAGTCTTTGCAGATTCATCATTGCATCACTTCATCAACCTCACCAGCCTTATCAGTCTCAACAGAAGTCATCAACCACCACCACCAGTCTCTAGACTCCATGGGGGGATTTATCTTGCTGCTGCTGAATTTAATTTGAAGAGTAAACAGATTAAGAGCAAAGACTAAAAGTAAATTTAAATGTGTCTAAACAATCAGTGATGGATGGTTAAATGTTGTTTCAGGGTTGTGATTCAGTATCTCTGATGTTTCACTGTCCTCTAGTGGTGAAGCTTCAGTGTTGCAGAGTCAGGCTTCATCACTGAGGTCTTCCTCCTGTCTGCATTGAAGGATAAGGGTGATGATTTTCTATATTTCAGTGAGCCACACTGTTGCACTGGGTGACATGTTTTCTTTCCCCCAATAGCAATGATTACTGTAGTTTGTTTAGAAACGGCTCCAATGACTAATGACAGCAATAACATTTACAGTCTCTGGAGAGACTGCAATGCATTTACAGAGTTTTACTAGCTTGTTGTGCTACATATCACAACATCTTGACTTTGTTATGAAAGAGTAATTAACATAATACCACAAAGTTAATAAGAAATACCACTAGACACTTCTGTTTTTCTGTGTATTTCTCTCTCACACAAACAAAACAGTGAGAAATGACAAATCATGATAGTTGCACCACATGTCTGAAGATGGTTTTGTATGAAGCATTTTCAGTATAACAGTCCATATTTGTTAGTGACAACTGTAGATCACTGACTGAATCATTTTCATACTTAGACACCTCAACTGTGAGCGTTTGTTCAACAACTGTACAACAAGGTCACCAATGTGAACAATCAACACTTCTGAAACTGAACCTCTAACTGTAATGTTTGATGAATTTAATGTCAAGAGTAAACAAATTAAGATGCAACTCAATCATAAAAAGTGAAAACTACTGAAAGTAAATTTGCAGTACATCTCTTTGAACTCATGGTGGTGTATTCAATATCTTAACATGCACTAGAAGTGTGAGGAGATGCATCAAACCAACTGTCACACATCCGTCACGTGTCATGTTTGTTCTTTAGATAATGAAATGTAAAAAAGATTTTAAAAAAGTCTTATTATTTCTCTTCTCTCTTTAAATTACTAACAGGCCAGAACATTGGTCTCTTATTCTCTCTAACATAGATTATATTAACAGTAAAACTTGTTTTTAACTTATGTGTTTACTGTCATGTGGCTCCTCATGAATATTAATAATAATAAGAAAGAGGAAGGAAATCAAGTCATTTAACATCCTGATATCTGACTTCTGCTCACAGATCACAGAGGACGAGCATCTTAACAGACAACGTCCCTCTCTGTTGTAAGTAGAATAGTTTACTGATATGATTATTACATGTTATGTACATTGTTTGATGTATTTTATTGTCTCTGAAGCCTCACAGAGAGATGAGAGGAGCAGCTATGAGTTTAACAGCAGCAGTGAGTGGATTTGTTGTCTTCCTTCTCTCTGTGTCAGGTACTGTATATCTACATTGACATTGTAGGACATTTTGCACACTTATTCAGAGCAGCATGAAGTCATTTTAAGAAAGTAAATATAAAATATCCCAGATCAACACTTTTCTAGGTTTGATGTATGTGTGATGCAGTATGATGAATGACTTTTAAACTCTACAACACCAAACATTCACTTCTGTTTATTCCTGTGTAAAATATAGCTGTTGAATGAAGACAAAAAAATAATAACAGTATTCACTGCTGAACACTTTAATAATATTATATTAAGATGTTCAGCTGTGTCTGTGTCATGGGTGGTGGGGGTGGGGCCTGGCTAGTAAGGTTTGTCCACCCTCCCTGCATGGATTGTAAAACTCATATTTTTATACATGCATATGCATATATACATAGTTCTATGATGGTACAGCAATGCACTGAGAATTTCATCTTGTCATGATGTTTAAAATCTGTTTGGTAATTTCTGCACTCTGTACTGTAGTGCTGGACAACTGTTTTAGCTGTTACAGTTATAACAGTTACTCCTTCCTTTTAAAACCGTATTATCACACATTTTATTTTAGCTGCTTTCAAAAGTTTCCCACACTTCATGTTCTGCATTTCTTTGTGGTTTTCACACCTACCTCAGCAGCAACTTGACCAAAGAACTAACAGAGAGGAAATTAATAAAGATAAGCACAGACTCTCTAATGCTTCATTTTCTTCTTCTCATCCTGGTCAGTAAAAATGCATTAATGTTCACAGCTTCAATACATTCTTGTTCCTTCACTGAACCTTCAGACTGTACAATGTTCTGTCTCAGTGCACAGAGAGATTAACTGTAAACAGCATCTAAAACTGTTTCTTTATACTGTAAATTCAAAGTTAAACTTAGAAAACACTTAGGGCCAAATCCACAAAGAATGGATTGCGCCCGTTAATAGAGCTCTGAATTGCGAAGCATTTGCACCCGCAATCTGCCTCGTTTTAATATCTTATTCGGAGCAAAAATGTTCATAAATTTCTGCAGCTGAGTGCAGTTTTCCCTTGTTTTGCATCTGATTGAGTGTTTTCAGGCTTTTCTCCACATTTCAGCACACAGATTGATCCATAATAAAAACTGCAGAGAGCACAAAAGCTTCAAATTGCGTGTCTTTAAATAACAGAGATGTGCACACACACTACACAATCACACAATCACAAACCAACTTTCATGTATTTTGCTTCTTTTACTTCTCTAGTGCTTCGCATCTATGACATCATCTACAGAAATTTCCATCAAAATAGGCTGCAGCTATTAATGTGACTCAGGCAGGTCTGAAACGTGTTAGATTAATGTCTAAACCTTGCAATAATGTTGTTCAGGTGTTACTGAATGTATCCGGGATTTCGCAGAAACATCAGTAGGCTACTGATGTTCGGTTTGTTGCCCACAGCTGGCAGCAGCATCACACAGCAGTGGTCAGGACCTGACAGTAATTAATGTTCTGCGTTCTGCTACACATCTGCACAGATCAGTTGTTACACACAGTTTCCAGGTTTATACAGAGTTCACTAACCAAGACCACTCCTTCTAGAATATGGATTTAATGGTTTATTGGGAGTGTGATGGAAGAGCAGGATGAAAAGGAGGAAGGATAGTTAGAGGGATGGTTGGAGAGGGAAGGATGGATGGGGGAAGGGAGAAGGTCGGGGTGTGAGGATGCGGGGGTGAGGGTCGAGGTCGTGGGATGCGGGATGAGGGGGTAGGGGTCGAAGGGATGAGGGTCGAGGGATGGGGAGAAAGAAGAGCAGGCGGGAAAGAGGGGAAGGAGGGAGTGGATAGGAGAGTGATAGATGAAAGGAGGAGAGGCGTCGACGTCGGGGAGGTAAGTGGGAACAGGGGGTTGAGACTCAGGGTGGGGGTGCTGTCTCGATGATCTGGCATCTGTACGAGGCCCCCAAAGAGACTTCAACCAGAGAGGCGAGAATGGGATTTCTTAATGTTATCCGGGTCGTGGTGGATGTAGGTATGAGAGTGGGACGAGGCTGGGCATGGTGCTCCGGGAATCGATTTAACGAAGAAATTGATTCCACTGAGAAAGGTCTGTATGGTGGAAGACTTGATCTTGAGTTGAGTGTGGGAGAATGTAATGATGCAGGAGAGGGTAAGAATGTCCGGTGAAGGGAACGGGAGTCCGTGGGAGACGTGAAAGGTTTTAAAGGAATTCCAGCCGGTGAGGTATGGAGATAGTGTTCGAGGGGCGACGCTGTTGATGAAGTTGTCCTGTGAAGTGGTGACCAGTTGTTCCAGTTGCGGGTTCAGTTGTAGATTGTTGTTGTGGCTGAAAACAGTGGGACTGGAGTTGGAAGAGGGTTGGAGGCTGGAGCTAGTTGTCTGAATTTCTGAAACATGAAACGAGAGAGTGAATCAGCGATTGCGTTTTTGTGGCCTGGAATGTGGAGTGCTCGGATGATGAACTGGTGCTGGGCTGAAACCAATGTGACCTTGCACACGAACTGCATGATGTCCAGATTGTGTGACTGGCCTTTGTTGAGGATGTCGACGACGGCGCTGTTGTCAGAGTGGATGGCGATGGTCTTTTTGGACCATTCATTCCCCCAAAGAATGGCAGCAATGACAATCGGGTACATTTCTGAAATGGTGGAGGAAGGGGCCAGGGAAGAGAAGTCGGGTGGCCATTCGGCAGGGAACCATCTGCCGCCGTAGTAACCACCGAAGCCGACTGAAGGGGCGGCGTCGGTGTATAGCTGGATGTCATTGGCGTCTGTAACGTGGACTTCGTAAAAGAAGGAGATGAAGTTCCAGGAAGAGAGGAACTGGTGCCACATTTTTAGTTCCATCTTGCACGCGCTGTCTAGCGTGACGTGGTCGTGGATGGATGGGACAGCGGTGGCTATGGAGAGAAGGTGTGACAAGAAAGATCGGCCCTGAGGGATGATGCGGGTGGCGTAGTTGAAATGGCCCAGCAGAGAGAGTAATTGACGTTTGGTGCATGTGTTGGCCATGAGAAAGTTTTGAATGAGTAGAGAAATGCGGTGGAGTTTCTCAGTAGGCAGAGATGCTTGGAGTGTAATGGAGTTGAGGGTGATGCCGAGGAATTCCAAGGATGTGCTTGGGCCTTCTGTTTTCTCTGGAGACAGGGGAACGCCAAGATCAGTGAATGCGGAAATCATTGTGGTGAGACCGTATGACGGGGGCGAAGACGGTGGCGTGACCGTGAGGAAGTCGTCAAGTAGGTGGATGACGTACGGGAGTTTATAATTGTTGGAAAGAATCCAGCAGAGGGCTTCGGACAATGAGTCGAAAATTTTTGGGCTGCTCTTGCAGCCGAAGGTTAGACGCACGGCAAAATAGTATGCGCCCTTCCAGGAGACCCCGAAGAGGTGCCAGTAGTCGGGGTGGATGGGGAGGACTTTGAAAGCACTTGTGATGTCCGCCTTGGACAACCATGCTCCCTGTCCCGCGAGGCGGATGAGGGAAATGGCGTGGTCTATGGTGGCGTATTGCATGGAAAAGTCCAGGCTGGGAATCAGGCTGTTAATGCTTGGAACAGTGGAACCGTGGGGGGACGAGAGGTCGATGATGAGCCTCTTTTTCCCAGAGTACTTCCTGGTTGCCACTCCGATTGGGCTGACTCTGAAAGACAGGAAAGGGGGGCTGGAGAAAGGGCCAATCATGAAGGCGTCATCAACTTCTTTTTGCAGTAGTCTGTCAACTGTGGTGGGTTCAGACAGGGCTGATTGCAAGTTGTTGCATATGTGAGTGGACTCAGGCGTGGCCTGCAGACCCGGATGGAAACCGTAGGTGAAGCCCTGAATGAGGAAGTTGACGAACTGGGTGTCTGGATGGTTTTGTAGGGCGGTGGCTAGGGCGTTGATGTTAACGGGGGTATTGAGATGCTTACACAGCTGTTGCTTTGTCGGGTTGTGTGGGCATGCGGCTCTGGCGTGGGCTCCCCCGCAGAATGAACAAGTGTGGAGGAGTTTGCAGCTAGAGGAGCTGCAACTGAGGTCGTTGAAGTTATTGCAGATCATCCGTCCTCCCTGGTAGAGGACAGGTCTCCCTCTCCTGTCCGTGCCTTTGGGGAGGGGGCCGAGGATGGACGGGTGATCTAAGGCAGGTTTGGGGGTGATGGATGGTGGGGGAGCCGCCGATGGCAAGTAGTGTGGCATGGCTGGGCTTCGCTTGTCTGTTACCGAGGCGCGGGGCAGGGGGGCGGAGAGGGTGCATGCTGCGGCGGGATGGGAAGGGGCGCCGCACGTTTCGCAGTGCAGAGAAGCGCGAGCTGCGAAAACTCGGCAGTATAGCTCGTGGTCCAATGTTCCCCAGTACTTGCCCTGGTTGAACTGTTGGAGGCGACCGGCGGCTTGGGAGGCGAAGAGGATATGATAGGTATAGAAACCGTTGCCGCCGAAACGCAAGGCCAGGTCGAGAATTAATGACAAGTAATCATCGAGCTCGGACCTGCGGTCGGGGAAGGCTGAACAAATTATGTCTCTATACAATGAGAACGCAAAAGCGAACTCGGCGACTGTGAGGTCCTTGGAGCGAGCAGGAAGTGGCTGTTTAAGTTCCGAGGGGCCGAATGAGGTGAGCAGTTCCCTGGGGATGTGAGGATTAATTGATGTAGGGTGAATGAGTTGAGCGAGATCAATGTAATTACCGGTTAGGATCTGCTGCCTGAGGGTGGGAGACACAGGGGAGGGCCGGGCGGATGCTAGGGGGCGCACTGGTGGCTGGGCGGTGGCCAGGGTGTAGCTGCTGGATGGAGGTGTGGGAGCCAGGAAAAGGCAGAGGCTGGCCGTGTGTAAGGCTGTAGGATAAGGAGGTGCAGGTGCTGTAGTACGGGTAATACTAGAGTGCGGGTCGTGGGGAGCTGGGGGGTAGGGGAGGAGACAGGGAGGGTGAAAAGAAGAAAGAGGAGGAACAGGTTGGGTGTAACTCGTGGAGCTGCTGGGGCCCGCTGTTGTTTGTGCTGTCTGAGCGGCTGCCGTGGTTGGTGCGGGTGGAGGAGCAGCTGAGATGGCCGGGAGGGAAGGAGCAGCAGAGATAGGAGCCAGAGAGGAGGAAGGGATGCTGGGGTGATGGGATGTATATGCGTGGGATGTAAGTGTGGCTGAAGAGAAAGTAGGAGGAGGAAATGGCTGTGGAGCAGAGAGAGCCTGAATAGGGTTAGCAGACTGTACTGGGGAGGCTGAGGTTGCTGAGGAGGAAGGTGTGCGTGTGGCGGAGCGACGTGCCGTGACGCCACGGACGTCGTCGCGCGCGCGACGTCGGGAACGCGGAAGATCGTGGGAAGATGGACGGGAGAAAGTGCTGTGTGCTGCAGGGAGTTTGTGTATAATTGAGACGGTCTTGCCTTGTTGTCGGTGCGGTGGAAGGGAATGTTATTTTGGCTGAGGAAATGCTTTAAGCGAGCGACGGTCCACTCGAACATGTTTGGGGCCGAGGAGCGGTCGGTACGCCGGTGGCTGCTCCTCTTGGGCGGGCTCCGAGATCTCGAGCGAGGCTGGAGTGAGCGTCGGGAATAAGTAGCTTCCTTCGGACGCTGAGTACGGGACCTTCCCCTGGAGCCGCTGGGGATCGAGGGCTCGACGATACCGTCGTCGACGGAGGATGAGGGCCGAGAGGCCGGGATGAGGGAAACCAAGGAGCGCAGGCGAGGCTGCCGGAAAGATCGGACGCCGGGACTTCGAACAAGTCCTCGTCCGAAGCGTTGAGGAGCAGTTCGAGGTCCATGATGTGAGTAAGAAGTTATAAGTTTATGCTGGTGTGTCACGGGGTGCTTGCAAGCTGAGATAAAGGGGAGAGGAGCGGATATGGTGTGTCTAAATACCCTGTGGTGCGGAAATGGGTTGCGTACAAGGCGTGGTCTTTGGTTCCCGAACTTTGTTTATAAGTCTATAAACTTCATGAATTGTTTGTAATAAAGCAGCTCTTATGGGTGAATCCTGAGCTCCATCAGAGCTGTCAGGACATTTTTATTTGTATTAGTTGAAAGTCCGAGATAAGCCTGAAACCCCCATATCCACTTGAAATCAACACATCATTACTTCTTAAGTTTCATCTACTGGCATCTTGCTCATTTTGCATGTTAATAATGTAAAGAGGAAGGAAGTTGAGTTTATTTTTAACAGCTTGACTTCTGTCTTCTGCCTGCAGACCACAGAGAGACGTGATCTTATGAAGACAACGTCCTTCTACATTGAAGTCTTGTCTTTTTTCTTCTTGGGATTATTATTTACCTGCAGACATGTTTTATTATCTCTGAAGTCAGAGAGATGAGAGGAGCAGCTATGAGTTTAACAGCAGCAGCGAGTGGATTTGTTGTCTTCCTTCTCTCTGTGTCAGGTACTGTATGTCTACATTTACATTGTAGGGACACTGTAACTTATTCAGAGCAGCATGAAATGAGTTTCAGAGAGGAAGAAATCATTCATTCTCAGATCACCATGTTTATATTTGACCCATAAAGTGATACATAGTCTATCCTTAAAACTCTGCAGCCATGAGGCATAGGATTGGTTTTATAATGGTTGGGACATTTTTGTTGGTTGACCAATATGCACATTTATGTTCAATTGTTCACATTTGTGTACACACAAGTGTTTTGTTTTGTTTTTGTTTTTAATTAAAAATGCATTTACTTATATAACTTGCCCAAAACAGGACTTGAATCATGTGGATTGTTTTTAGATTTAAAATGACACTTCACTTATTTATAAATAGATTCAAGACTTAAATCAATATTTGACACTTACATATGATAGAGAGTCACTTTACTTCATGCTACTCTGTTTTAACCAAACTGTCTGCTGTGTCTTGTCTCTCTTTTACTGTATAGATTTACCTTCAAAACACTACTGAGAGAGACACAGCAATGATCAAACATTAATCTGTCTTTAAATCATCTCAAAAACATTCACTTGTTTATATTTTCTAACCAGCTCATGAACTTACAGACTTTATGACACCAGAGTTCACCTGAGAATCTGCTGCTTCATCATCTTGTCTCTAGCTTGCAAATCCAAATCTACACCAACTGTATGAGACATTCACTTTTGTTTCTTTAAAACTGATGTTAAGCAAACTAAATGTTTGTATACTTGTTTCCTAGTTTCCTTTCCAGGTTTACAAACTGAAACACAATAATAAGTGAAAATAAGTCTTTCCCCTGATGTTGTTTTGAATCTGACTGTGGTTTCTGATGTGCTCTGTGTTACAGTGGTACAGGGTCAGAAAGGCTGGGGAGTGACTTACACCTCTAGTCAGATATGTGCCTTAAAAGGATCAACAGTGAACATACACTGCACCTACAGATACCCATCCAGAATAAATTACCGTGATAATGAAGTTGAGAGAACAATCTGGTTTACAAAAGAGAGTAATGATGTGTATGTGGATCTGAAAACAGACTCAGAGTATTCAGGTCGTGTTCAGTATCACTGTAATAAGAACGACTGCACTCTGAGAATCACAGACCTGAGAGAGAGCGACTCAGCTGAGTACAAGTTCAGGTTCATAACAAACCAACCAGGAGGGAGATTTACTGGTTCACCTGGAGTCACTTTGACTGTCACAGGTAACATTTTCATATGAAGATTTAATAATTTAATTCCAAACGGTGAACACAAGTGTATGTGTGTGTGTGTGCTTGTATGTGTGAATGTTGATAGTTAAGTTTCAAATCAAGTCTGCTTTTCTTTTTTTTTCTTTATTCACATATGCAGATCTCCAGATGCAGGTGAGCAGATTAACTATCAACCAGAATTATCCCCGGGCAGAGCTGAAGTGTCACAGCAGCTGTCATCTATCTGATGGTTCTTCCTACATCTGGTACAAGAATGGACGGCACATTTGGGGACAAACATCTAATTCTTATTCAGGCAGCTTTTATTCTACAGTCAGCTATTCCTGTGCTGTGAAAGGACATGAGAAGTTCCCCTCTCCTTCACTGTGTGAGTTTACTTCACAGTCTTTTACACCATCTGGTGGAGTGTTTTAGCTAATGTACCATAACTGAATGTGTCTTAAATATGGGTGATATCACTTCCCTCTCTGTACTGGTCCCATTAAGCCCTTGAGATGCTGCTGTAGGTATCCCGACATCAATACAACCTTTAAAGCACCACTGACATGCATATTGTATAATGTCTGACAGCTATAGGCTACATAGATAAAAACACATACAGGAACAGTCATGCACACATAATGCTTAATGTTGGAGACATCAAGCCTCAAGCTTTTTCAGCATTAGCGTGTTCTGTTGCACCTGTCACCACATCAAACAGTGTTGTCACAGTGTACTTACACACCCTGGAGTGCACTTCTGCATCAGAGGTTAAACCACTGGAGGGCAGTAAAACAAGGCTTCAGCTGGTGTTAAGTTGCTCTTTGATGGGGAAAAAAATGCACTGTGAAATGTATGTAGTTTAGTTCTATAGTTTATTCAAGTGCATTCTTAACTGAAAGGAGTAATGCTAAATACTACATTTCCCAGAAAGTTATGAGATCACTTGAAACCCAACAGTATACATGGCTCCACATCTCATGATTGGCTCCACATCTCATGATTATACATTTCCTTTATCAAATTGTATCCAAATTAAATCCACGCCTGAATTTAAATGAGAAACTTCAACATTGCATTATTAATTGCATTTTGTGGTACTCAAGTGTAAAACACTCTTTATGTTTGTCCTTATGTTGGTGCCATAAGCTTCATAAATTAGTCTCATGTCCTTCTCTGAGGAGGAAAGAAGGAGGCCCATGCAGTATCACAGCAGGTTTACATACTAAAGTACCTTCATGACAGATTAAAGTCTGTTCTCTGATGTTGTTATGAGTCTGGTTGTGGATTCTGTTGTGTTCTGTGTTACAGTGGGTCACTGGGGAGTGACGTACTCTTCTACTCAGCTCTGTGCCTTCAAAGGATCAACAGTGTTCATAAGCTGCACCTACAGATACCCATCCAGAATAAATAACCTTGATATTACAGTTGGCAAAACTTTATGGTTCACTAAAATGAATGGTGATAAATATTTGGATCTGAGAACAGACTCAGAGTATTCAGGTCGTGTTCATTATCACTGTGATAAGAACGACTGCACTCTGACAATCAGGGACCTGAGAGAGAGCGACTCAGCTGAGTACAAGTTCAGGTTCATAACAAACGACCCAGGAGGGAAATATACTGGTTCACCTGGAGTCACTTTAACTGTCACAGGTAACATTTTCATTTGAAATGGAACAAAACATTAGTTCAGGCAGAGCACAGAGCTTTACCAGCTGCTTGGCTACCAGCTGACTAATAATGGTCATCATATTGATAGAAGTGGACAGTGTTTCCATTATAACCGGACACTTCTTACTATTACTTTGCTTACATGCTAATGCTGACACCATCTGCTGCCCCAGTCTCCTCATTATGCGCTATGCTTTTTATATTGTTTATGTCGCTCAAATCTAATATCCATCTATGTGAAAGAGCAGGTTCTTTTCCACCAAATCTAACTTTATAACCATTTGCTATAAATGGTTGATTCCTTGACGTTGTGATCAGTTAGTTTCAGATGTTTCAGATCATTTAGGAAATGTTACTGTGAACACGTGAATATTTGCTTGTATGTGCTGTATGTTGACAGTTAATTCTGAAATCACATTTCTGTTTGTTGTTCACAAATCCAGATTTACAAGTGCATGTTAGAAAATCTTCCCCCAACCAGCATCCCACCTGGACAGAGCTGACATGTCACAGCAATTGTCAGCTGCCTGTTGATCCTTCCTACATCTGGTACAAGAATGGCCAGCAAATGGAGGGAAACAAAGTTCATTTTCATCTGCACTCTATTAATCCTGAGGACGAGTATTCTTGTGCTCTATCAGGATATGAGTCTTCCCCCTCTCCTTCAGTGTGTGAGTTTTCTCTACAATGTTCCACTAACACATCAAGTGACAACTTTGACTCAAATACTCTACAACAAGTCAGACCCAGTTTAACTGCTTACACTTTTTCATTTATACTTTGTACTTTTATCAACTTATCTATTTTACTTGGACCAAAATGTGATGTTAATTGTTTTTTTGTTTTTTTGTTTTTTGTTTGGTGTTTTTTAAATAACCCGCTGGCTTGTGCTACGGTGTGTAAATGTAGTCAAGTGCAGAGACACCATACTAAGCAACATAATGTCGTTAGAATGTTTGTAGAGACAGCAGGATTTATAGAACAAAACAAAAAAGATGTGTAACAGTGAGGCAAGTAGAGCTATATGAAACTACAGGGTCAATAAAACAGCAAGCAGAATCTGAACATACACAATCCAAAAGAGGAAAAACAAGTGTAGAAAAGGACAACTGATTAACAATTAGTGATAAGCAATCTCCAATCTGCAGTCTAAAACTGCTTGCATGAAAGACAGTGAGCACCTGAGACAGGTCAGTGGCAATAATCAAACATTAAAAAGGAAGTTGAAAACTTATTCTCTTATAATTTCTTTTATTTATTCCTGCCTCCATTATTGTCTTTAGAGTATAAATTATCAGAAAATGGAACAGACTTTGTTTTATGACAATATTCACATTGTAAAGTTAATATGTGTTCATATCATATCATCTTACAGATCCTCCAAAGCTTCCCTCTGTGTCAGTGAGTCCCTCTGATGATATCATTGAGGGCAATTCAGTGAATCTGACCTGTAGCATTGATGCTAACCCAGCTGCTAATTATACCTGGTACAAGAAGAATGTAAATCCAAACCTTCAAACTCTCAGTAAAGATCCACAGCTTGTCTTCAGCTCCATCCAGTCCTCTGAATCTGGAGAGTATTACTGTACAGCTGAGAACCAGCTCGGGAAGAGGACATCTAAACACATCTTTATTGATGTGAAATGTGAGTGAAACAGCTTATTTAAAAAGTAAAATACTGCTTACACTGGTAAACATCTTTGCACTTTTTTAACCAAAAAGCATTTTGCAGATCATGCATGTTTTCTTCAGGTTCCATCTGCTGTAAAAGTATAATTTAACAGTTCTGTTTCCTTCAGTTCAAACGTTCAGACATTTCACTCATTTTAAGGACAATCCACATTAATCAATGTTTCTGTGTTAGCCAGCTGGCTAATTTTCAACTTCAGTCCCATGGGGAGATTTTCTGAAACCAGTGAAGTGATGGTTGAAAATAACAGACAGAAGGCAAGAAGATACCACAAAGACAATTGCAACAAAATAAGCACTCACAAGACAGTTCACAAACCGTGCAGAGCAACAGGAGACAGCAAAACATTAATACAATATCTACTATTCATCCATTCACCAGACCACCTTCAAGTTTCCAGATGCTGCCACATGCATGATGCTGTTTTTAAAATCATGTGCCACTTCAGTAATCATCACCTAAAAATAATCTGTGTTAATATGTATTTTATAGATGCTCCAAAGGCCTCTTCTGTGTCAGTGAGCCCCTCTGGTGAGATAGTGGAGGGCAGTTCAGTGACTCTGAACTGTAGCAGTGATGCTAACCCAGCAGCTAATTATACCTGGTACAAGGAGAACCAAACACTGCTTCAAAAACCAGGGCGAAGTTATAATTTAACCTCCATCACCTCCAAAGACAGCGGGAGCTACTACTGCAAGTCTGAGAATCAATATGGACAGAACTCTACGTCTTTATTCATTGATGTCCAGTGTAAGTACAAAACAAATCAAATCTCTGACATACAAAGTGGGGTTTAACAGTATGTTATCCACAATTTGAGTTTAGGCTGGTAGAAACATCATACTCTAAAGTAGAAAGACTGAAAGGCAGATTCTAGCATGGCCGATTCTTCTTTGGTCCCCCCTTGCTGGTTTTTATACAAAATGAGCCTGAAAAGAAATGCTAATTTGTTTGGTCTCTATACATATTGCCCCCCAGATGCTCCAAAGCTTCCCTCTGTGTTAGTGAGTTTCTCTGGTGAGATAGTGGAGGGCAGTTCAGTGAATCTGACCTGTAGCAGTGATGCTAACCCAGCAGCTAATTATACCTGGTACAAGGAGAATGAAGACTCACCAAAAGCATCAGGACAGATCTTCACCATCACTGATGTCAGACCTGAACACAGTGGAAATTATTATTGTGAAGCCCAGAACAAAAGAGGACATCATAACTCCACCTTATATCTGACTGTTGTAGCAGGTACATTTTTTCAGTTCATTCACACATGTACACATCATCGGTCATAATCCACCATATGATGAAATGCAGTTGGGGGGATTTTGTGGTGGCAATTTAATGAAGCCCTTTTCAAGTTAAACCATCCACCTTAAATTCTTCAGTTTCAGGTGAGAAGAAGCAGGTGGTGATTCTATGTGTATATTAGAGGGAGTGAATGGTAGTCTGCACCAAAGATTTCTGCAATGACTGGTTTTAGTTTATACCGGCGCAGTGATGCTATGTGCAAAACTGCTTCAGTTACTTATTGGGTAAATAACAAACTGTAAGAGCTCTGCTTGAGCTGGATGTAGCGCCACCACAAATATAGAGCCATTTGTATTCAATAGTGGCTGAGAGAAACATGAACTCATGGAGAATCTTGATATTGAACTACTGCATATTTTCATTTAGAGGAAATGTGCCATACTACCAATTGTAGCACATCTGCCTGGCAGAAGGCCATGAGATAGACCCTGGATGTACTGAAAGGGTTCAATCTCCCAGATGGCTGAAGTTAGCTTGGGGATCCCACAGAACAATGTAATTTGTCTCCTAGGAGGGCCATCATTAATATTATTATTTTTATTAATGATAATGGCCTTTTTTATATCATTATTATTATTTTTGTTATATCAGTGTTGTATTTTATCACCATTACCCAGGAGCATGGAAATCAATTGTCATTGGAACAACCACTGCTGTTCTTCTGGTTATAATACTACTCTTTGTCTTCCTATTAATAAAGTAAGTAGATTTGTTTTACTAAAACATTGCTTATTGAGTACAGTTTGATAACTGAATTATGAAATAATTTGTTTTCTTAATTAATTCCCCTAACCAGTAAAAAGAGGCCTTGTAAGCAATTATCAGAGCCCGGAGAGAGATCTGAGAACAGAGAACAGGTGAGTAAAGAGAATTAAACAATTCAGTGAAAAATCCAGTGAAACCCTGCTTTGGTTCAGCCGTTCAGTTCACACTGCTTAATCACTCAGTATCATAAATACAACATGAAAACTCAGTCAAGTTGTGAAGCAGTTCAATGTCCTCATCGCCATTAGTCACTCTTCAATCCTCTTCATCACTTGGTCATGATTATATTCCTGCTACATCCAGAACTTTGTATTTTGAACAGGGTATTTGTTCAATACCTTATGTTTCTTTACTTGCCCTTTTGTCTCTTGTTGGTGAAACAGGAACATCTGTTTGATCTGTATCATTACTTGAGGTGCTGTTGCTTAGGCCTTTCCGGTTGTGGTTGCTTGTCAATTTGTCTTTGCAGCGTCAACCCACTGAGAGGCAGCCAGAGGAGCAGGATGACATTCACTATGCCAGTGTCACGTTCTCCAACAATCAGGCAGATCCTGTTTACTCCAACATCAGACCAGCTCGACTCCAAAGACGTGAAGAGGAAGAAGAGGGTGTTGAGTATGCTGCTGTCAAATTTAACAGTGCCCCAAGGTGAGCAGCTCTTTACACAGGAACCTTTTTTTTATTTTAACATTTTATTGCTGTTGAATTTGCTTGTTTTGTTTACATTCTTGCTATCACTATTAGTTTATGCCATCTCCAGGATCATTTAATTTTTTTAATTCCTTCTCAGAACCAGAGGTCAGGAAACAGAGGAAGACCCAGCTGCATTGTACAGCACAGTCAACAAAGCCCGATGAACACAACAGGAATCTCTAGTCTACCTTTTTTAAATTTTAAAGCAGGTAATCATTTGATTTTTAGCTATGCTACTGGCATAGCTCTGGAGATGGCAATGTCAGTCGGTTGGTTGGTTTGTTGGTCCTATTGGAACAGCAACTTATGGTCCCCACAGGATGAATCCTACTAACTTTGGTGATCCCCTGACATCAACTCTAGTGCCACCAGCAAGTTGACATATTTGGTTTTTAGTCACATGTCTTGACAACTGTTGGATGGATTGCCATATCATTTGTTATAAATATCAATGGATTCCCAGCATGTGGATGAATACTGATGACTAATGAGAAATTTGTGTATAATACACTTTAAGATAAGTCATGGTTGTTGTAATGGAAACAATGCAAATCATAATGGAAGTTAGTATCAAATTCAGTCCCTACTCCTGTACACTTATAATTGAACAAATTAACTGAGACTTGCATATTGACTTCATCCTGATTCTGTTTCTAAATGGGTCCAACAGCAGCGTCTACAGCTGTAAGATTCTTGTGTCAACTAAAGAACTGATTCTCTAAACTGAAAAAATTGAAATGGAAAGCAAATTTGACTGTGACCTTTTGTCAATATGAGTGAACAGTTGTCATTTCAACTTAATACCGTAATTTTATTGAGCTTTCTATCTCCAGTAGAGTTAACCTATCTCACTTGGTTTCTAATGTCTTTGCATGAATGTAAAGCGAATTATCTGAAAAAAAAGAAGAAGACAGGAAAAATGACTTTTTTCTCTTAAGAAGAAGTCTTTTCTTGTGTTTATGGAGTGTTGTGATGATACAGTACAGGTTTGGAGCCACCAGGCCACAAAACTAGTCTCTCATTCTCTCCTTTATATAGATTACAGAACAAAGTTTATATATATTTTGTAAATCAGCAACAAATTTATTCTCTCTGGTATTTACTGGCATTCAGCTCATCATGCATATCAATAATGTGAAGAGGAAGTCTGGTGTATTTTAAGATTCTGATCTCTGTCTTCTGGTCTCCTGACCACAAATGAAAGTTACAGTTCAAGACAACTTCCTTCTAAGTCTTCTAAGTAGATCTGCTTGATGTAACTGATCTTCTGTACATTATTTACCTGCTGATGTGTTGTTTTTTTTGTTTTTGTCTTGTTTTTGTTGTTGCTTGTTTTTTTTTTCTTTGTTTCTGAAGCCAGAAAGAAAAATGATAGGAACAGAGTTTAACAGATTTGTTGTCTTCCTTCTGTCTGTTCCTATGAGAAACACAAACTGGGATTAAGAATAATACCGAATAATGATAACTCAAGACCTCAGTGCCTGTATTTGTCAAACAGAAATAAAAACAAAAGAATTACACTTAAAAATGCTCTAAAGAGTCAACCAATGTTTTTTTTTTTTGAGTGTGGGCAATAAGACATTTCTCAAGTGACTTACTCCTGCTTACAACAAAGTGTAAAATGTCTTTGCATGAATATAAAGCGAATTATCTGAAAAAAAAGAAGAAGACAGGAAAAATGACTTTTTTCTCTTAAGAAGAAGTCTTTTCTTGTGTTTATGGAGTGTTGTGATGATACAGTACAGGTTTGGAGCCACCAGGCCACAAAACTAGTCTCTCATTCTCTCCTTTATATAGATTACAGTACAAAGTTTATATATAGTTTGTAAATCAGCAACAAAGTTATTCTCTTAGGTATTTACTGGCATTAAGTTCATCATGCATATCAATAATGTGAAGAGGAAGTCTGGTGTATTTTAAGATTCTGATCTCTGTCTTCCGGTCTCCTGACCACAAATGAAAGTTACAGTTCAAGACAACTTCCTTCTAAGTCTTCTAAGTAGATCTGCTTGATGTAACTGATCTTCTGTACATTATTTACCTGCTGATGTGTTTTGTTTTGTTTTTTTGTTTGTTTTGTTTTTTGCTTGTTTTTTTTGCTTTGTTTCTGAAGCCAGAAAGAGAAATGATAGGAACAGAGTTTAACAGATTTGTTGTCTTCCTTCTGTCTGTTCCTATGAGAAACACAAACTGGGATTAAGAATAATACCGAATAATGATAACTCAAGACCTCAGTGCCTGTATTTGTCAAACAGAAATAAAAACAAAAGAATTACACTTAAAAATGCTCTAAAGAGTCAACCAATGTTTTTTTTTTTTTTGAGTGTGGGCAATAAGACATTTCTCAAGTGACTTACTCCTGCTTACAACAAAGTGTAAAAGTCTCTTAAGAGCAACTTTCAAGTAATCCCAGGATTGATTACATGAAAGAATTATTTATTATTATTGGTTATTTGAGATATTTATTATTATTTATTTATATTACAGTAACCTGGAGGTTTCTTTAAAACCTGTATGATTGGTTGAATATATCTGTGTTCCCAGATGTGAATTAACTTGGAGAGTGCAATGTTATTATTACTGAAAGTAACAATGGCCCAAACCACAAAAAACAAAAATAAGATGTTTCTTGAATCTGGAATTCCCCTTATGTAAAATAATTGAAAATCCAATCATTTTTTTGTAATTCTCGCCTCCAAGCAATCATGTGAGCCTGGAGAGAGTCCAGACAACAGTGAAAATGTGGGGAAGAAAAGTTCAACAGTACCAATGCAAAAGAAAACCCCATTCAGTTTCCACCGTTTAGTTCAGACTGCTGAGTCAGTGACTATCTTCTAGATCAACCTAAAAATCTATCTGACAGAAACACACTTCATGCTGCCCTTATGCCAACCTTCTTCACAAAAAATAACGAAGAATAATTGTTTAACTGTAAACCTCAAGAACATAATGAACAGGACCTGTGTATCAAGGTTGACACAAATGGTGTCTTTCTCCAGTTTTTATCACACCCTGATATCAACAATATGTTTCACAGCTCATGTTAGACATGTTATTCATTGTGAAAATTTGAATATTTTGTTCTGCATCATTGCTGCTAGTGGTATTTACTTTTTCCTCATTCTTATATTGTATAATCGGAGTAGAGAATAATCTTATGGAACATGATATTATAACTGCTTTCACTTTTTGTTCTCTTTTCCACCATGAAAACACAAATAACATTTGAATAAAATGTCCTTATTGCACAGATTGGGTTATAATGACCAATAAATCTTTGTGTACACAGTTATTTTCCATCTTTCCAACACAATATCACTTCTCAGACACGTCTACAGCCTGCAGGTGTTGACAGACAGTTCTGTAGCATCTGTAGCATCATCAAGGTTCTTGCATTTAGCTTGCAGGCTGGGATTGCTGGAGCACTCTGCAGACAAAGGCCAGCGCTCCACCCAGGTGTCCTTCCCTAATATGTAGATGAATCTGTCAGACAGGGAGCAAAAAGAGAGAGGAGTTTATTTACATTTAAGTTGCATTTTACAAGATCAGAGTGTATCAAGATAAGTTTATTTAAAGAGTTACACTTGTGTGATTCATTTGTTCGCTTGTCCCCATTAACCTCATGATTGATTATAAGCCAGAGAGTTTGTACTTAGGAGGTCAGTTATGTTTTCACAAACCCCAGTTTTTGATGTAGCCACAATAGAGGAAGGAGTGTAGCACATCACATGTAGGTGCGAGGCTATCAGAAATCAGCATCAATGAAAAGTGCCTGTCTGCACACGGACCTTAAACCCCAAATTTATTTAAATTGACAATGTTGCAATCCCTGTTGGCTGTCCAATGACCTGATGAAGTCTGACTAGGATCAGAACATTAATTTGTGGTTTGGTGGTTTGTCATTGTTGTAGCAGCAAAAAAAACATGGCTGTCCATACAGTCACCAATAAAAGTATATATTTTTTATAAGATGGTAGGCTTTAACAGAGCCGGTACTGCTCCGAGGTGAGCAGCTCTTCACACAGGAACATAGTAGCAAGAGTTTTATTTCAGTTTTTCCTTTATTACATTTGACTGTCATATCTTCATTATGGCTGTTTGTATAATTTAATACAATATCTTCAAAATCACCTGATTCATTTTTTTAAAATTTCCATCTCAGAACCAGAGGAAACTGGGGAAGATCCAGCTGCACTGTACAACACAGTCAACAGAACCTCATGAACACATCAGCAAACTCATGTTGTGTTTTTTGGGAGGTTTTTTTTCAGTTTGAAAACAATGACAAGAACTCCTGCACACTGTCTCGCTTACTGCTGGAATATTTATTAAATCACTTTGTTTCAGCCCAGCCTTCATCAGGCATATATGCCTTTACTTCAGCAGTAAAATAATAAGCTAAACTGTCAATTTAAATTGGTCTAAAATATATAACTGTCTCTATGATGCATTCTCAGAGAGGTTCACACTGAAATCTTATTTTAAATTTCAATGATTACCTGTGTAGCCCCGGTGTAAACCTAAGTTTTTAGTTCCTAAAAATGTGGATGAAAATAGTTTAGTAAGTCAATTAAACTGAAAGTAATATAGTTTAATAAAGAAAGAAGAAAGTGGTTACCACGAGATTAAGATAATTTAGTCATAAAAAATGTAGGATGTAAATAATTGAATAAGTTCACAACAATGTTGAAGTGGGGGTAAGCAAAATAAAAAAAATAAATAAATAAAAAAACACAGATTGTCCCTTTAGTTTCAGCTATTTTGTTTGATCGGTGACTGTAGGTATCAATCGATACTGTCTCTGTGCTGTCCAGTATTATGTCAGGTGTGTCCAACAATCATCAGGACTTACTATTCAAAATAATTACAATACACTCAAGAGTAATAAAACAAGGTACTGAGGTCACATTCATTTGGGTTCTTGTCACATAGGCATTCCGGGTAACAAACGGGTGGACAAACTAGCCAAACAAACAAAGGAAACATAGACATCCATATTAAACTTTAAAACATCAATAAAGACTGGCAACAGCAGTGGGGTCAGGAAATAAGGGGGAGATCAAATTTACATTTGATTCAAAATAGAGTGTGTGGTGTGAGAAATGGAGGAAACAGAAAATAGGAGGTAATAAAAGCTAAATTAAGAATAGGACACAACAATCTATACAGCACACTTAATATAGAGAAGCATCCAATTGGTCTTTGTGAACATTGTTAATTACCAGAAACTGTGGAACAGTGATCATCAGCTGCAATAAATATATATCAGAGAGAAAGGACATGATGGAGGAAACGAAAAGATTCGGGCTAACAGGAGCAGGATTAAAGAACATACTGGAGTGTGGTGTTAGTGGACAAGGTAAAAGATGCTTGATCAGATACCTCAGGAGAACAGGACTGATGAAAAAGTGACAATCTGGAAACTGTAGGAGTGAACTAACCAAAAGATGGCAGTAATGCAACACTATGTGATGCCAGTTGCCGTTAAACCTCAGAGAAGAAGAAGTAGGTATCAGTCAGTGCCACCTGTGGTAACTGGCTGTAGGTAAAGAAGAGAATGGAGGGCAGGGTTAGACGAAAAAACAACAGTCTGCTATAATGAAATAGTGGAAAAGTGATGAGAAATAGGGATTCTGCCAAACAAATCTGAGAGGATTTAAGTTTTGTGTTATTGAATTTTGTGACATATATTGATATAAACCAATTAAGTGTTAAGTATTTTCTCAGGTAATTAATTGATTTGCTAATTTTGGTAAAGGTAATTATGTTAATATTATTTTGAAAGATACTATTTTTTATTTTAAAGGGGTAATCTGCGTTATTTATGTTTTTGTATAATTTCACCTAAAAGGGTAAATATTATTAATACATTCAAAAAGCGGTCCTTCTAAATTGTTGTCAGTTATTTAAAATACAGCATGGTTCTTTGTTTATTAGTAGGGTATTATAAGTTTCACCTAAGGCAGGTAAACCTTTGTGGTGGCTACCTTTTAAATGAACTGAGCTAAAGATGCAAGTAATGAAAGTGATCCTGGAGACTTCAAAAATCTTCAGTGGTAAAACCTGCTAACTTAAGTTTGTAGTATTTGTGCGACTGGAGTCACTGGAGTCATTTAGTGGAGCTGTGGATACTTGCCAGTGTAATATTTATTAACGTTGGGTTTTTGGACATATCTCAGGAGTAGTGTATCAGTTAGTTAACAAGTGGTAAGATTGTAATGTGTAAGCTATTTAAAACACATTGGAGTATTAGAGAGCTTTTACTGATATACTTGTAATTTCCTATTGCTGCCACTAGATGGTAGTAGAGAGTTATATTTCATTGATAACAGACCATTTCCACTGTTCTTTCTGTATTTACAGTATGTCTTCCAGGTTGATTATTACAACGAGTTTTATTGTCAGTCAAGTATCTGTTGTCAATATTCTAACATTCATCTTGTGAATTATTTCTACTGCCTTACAGTAACATTACAATTGTCTGTTTTTCTGCTTTCTTTATACATATTATTACAGCTTGTTTTTGTTCTATATCACACTTTCAATACCATGTAATTACATTTGTCTTTGTTCTTTGTTGTTTTGTCTTGAATAAAAATGTTCTCAGTTCTAATTGGAGAGATGAGTCACTCATTATGACAGTGATTGCAGTAAATCCGAATCTTTACAAATAGATTTCTGTATCACTGAATTTGTTTTTTTTGTTTGTTTTTTTTGTCATACTGCACTTTTTACTTTCTTAATACTTACAATAAACACTGTACTCATCATGTGACTTCTTACATATCATACTGATGCAATACATCTCTTTGAACTCATGGTGGTTTATTCAGTGTATTAACATGCACTACAAGTGTGAGGAGATGCCTCAGACTAAATGTCACACATTCGTCACGTGTCATGTTTTTTCTTTAGACACTGAACTGCGCCCACACATAAAAAGAGTAAAATAATAAAAATATCTCATTATTTCTCTTTTCTCTTTAAATTACTAACAGGCCAGAACACTGGTCTCTTATTCTCTCTAACATAGATTACATCAAGTCTTTGGACAACAGTAAAACATGGTTTTAAAATATATGTTTACTGTCTTATTTCTCCTCATGCATATTTATAATACTAAGAAAGAGGAAGTAAATCAAGTCATTTAACATCCTGATAACTGACTTCTGCTCACAGATCACAGAGGACGAGCATCTTAACAGACAACGTCCTTCTCTGTTGTAAGTAGAATAGTTTACTGATATGATTATTACATGTTTTGTACATTATTTGATGTATTTTATTGTCTGTGAAGCCTCACAGAGAGATGAGAGGAGCAGCTATGCGTTTAACAGCAGCAGCGAGTGGATTTGTTGTCTTCCTTGTCTCTGTGTCAGGTACTGTATATCTACATTGACATTGTAGGACATTTAGCACACTTATTCAGAGCAGCATGAAGTGATTTTAAGAAAGTAAATATAAAATATCCCAGATCAGCACTTTTCTAGGTTTGATGTATGTGTGATGCAGTATGATGAATAACTTTAAAACTCTACAGCACCAAACATTCACTTCTGTTTATTTCTGTGTAAAATATAGCTGTTGAATGAAGGCAAAATAATAATATCAATATCCACTGCTGAACACTTTAAAAATATTATATTAAGATGTTCAGCTGTGTCTGTGTCATGGGTGGTGGGGGTGGGGCCTGGCTAGTAAGGTTTGTCCAACCTCCCTGCATGGAGTGTAATTATATTTTGTACATGCATATGAATATATACGTAGTTCTATGATGGTACAGCAATGCACAGAGTTTTATCTTGTCATGATGTTTAAAATCTGTTTGGTAATTTCTGCACTCTGTACTGTAGAGCTGGACAACTGTTTTAGCTGTTACAGTTATAACAGTTGCTCCTCCCTATGAAAACTTACTGTCATACATTTAATTTTAGCTGCTTTCAAAAGTTTCCCTCACTTCATGTTCTGCATTTCTTTGTGGTTTTCACACCTACCTCAGCAGCAACTTTACCAAAAACTAACAGAGAGGAAATTAACAAGCACAGACTCTCTAATTATTAATTTTCTTCTTCTTATCCTGTTCAGTAAAACTGCATTAATGTTCACAGCTTCAATACATTCTTGTTCCTTCACTGAACCTTCAGACTGTATGATGTTCTGTCTCAGTGCACAGAGAGATTAACTGTAAACAGCATCTAAAACTGTTTCTTTATACTGTAAATTCAAAGTTAAACTTAGAAAACACTTAAGGCCAAATCCACAAAGAATGGATTGCGCCCGTTAATAGAGCTCTGAATTGCGAAGCATTTGCACCCGCAATCTGCCCTGTTTTAAGATCTTATTCGGAGCAAAAATGTTCATAAATTTCTGCAGCTGAGTGCAGTTTTCCCTTGTTTTGCATCTGATTGAGTGTTTTCAGGCTTTTCTCCACATTTCAGCACACAGATTGGTCCATAATAAAAACTGCAGAGAGCACAAAAGACTCAAATTGCGTGTCTTTAAATAGCAGAGATGCACACACACACTACACTATCACAAAATCACAAACCAACTTTCATGTATTTTGCTTCTTTTACTTCTCTAGTGTTTCGCATCTATGACATCATCTACAGAAATTTCCATCAAAATAGGCTGCAGCTATTAATGTGACTCAGGCAGGTCTGAAACGTGTTAGATTAATGTCTAAACCTTGCAATAATGTTGTTCAGGTGTTACTGAATGTATCCGGGATTTCGCAGAAACATCAGTAGGCTACTGATGTTCGGTCTGTTGCCCACAGCTGGCTGTGTGTCACAGCTGGCAGCAGCATCATACAGCAGTGGTCAGGACTTGACAGTAATTAATGTTCTGCGTTCTGCTACACATCTGCACAGATCAGTTGTTACACACAGTTTCCAGGTTTATACGGAGGAATTGTTTGTAATAAAGCAGCCCTTATGGGTGAATCCTGAGCTCCATCAGAGCTGTCAGGACATTTTTATTTGTATTAGTTGAAAGTCCGAGATAAGCCTGAAACCCCCATATCCACTTGAAATCAACACATCATTACTTCTTAAGTTTCATCTACTGGCATATTGCTCATTTTGCATGTTAATAATGTAAAGAGGAAGGAAGTTTATTTTTAACAGCTTGACTTCTGTCTTCTGCCTGCAGACCACAGAGAGACGTGATCTTATGAAGACAACGTCCTTCTACATTGAAGTCTTGTCTTTTTTCTTCTTGGGATTATTATTTACCTGCAGACATGTTATATTATCTCTGAAGTCAGAGAGATGAGAGGAGCAGCTATGAGTGTTACAGCAGCAGCGAGTGGATTTGTTGTCTTCCTTCTCTCTGTGTCAGGTACTGTATGTCTACATTTACATTGTAGGACATTTAGCTCACTTATTCAGAGCAGCATGAAGTCATTTAAAGAGAGTAAATTTTAAAACATCCGAAATCAGCACTTTTCTAGGTTTGATGTATGTGTGATGCAGTATGATGAATAACTTTTAAACTCAACAAAAATGCCAAACATTCACTTCTGTTTATTTCTGTGTAAAATATAGCTGTTGAATGAAGGCAAAATGGTGAAAAAAAATAATTAAAAATTAAACAATAACATCAATATTTACTGCTGAACACTTTAATAATATTATATTAACATGTTCAGCTGTGTCTGTGTCATGGGTGGTGGGGGTGGGGGTGTCTAGCTAATAAGTTTTGTCCATCCTCCCTCCATGGATTGTAAGAATCATATATTTTTATACATGCATATTCATATATACATAGTTCTATGATGGTACAGCAATGCACTGAGAATTTCATCTCATCATGATGTTTAAAATCTGTTTGGTAATTTCTGCACTCTGTACTGTAGAGCTGGACAACTGTTTTAGCTGTTACAGTTATAACAGTTGCTCCTCCCTGTGAAAACTTACTGTCACACATTTTATTTTAGCTGCTTTCAAAAGTTTCCCGCACTTCATGTTCTGCATTTCTTAGTAGTTTTCACACTTAATTGAGCAGCAACTTTACCAAAGAACTAACAGAGAGGAAACTAACCAAGACAAGCACAGACTCTCTAATGCTTCATTTACTTCTTCTTTTCCTGTTCAGTAAAACTGCATTAATGTTCACAGCTTCAATACATTCTTGTTCCTTCACTGCACCTTTAGACTGTACGATGTTCTGTCTCAGTGCACAGAGAGATTAACTGTAAACAGCATCTAAAACTGTTTCTTTATACTGTAAATTCAAAGTTAAACTTAGAAAACACTTAGGGCCAAAACCACAAAGAATGGATTGCGCCCGTTAATAGAGCTCTGAATTGCGAAGCATTTGCACCCGCAATCTGCCTCGTTTTAAGATCTTATTCGGAGCCAAAATGTTCATACATTTCTGCAGCTGAGTGCAGTTTTCCCTTGTTTTGCATCTGATTGAGTGTTTTCAGGCTTTTCTCCACATTCCAGCACACAGATTGGTCCATAATAAAAACTGCAGAGAGCACAAAAGACTCAAATTGCGTGTCTTTAAATAACAGAGATGCGCACACAGACTACACGATCACACAATCACAAACCAACTTTCATGCATTTTGCTTCTTTTACTTCTCTACTGTTTCGCATCTATGACATCATCTACAGAAATTTCCATCAAAATAGGCTGCAGCTATTAATGTGACTCAGGCAGGTCTGAAATGTGTTAGATTAATGTCTAAACCTTGCAATAATGTTGTTCAGGTGTTACTGAATGTATCCGGGATTTCGCAGAAACATCAGAAGGCTACTGATGTTCGGTCTGTTGCCCACAGCTGGCTGTGTGTCACAGCTGGCAGCAGCATCACACAGCAGTTGTCAGGACCTGACAGTAATAAATGTTCTGCGTTCTGCTACACATCTGCACAGATCAGTTGTTACACACAGTTTCCAGGTTTATACGGAGGAATTGTTTGCAATAAAGCAGCCCTTATGGGTGAATCCTGAGCTCCATCAGAGCTGTCAGGACATTTTTATTTGTATTAGTTGAAAGTCCAAGATAAGCCTGAAACCCCCATATCCACTTGAAATCAACACATCATTACTTCTTAAGTTTCATCCACATTTGTGTACACACAAATGTTTTGTTTTGTTTTTGTTTTTAATTAAAAATGCATTTACTTATATAACTTGCCCAAAACAGGACTTGAATCATGTGGATTGTTTTTAGATTTAAAATGACACTTCACTTATTTTTAAATAGATTCAAGACTTAAATCAATATTTGACACTTACATATGATAGAGAGTCACTTTACTTCATGCAACTCTGTTTTAAACAAACTGTCTGCTGTGTCTTGTCTCTCTTTTACTGTATAGATTTACCTTCAAAACACTACTGAGAGAGAAACAGCAATGATCAAACATTAATCTGTCTTTAAACCATCTCAAAAACTTTCACTTGTTTATATTTTCTAACCAGCTCATGAACTTACAGACTTTAGGACACTAGAGTTTACCTGAGAACCTGCTGCTTCATCGTCTTGTGTCTAGCTTGCAAATCCAAATCTACACCAACTGTATGAGACATTCACTTTTGTTTCTTTAAAACTGATGTAAGCAAACTAAATATTTGTATACTTGTTTCCTAGTTTCCTTTCCAGGTTTACAAACTGAAACACAATGATAAGTGAAAATAAGTCTTTCCCCTGATGTTGTTTTGAATCTGATTGTGGTTTCTGATGTGCTCTGTGTTACAGTGGTACAGGGTCAGAATGGCTGGGGAGTGACTTACACTTCTACTGAGATCTGTGCCTTAAAAGGATCAACAGTGACCATACACTGCACCTACAGATACCCATCCAGAATAAAGGGCACTTCTACTGTAGTTAAGGAAACATTCTGGTTTACAAAAGAGAGTAATGGTGTGTATGTGGATCTGACAACAGACTCAGGGTATTCAGGTCGTGTTCAGTATCACTATGATAAGAACTACTGCACGCTGACAATCACAGACCTGAGAGAGAGCGACTCAGCTCAGTACAGGTTCAGGTTCATAACAAACGACCAAGGAGGGAGATTTACTGGTTCACCTGGAGTCACTTTGACTGTCACAGGTAACATTTTCATCTGAAGATTTAATAATTTAATTCCAAACGGTGAACACAAGTGTATGTGTGTGTGTGTGTGTGCTTGTATGTGTGAATGTTGACAGTTAAGTTTCAAATCAAGTCTGCTTTTCTTTTTTTTTTTCTTTATTCACATATGCAGATCTCCAGGTGCAGGTGAGCAGTTTAACTATCAACCAGAATTATCCCCTGGCAGAGCTGAAGTGTCACAGCAGCTGTCATCTACCTGATGGTTCTTCCTACATCTGGATCAAGAATGGACAGGACATTTGGGAACAAACATCTAATTCTTATTCAGGCAGCTTTCATTCTACAGACAGATATTCCTGTGCTGTGAAAGGACATGAGAAGTTCCCCTCTCCTTCACTGTGTGAGTTTACTTCACAGTCTTTTACACCATCTGGTGGAGTGTTTTAGCTAATGTATCATAACTGAATGTGTCTTAAATATGGGTGATATCACTTCCCTCTCTGTACTGGTCCCATTAAGCCCTTGAGATACTGCTGTAGGTATCCCGACATCAATACAACCTTCAAAGCACCACTGACATGCATATTGTATAATGTCTGACAGCTATAGGCTACATGGATAAGAACACATACAGGAACAGTCATGCACACATAATGCTTAATGTTGGAGACATCAAGCCTCAAGCTTTTTCAGCATTTGCGTGTTCTGTTGCACCTGTCACCACATCAAACAGTGTTGTCACAGTGTACTGACACACCCTGGAGTGCACTTCTGCATCAGAGGTTAAACCACTGGAGGGCAGTAAAACAAGGCTTCAGCTGGTGTTAAGTTGCTCTTTGATGGGGAAAAAAATGTACTGTGAAATGTATGTAGTTTAGTTCTATAGTTTATTCAAGTGCATTCTTAACTGAAAGGAGTAATGCTAAATACTACATGTCCCAGAAAGTTATGAGAACACTTGAAACCCAACAGTATACATGGCTCCACATCTCATGATTATACATTTCCTTTATCAAATTGTTTCCAAATTAGGCATCAGTATGTATGGATCCATGCCTGAATTTAAATGAGAAACTTCAACATTGCATTATTAATTGCATTTTGTGGTACTCAAGTGTAAAAAACTCTTTATGTTTGTCCTTGTGTTGGTGCCATAAGCTTCATAAATTAGTCTCATGTCCTTCTCTGAGGAGGAAAGAAGGAGGCCCATGCAGTATCTCAGCAGGATTACATACTGAAGGACCTTCATGACAGAATACAGTCTGTTCTCTGATGTTGTTATGAGTCTGGTTGTGGATTCTGTTGTGTTCTGTGTTACAGTGGGTCCCTGGGGAGTGACGTACTCTTCTACTCAGATCTGTGCCTTCAAAGGATCAACAGTGAAGATAAGCTGCACCTACAGATACCCATCCAGAATAAATAACCTTGATATTACAGTTGACAAAACTTTATGGTTCACTAAAATGAATGGTGATCACTATTTGGATCTGAGAACAGACTCAGAGTATTCAGGTCGTGTTCAGTATCACTGTGATAAGAACGACTGCACTCTGACAATCAGGGACCTGAGAGAGAGCGACTCAGCTGAGTACAAGTTCAGGTTCATAACAAACGACCAAGGAGGGAAATATACTGGTTCACCTGGAGTCACTTTAACTGTCACAGGTAACATTTTCATTTGAAATGGAACAAAACATTAGTTCAGGCAGAGCACAGAGCTTTACCAGCTGCTTGGCTACCAGCTGACTAATAATGATCATCATATTGATAGAAGTGGACAGTACTTCTATTATAATCCGACACTTATTACTATTACCCTGTTTACATGCTAATGCTGACACCATCTGCTGCCCCAGTCTCCTCATTATGCGCTATGCTTTTTATATTGTTTATGTCGCTCAAATCTAATATTCATCTATGTGAGAGAGCAGGTTCTTTTCCACCAAATCTAACTTTATAACCATTTGCTATAAATGGTCGATTTCTTGACGTTGTGATCAGTTAGTTTCAGATGTTTCAGATCATTGAAGAAATGTTACTGTGAACATGTGAATATTTGCTTGTATGTGCTGTATGTTGACAGTTCTGAAATCACATTTCTGTTTGTTGTTCACAGATCCAGACTTCCAAGTGCATGTTAGAAAATCTTCCTCCAACCAGCATCCCACCTGGACAGAGCTGACATGTCACAGCAATTGTCAGCTGCTTGTTGATCCTTCCTACATCTGGTACAAGAATGGCCAGCTAATGGAGGGAAACAAAGTTAATTTGCATCTGCACTCAATTAATCCTGAGGACGAGTATTCTTGTGCTCTATCAGGATATGAGTCTTTCCCCTCTCCTTCAGTGTGTGAGTTTTCTCTACAATGTTCCACTAACACATCAAGTGCAAACTTTGACACAAATAGTCTACAACAAGCCAGACCCAGTTTTGCCTCTTTTAGCTCTTTTCATTTATACTTTGTACTTTCATCAACATAACTATTTTACTCAGACCAAAATGTGATATCAATTGTTGTTTCTTTTTTTTGTTTGTTTTCTTTTTAAAATAACCTGCTGGCTTGTGCTACGGTGTGTAAGTGTATTCAAGTACAGGGACACCATACTAAGCAACGTAATGTCTTCAGAATGTTTGTAGAGACAGCAAGATTATAGAAGAAAACAAAAAAGATGTGTGACAGTGAGGCAGATAGTTATCTGAAACTACAGGGCCAATAACACTTAGTGTTATGAAACCCAGCAAGTAGAATCTGAACACACACACACACACACACACACACACACACACACACACACACAATCCAAGGGAGGAAAAACAAATATAGAAAAAGACAACTGATTAGTGATTAGTAATTAGCAATCTGCCCCCACCAGCAGGAATCCAAATCTGCTTACATGAAAGGCAGTGAGTAACTGAGACAGCACACTGGTCAGTGGTAATAATCAAACATTAAAAAGAAAATTGAAAATGTATTCTCTTATACGTTCTTTCATTTGTTCCTGCCTCCATTATTGTCTTTAGAGTATAAATTATAAGCAAATGAAACAGACTTTGTTTTATGATAATATTCACAACTTAAAGTTAATATGTGTTTATATCATATCATCTTACAGATCCTCCAAAGCTTCCCTTTGTGTCAGTGAGTCTCTCTGGTGAAATCATGGAGGGCAGTTCAGTGACTCTGACCTGTAGCAGTGATGCTAACCCAGCAGTTAAATACACCTGGTACAAGAAGAATGTAAATCCAGACCTTCAACCTCTCAGTAAAGAACCGCAGCTTGTCTTCAGCTCCATCCAGTCCTCTGACTCTGGAGAGTATTACTGTACAGCTGAGAACCAGCTGGGGAAGAGGACATCTGAATACATCTTTATTGATGTGAAATGTGAGTGAAACATCTTATTTAAAAAGTAAAAAACTGCTTATATTGGTAAACATCTTTGCACTTTTTTAAACAAAAAGCATTTTGCAGATCATGCGTGTTTTCTTCTGCTGTAAAAGTAAAATTTAACAGTTCTGTTTCCTTCAGTTCAAACTTTCAGACATTTCATTTATTTATAAGGACAACGCACATTAATCAACATCTCTGTGTTTGTCAGCTGGCTGATTTTCAACTCCAGTCCCATGGCGAGATGCTCTGAAACTTATGAGATGATAATAAAAAATTACAGATAGACAATAACAACAAAATAAGCTCTCAGAAGACAGTTCACAAGCTGTGCAGAGCAACAGGAGACAGCAAAATGTTAATACAATATCCACGATTCATCCATTCACCACACCACCTTCAAGTTTCCAGAGCGCTGCCACATGCATGATGCTGTTTTTAAAATCATGTGCCACTGTAGTAATCATCACCTTAAAATAATCTGTGTTAATATGTATTTTGTAGATGCTCCAAAGGCCTCTTCTGTGTCAGTGAGTCCCTCTGGTGAGATAGTGGAGGGCAGTTCAGTGAATCTGACCTGTAGCAGTGATGCTAACCCAGCAGCTAATTATACCTGGTACAAGGAGAACCAAACACTGCCTCAAGGACCAGAAAGAATTTATCATTTCACCTCCATCAGCTCTGAAGACAGAGGGTCATACCACTGCAAGTCTGAGAATAATTATGGACAGATTAACTCTTCATCTCTATTCATTGATGTCCAGTGTGAGTACAAAACCAATCAAATCTCTGACACACAAAGTGGGGTATAACTGTATGTTATGATTTATCTGCTGTCTGAGTTTAGTCTGGTAGAAACATCATGTTCTAAGGTAGAAAGACTGAAAAGCAGATTCAAGCATGGCCACTTTTTATTTGGTCTCCTCCTGCTGGTTTTTGTACACATCAAAATGAACCTGAAGAAAAATACTGATTTGTTTGGTCTCTATACATATTGCCCCCTAGATGCTCCAAAGCTTCCCTCTGTGTCAGTGAGTTTCTCTGGTGAGATAGTGGAGGGCAGTTCAGTGAATCTGACCTGTAGCAGTGATGCTAACCCAGCAGCTAATTATACCTGGTACAAGGAGAATGAAGACTCACCAAAAGCATCAGGACAGATCTTCACCATCACTGATGTCAGACCTGAACACAGTGGGAATTATTACTGTGTAGCCCAAAACAAAAGAGGACGTCATAACTCCACCTCATATCTGACTGTTGTAGCAGGTACATTTTTTCAGTTCATTCACACATGTACACATCATCGGTCATAATCCACCATATGATGAAATGAAGGTGGGGGGATTTTGTGGTGGAAATTTAATGAAGCCCTTTTCAAGTTAAACCATCCATGTGAAACTCTTCAGGTCAGGTGAGAAGAAGCAGCTGGTGATTCTATGTGTATATTAGAGGGAATGAATGTTAGTCTGCACCAAAGATTTCTGCAATGACTGGTTTTAGTTTATACAGGCGCAGTGATGGTATGTGCAAAAGTGCTTCAGTTACTTATTACTATAAGAGCTCTGCTTGACCTGGTTGTAGCGCCATTACAAATATAGAGCCATTTGTATTCAATAGTGGCTGAGAGAAACATGAACTCACAGAGAATCTTGATATTGAGATACTGCATATTTCATTTAGAGGAAATGTGCCATACTACCAGTTGTAGCACATCTGCCTGGCAGAAGGCCATGAGATAGACCCTGGATGTAGTGAAAGGGTTCAATCTCCCAGCTGGCCTAAGATAGTTTGGGGATCCCGCAAAACAATGTTATTTGTTTCCTAGGAGGGCCATTATTATTCATTATCTCAAAACAAGATTTTCTTTTTTTTGCTATATCAGTGTTGTATTTTATCACCATTACCCAGGAGCATGGAAATCAATTGTCATTGGAACAACCACTGCTGTTCTTCTGGCTATCATACTGCTCTTTTTCCTCCTATTGATAAAGTAAGTAGATTTGTTTTACTAAAACATTGCTTATTAAGTACAGTTTGATAACTGAATTGTGAAATAATTTGTTTTTCTTAATTAATTCCCCTAACCAGTAAAAAGAGGCCCTGTAAGCAATTATCAGAGCCCGGAGAGAGAGCTGAGAACAGAGAACAGGTGAGTAAAGAGAATTAAACAATTCAGTGAAAAATCCAGTGAAACCCTGTTTTGGTTCATCAGTTCAGTTCACACTGCTTAATCACTCAGTATCATAAATACAACATGAAAACTCAGTCAAGTTGTGAAGCAGTTCATGTCCTCATCGCCATTAGTCACTCTTCAATCCTCTTCATCACTTGGTCATGATTATATTCCTGCTACATCCAGAACTTTGTATTTTGAACAGGGTATTTGTTCAATACCTTATATTTCTTTACCTGCCCTTTTGTCTCTTGTTGGTGAAAAAGGAACATCTGTTTGATCTGTATCATTACTTGAGGTGATGCTGCTTAGGCCTTTCCGGTTGTGGTTGCTTGTCAAGTTGCTGATTATCATTCAAACTTAGTTCAATCCATTACAATGTGACACAACCAACCATGATTCTAGCAGAGTCATTGCTTAGTTTCCTGGTGATGAAATAACCCTGGTGAGAAAGGCACCACATGAAAGCGTCTTTCATCAGACGGACGTAACCCTTTACATGCTTGTCCCTGCAATGTTACTGCTTTCATTCGCAACATAACCATACCAGCATTTTCCCTGAAATGTTACTAGGTCTTGAGGTGGGAAACTGTCAGTACAGATTTCCCTGAATATTGATCCCTGCTCCCATTCACATATGACCCCATGCAGGAATGTGTGAAAGGGGCTTTAGCCTGCTGCCATCACAACGGGGACAATAATGATAATAATGATAATAATAATGATAATAACAATAACAACAACAACAACAACAACAACAATAATAATAATAATAATAATAATAATAATAATAATAATAATAATAATAATAATAATAATAATAATAATAATAATGATAATAATAATAATAACAACAGTAATAATAATAATTTTATCTATAGAGCACTTTTCAAGCAATAAGCACAAAGGGCTTTCCAAAGGAGAGGAAATTCCTAACATAACAACATTAGTGAGAATTGCAAGAGGTAAAATAATGAAACACAAACATATACACATATATGCCATATATCTACACAAATAAAAGATAAAAACTCTCAGTGAAGGAAGTCAACGATAAAAATGCTCAATAAAAGAAAAAATCAAACAGCTCATGACCATAGAAATGTAGTCTATCAGCTGTTAGGAAAAGCCATTCTATAAAAATATGTTTTAAGACGAGATTTAAAGCAGTGACAGAATCAGCTGATCTGATGCTTAGTGGGAGGCTGCTCCAGAGCCGAGGAGCCAGTACTGCAAAGGTTTGATCGCCCTTTGTTTTTAACCTGGACTCTGGAATAGTCAGAAGACCCAGACTGGCAGACCTGAGGGAGCTCAGTTATATACTCCAGCGGCAGATCATTCAGAGCCTTGTATGTGATTAAGACCACTAAAATGGATTCTAAAAGAGACTGGAAGCCAGTGCAGTGAAGCCAAGATAGGCGTGATGTGAGAGAATCGCTTTGTTTTGGTCAATAATAGGGGTGTGCCTGAAAACAAAAACGTTATTTGGCAAAGCACAAATAGTGAGGTTTTTTTTTTACAAATATTTGTTTCATGCAAATATTTTAAAAATTATTTGTCTTTGGGAAGAAAAAAAAAAAACATGTCAAATACCAGTGCACAGGTCAGTTACATCGCTATCTCAGTCTCTCTCCTCTGCTCCGCTGTTACGTCTATCAGCAGGTCTCAACAAGGGGAGTCACATCCACCTGCTACATGATGCACATTTCCTAATTTGGAAATCACCCCTGGAGTTGGGGGTGTTCCCCAGAGATAAGACTGAGCTACTGACACACACAAAGTGCTCCCAAGGGACTCTACATAACCTGTTGTTCCCCTTCTCCTTTCCACAAAGTTAGATTGTAAAAAATAGGCAGTAAATGAAAAGTGCAAAGCAATAATCGCCTCTGAAGTTCTTCTCTACATGTTACACGCTGTGCTGTCTCTGTGTTATGGGTGTATAAATAGGTAAAGGTCTGCAATGAGGCGATGAGTAAAGTTTTAGCCCAGTCAGGAGACTTGTCTATGATCTGGGAGACTCTAGTTCAAAACCCGGTGTGGGGACCCCCTTCGTAAGATTGAAGTTTATTCATGAACACTTATTGTAACACTTTAATTTTCTAAAATTTAAAACATAATAAAAACAAGAACAGGATTTTTAAGCTTATTTCCACATTTATTTGAGTACAAATACAAATAATTTTGCTGCTTCAACTTCCGTCTTATCAGAGGTAAATTGTAAGAAGTTTTGGGACAGCCAGCTTTTTATATCATGTAGACAGCTATGTAATGAGGCTAATTTACTAGTGTCAGAAAGTTTAAATGACAAGTACAGCTGTGTGTCATCCACATAGCTATGGAAGGAGATGCTGTGATGATGGATTATCTGTCCCAGGGGTAACATGTATAGGATAAACAGAATCGGTCCCAAGATTGATCCTTGTCGTATTCCATGAATAGTCTGAACTGTTTGTGAGGTACATTCCCCAACAGAAACAAAAAATTTCCTGTTGGCTAAGTACGAGGAAAACCAGTCCAGAGCAGTTCCAGTAAAACTCGCCCACTGTTTTAATCTGTCTATAAGGATGGAATGGTCGACAGTATCAAAAGCTGCACTGAGGTCAAGCAGTAGTAATATAGAACATGCACCTGAGTCTGCAGCCATCTGTAAGTCATTTGTGACTCTGAGAAGGGCAGTTTCTGTGCTGTGTAGTTTGCGGAACCCAGATTGAAACCTCTCAAAAATATTGTTGTTACTTAGTGCCTGTAGTAGTTGGTCCAGCGCTACTTTTTCAAGGAATTTTGAAATGAAGGTTAGTTTGGAAATTGGCCGCAAGTTTTTTAGGTCTGAGGGATCTAAACCTTGTCCCTTCAAGAGCAGTTGAACACAAGTGGTTTTAAAAATATCTGATACAACTCCAGAGGTCAGAGAGCTATGGATGACGGTCAGCAGTGCCTGGCTGTTTGACTCTATAGTTTCTTCAAGCAGTTTTGATGGGATAATATCAAGGGGACTTGATGAGGGTCTCATAAGTGACACAGTTTTCATAAGATCTTGCAGTGATATTTGTCTAAAATATTTGTCTAAACACATCCACGGAAGGGCAAGGGAGGTCGACTAAAGAGGTGGGGGGAGTGATATTTGCCCTAATATGATCAATCTTATCTGTGACAAAGGTAAGAATTTTGTCGTAGTCGGCTAGAGAAGAAGCGTCAGCAGTAGGTGGATGAGGGTTTACAAGCTGATTGATAGTTTAAATGGGATTCTGGGGTTGCGCTGGTTGGATGAGATTAGCTGTTAAAAATACTGGTCCCTGGCTTCCTTTACATTGCAACTGATAAGTGCTTCCTTTACCTTGACAAAATAAGTGGAGATGGAGATAAATAGATTGGTCAATAATGTTCTACCAAAGCTAGACATAACTACGCATGTAAAAGTAAATTTGTCTTTGCAGTGTCGACCCACTGAGAGGCAGCCAGAGGAGCAGGATGACATTCACTATGCCAGTGTCACGTTCTCCAACAATCAGGCAGATCCTGTTTACTCCAACATCAGACCAGCTCGACTCCAAAGACATGAAGAGGAAGAAGAGGGTGTTGAGTATGCTGCTGTCAAATTTAACAGTGCCCCAAGGTGAGCAGCTCTTCACACAGGAACCTTTTTTTTAATTTTAACATTTTATTGCTGTTGAATTTGCTTGTTTTGTTTACATTCTTGCTATCACTATTAGTTTATACCATCTCCAGGATCATATTAATTTTTTTAATTCCTTCTCAGAACCAGAGGTCAGGAAACAGAGGAAGACCCAGCTGCATTATACAGCACAGTCAACAAAGCCCGATGAACACAACAGGAATCTCTAGTCTACCTTTTTTTAAATTTTAAAGCAGGTAATCATTTGATTTTTAGCTATGCCACTGGCATAGCTCTGGAGATGGCAATGTCAGTCGGTTGGTTGGTTTGTTGGTCCTATTGGAACAGCAACTTATGGTCCCCACAGGATGAATCCCACTAACTTTGGTGATCCCCTGACATCAACTCTAGTGCCACCAGCAAGTTGACATATTTGGTTTTTAGTCACATGTCTTGACAACTGTTGGATGGATTGCCATATCATTTGTTATAAATATCAATGGATTCCCAGCGTATGGATGAATCCTAATGACCTATGACAAACTTGTGTGTAATACACTGTAAGATAAGTCATGGTTGTTGCAATGAAAACAATGCAAACCATGATGGAGGTCAGTATCAAATTCAGTCCCTACTCCTGTACACTTATAATTGAACAAATGAACTGAGAGCAGCCTTGCATGTTGACTTAATACTGATCCTGTTTCTAAATGGGTCCAACAGCAGCGTCTACAGCTGTAAGATTCTTGTGTCAACTAAAGAACTGATTCTCCAAACTGAGAAAATTGAAATGGAAAGCAAATTTGACTGTGACCTTTTGTCAATATGAGTGAACAGTTGTCATTTCAACTTAATATCGTAATTGTATTGAGCTTTCTATCTCTACTAGAGTTAACTTATCTCACTTAGTTTCTAATGTCTTTGCATGAATGTAAAGAGAATTATCTGTCACATAATTGTTTAGGCACCACTGAGAGAAGCCTGAGAGAACAATTTCTTACATACTGAATTGTTGCCACATTTAAAAAAAAAAAAAGAAGACAGGAAAAAAGGTTTGGAACCATCAGGCCACAAAACTAGTCTCTCATTCTCTCCTTTATATAGATTACAGTACAAAGTTTATATATAGTTTGTAAATCAGCAACAAAGTTCTTCTCTTAGGTATTTACTGGCATTGAGTTCATCATGCATATCAATAATGTGAAGAGGAAGTCTGGTGTATTTTAAGATTCTGATCTCTGTCTTCTGGTCTCCTGACCACAAATGAAAGTTACAGTTCAAGACAACTTCTCTCTAAGCCTTGTAAGTAGATTTGCTTGATGTAACTATTCGTCTGTACATTATTTACCTGCTGATGTGTTGTTGGTTTTTTTTTTTTTGTTTGTTTTGTTTTTTGCTCGTTTTTTTCTTTGTTTCTGAAGCCAGAAAGAAAAATTATAAGAACAGAGTTTAACTGATGTGTTGTTTCCCTTCTGTCTGTGCCTAAGAGAAACCCGAACTGGGATTAAGAATATAACTAAATAATGATAACTCAAGTCCTTGGGGCCCGTATTTATCAAACAGAATCAAAAACAAAGGAATTACACTTAAAAATGATCTAAAGAGTCAACCGATGTTTTTTTTGTTGAGTGTGGGCAATAAGACACATTTCCCAATTGACTTATGCCTACTTACAACAAAGTGTAAAAGTCTCTTAAGAGCAACTCCCAAGTAATCCCAGGATTGATTAAATGAAGCAACAGCCAATCAGAGATATGGATTGACTATTGGGTTATATTTGGAGACTTGCTGTCCATGTCAAAATTGAAAAACAATCAACTGTCCAGTCAGAGCTTGGATGAAGCTTATTATTGATGAGCTGATGGCAACCATGACAGACAGTCTTTCTAAAAAAAGGAAAAAACCTCCTTTCCACCTCTTCAAAACTAACGGCACCCTTATTCAGTTATAGGTGCAATATACGACATTCAGCCCAATTTAGAACATTAATATAACAGCAGTGAGTCCCTCCCTGTCTTCCCTGCATCAGTTTTCAACAACCTTTCACAAATGTTATCATATTACAGCTAAACAGTACAGTAAAATATGTTTCTGAAAACATTTGCAGTAACAGAATCCATAGTTGATCAGCATTGCCTAGTTTGACAGTTTGAACTGAGTTTCGTGAGCTATCAGTTCAGGGGCCACTTTCTGAACTGATAGCGTGCACATTTGTTTTGGTCTGAGATGTTGGTGCTATAGTGCGACATCTAGTGTGGCTGATTGTCATATATTGCACCTTTAACAAAAGAAAAAAGCTTATGTCAAATAGAATTTTCCTTTTGACATATGTTTTAATTTAATTATGACAATAAATGCATACATTGAGAGGAAATGTATAACATTGTGTGTATTGTATTTCACTTTATTTTTATTTATTTTTTTATTTTAGATATTTATAAGATGGTAGGCTTTAACAGAGCCGGTACTGCTCCAAGGTGAGCAGCTCTTCACACAGGAACATAGTAGCAAGAGTTTTATTTCAGTTTTTCCTTTATTACATTTGACTGTCATATCTTCATTATGGCTGTTTGTATAATTTAATACAATATCTTCAAAATCACCTGATCCATTTTTCTTAATTTCCATCTCAGAACCAGAGGAAACTGGGGAAGATCTAGCTGCACTGTACAACACAGTCAACAGAACCTCATGAACACATCAGCAAACTCATGTTGTGTTTTTTGGGAGTTTTTTTTTTTTTTCAGTTTGAAAACAATGACAAGAACTCCTGCACACTGTCTCGCTTACTGCTGGAATATTTATTAAATCACTTTGTTTCAGCCCAACCTTCATCAGGCATATATACCTTTACTTCAGCAGTAAAATAATAAGCTAAACTGTCCATTTAAATTGGTCTAAAATATATAACTGTCTCTATGATGCATTCTCAGAGAGGTTCACACTGAAATCTTATTTTAAATTTCAATGATTACCTGTGTAGCCCCAGTGTAAACCTAAGTTTTTAGTTCCTAAAAATGTGGATGAAAATAGTTTAGTAAGTCAATTAAACTGAAAGTAATATAGTTTAATAAAGAAAGAAGAAAGTGGTTACCACGAGATTAAGATAATTTAGTCATAAAAAATGTAGGATGTAAATAATTGAATAAGTTCTCAACAATGTTGAAGTGGGGGTAAGCAAAATAAAAAAAATAAATAAATAAAAAAACACAGATTGTCCCTTTAGTTTCAGCTATTTTGTTTGATCGGTGACTGTAGGTATCAATCGATACTGTCTCTGTGCTGTCCAGTATTATGTCAGGTGTGTCCAACAATCATCAGGACTTACTATTCAAAATAATTACAATACACTCAAGAGTAATAAAACAAGGTACTGAGGTCACATTCATTTGGGTTCTTGTCACATAGGCATTCTGGGTAAGAAACGGGTGGACAAACTAGCCAAACAAACAAAGGAAACATAGACATCCATATTAAACTTTAAAACATCAATAAAGACTGGCAACAGCAGTGTGGTCAGGAAATAAGGGGGAGATTGAATTTACATTTGATTCAAAATAGAGTGTGTGGTGTGAGAAATGGAGGAAACAGAAAATAGGAGGTAATAAAAGCTAAATGAAGAATAGGACACAACAATCTATACAGCACACTTAATATAGAGAAGCATCCAATTGGTCTTTGTGAACATTGTTAATTACCAGAAACTGTGGAACAGTGATCATCAGCTGCAATAAATATATATCAGAGAGAAAGGACATGATGGAGGAAATGAAAAGATTCGGGCTAACAGGAGCAGGATTAAGAACATACTGGAGTGTGGTGTTAGTGGACAAGGTAAAAGATGCTTGATCAGATACCTCAGGAGAACAGGACTGATGGAAAAAGTGACAATCTGGAAACTGTAGGAGTGAACTAACTAAAAGATGGCAGTAATGCAACACTATGTGATGCCAGTTGCCGTTAAACCTCAGAGAAGAAGAAGTAGGTATCAGTCAGTGCCACCTGTGGTAACTGGCTGTAGGTAAAGAAGAGAATGGAGGGCAGGGTTAGACGAAAAAACAGTCTGCTATAATGAAATAGGGGAAAAGTGATGAGAAATAGGGATTCTGCCAAACAAATCTGAGAGGATTTAAGTTTTGTGTTATTGAATTTTGTGACATATATTGATATAAACCAATTAAGTGTTAAGTATTTTCTCAGGTAACTAATTGATTTGCTAATTTTGGTAAAGGTAATTATGTTAATATTATTTTGAAAGATACTATTTTTTATTTTAAAGGGGTAATCTGCGTTATTTATGTTTTTGTATAATTTCACCTAAAAGGGTAAATATTATTAATACATTCAAAAAGCAATCGGTCCTTCTAAATTGTTGTCAGTTATTTAAAATACAGCATGGTTCTTTGTTTATTAGTAGGGTATTATAAGTTTCACCTAAGGCAGGTAAACCTTTGTGGTGGCTACCTTTTAAATGAACTGAGCTAAAGATGCAAGTAGTGAAAGTGATCCTGGAGACTTCAAAAATCTTCAGTGTTAAAACCCGCTAACTTAAGTTTGTAGTATTTGTGCGACTGGAGTCACCGGAGTCATTTAGTGGAGCTGTGGATACTTGCCAATGTAATATTTATTAACGTTGGGTTAGAGGAGATATACTAAAGATTATTATAACTTGCAGCTTTGGACATATCTCAGGAGTAGTGTATCAGTTAGTTAACAAGTGGTAAGATTGTAATGTGTAAGATATTTAAAACACACTGGAGTATTAGAGCGCTTTTACTGATCAACTTGTAATTTCCTATTGCTGCCACTAGATGGTAGTAGAGAGTTATATTTCATTGATAACAGACCATTTCCACCGTTCTTTCTGTATTTACAGTATGTCTTCCAGGTTGATTATTACAACCAGTTTTATTGTCAGTCAAGTATTTGTTGTCAATATTCTAACATTCATCTTGTGAATTATTTCTACTGCCTTACAGTAACATTACAATTATCTGTTTTTCTGCTTTCTTTATACATATTATTACAGCTTGTTTTTGTTCTACATCACACTTTCAATACCATGTAATTACATTTGTCTTTGTTCTTTGTTGTTTTGTCTTGAATAAAAATGTTCTCAGTTCTAATTGGAGAGATGAGTCACTTATTATGACAGTGATTGCAGTAAAACAGAATCTTTACAAATAGATTTCTGTATCACTGATTTTGTTTTTTTTTTTGTTTGTTTTTTTGTCATACTGCACTTTTTATTTTCTTAATACTTATAATAAACACTGTACTCATCATGTGACTTCTTACATATCATACTGATGCAGTACATCTCTTTGAACTCATGGTGGTGTATTCAGTGTATTAACGTGCACTACAAGTGTGAGGAGATGCATCAAACCAAATGTCACACATTCGTCACGTGTCATGTTTTTTCTTTAGACACTGAACTGTGCTCACACATAAAAAGAGTAAAATAATAAAAATATCTCATTATTTCTCTTTTCTCTTTAAATTACAGGCCAGAACACTGGTCTCTTATTCTCTCTAACATAGATTACATCAAGTCTTTGGACAACAGTAAAACGTGGTTTTAACATATATGTTTACTGTCTTATTTCTCCTCATGCATATTCATAATACTAAGAAAGAGGAAGGAAATCAAGTCATTAAACATCCTGATATCTGACTTCTGCTCACAGATCACAGAGGACGAGTACCTTAACAGACAACGTCCTTCTCTGTTGTAAGTAGAATAGTTTACTGATATGATTATTACATGTTATGTACATTATTTGATGTGTTTTATTGTCTGTGAAGCCTCACAGAGAGATGAGAGGAGCAGCTATGAGTTTAACAGCAGCAGCGAGTGGATTTGTTGTCTTCCTTCTCTCTGTGTCAGGTACTGTATATCTACATTTACATTGTAGGACATTTAGCACACTTATTCAGAGCAGCATGAAGTCATTTTGAGAAAGTAAATAGAAAATATTCCAGATCAGCACTTTTCTAGGTTTGATGTATGTGTGATGCAGTATGATGAATAACTTTTAAACTCTACAATATCAAACATTCACTTCTGTTTATTCCTGTGTAAAATATAGCTGTTGAATGAAGACAAAAAAAATAATAACAGTATTTACTGCTTAACACTTTAAAAATATTATATTAAGATGTTCAGCTGTGTCTGTGTCATGGGTGGTGGGGGTGGGGGTGTCTAGCTAATAAGTTTTGTCCACCCTCCCTCCATGGATTGTAAGAATCATATATTTTTATACATGCATATGCATATATACATAGTTCTATGATGGTACAGCAATGCACTGAGAATTTCATCTTGTCATGATGTTTTAAATCTCTTTGGTAATTTCTGCACTCCACACCCCTTCCTGTTAAAACTTGTCACCTACCTTATTTTAGCCACTTTCAAAAGTTTCCCTCACGTCATGTTCTGCATTTCTTTGTGGTTTTCACACTTAATTGAGCAGCAACTTTACCAAAGAACTAACAGAGAGGAAACTAACCAAAACAAGCACAGACTCTCTAACGATTCATTTTCTTCTTCTTTTCCTGTTCAGTAAAACTGCATTAATGTTCACAGCTTCAATACATTTTTGTTTTTTCACTGCACCTTCAGAATATACGATGTTCTGTCTCAGTGCACAGAGAGATTAACTGTAAAGAGCTTCTAAAACTGTTTCTTTATACTGTAAATTCAAAGTATGTATAAATATCTTTGGACTTTTCTATGCCTGTGCTCACACAGGCAGAATTCAGAAATAATATCATGAAAGTCATATACTAGAATTATAAAGTGCCTAAAAAGCCACTCAGCAGTGATAAGCAATGATAAAATATGATAAACAACTGATAAAATACTGTATTCCAGTTCAGTTCTAGTTAGATTGATGCACGATGAGGAGCTTTGAATGATAACAAGTACACATAAAGTCATATTGGTGCCATGGTCCACTTTGTTTTATTCAATGATTCTTAACTTGTTATGAATCTGATTGTGGTTTCTGATGTGCTCTGTGTTACAGTGGTACAGGGTCAGAATGACTGGGGAGTGACTTACACTTCTCCTCAGATCTGTGCCTTAAAAGGATCAACAGTGGACATAAACTGCACCTACAAATACCCATCCAGAGTAAATGACCATGATAATGAAGTTGAGAAAACATTCTGGTTTACTAAATTGAGTAATAAAGAACCTGTGGATCTGAGAACAGACTCAGAGTATTCAGGTCGTGTTCAGTATCACTGTGATAAGAACGACTGCACTCTGAGAATCACAGACCTGAGAGAGAGCGACTCAGCTGAGTACAAGTTCAGGTTCATAACAAACCAACCAGGAGGGAGTTTTACTGGTTCACCTGGAGTCACTTTGACTGTCACAGGTAACCTTTTCATTGGAAGACTTAATGTAACTTCAAATGGTTAATATCTTGGAAATAGTACTGTGAATGTTTGTGTTGATATTTTGTGCGTGTATAAAGATAAATGACATTTTTATTCTTTCTTTACATTTTTAGATATCCAGGTGCAGGTGAACAGATCAACAACCTGCAAAGTTCATACCTGTGTCCAGGCAGAGCTGAAGTGTCACAGCAGTTGTCATCTAGATGATCGTCCCTCCTACATCTGGTACAAGAACGGACGGATAATAACAGAACAAACATCTCCTTTTTATTTGGGCTTTTTTTATCCTGCAGACAGCTATTCCTGTGCTTTGAAAGGACATGAGACGTTCTCCTCTCCATCAGTGTGTGAGTTTATTCCACGAGCATGAGCATAATCAGCAGAGTAACAGTGATAAGTGTCAGGTTATGATGTCTGCACTGTACAGCTGCATGAATATGATTGGATCATAAGATTAAAAAATGTCAATATTTTCTCCTTCAGATGCATACAAGATTCCTCTGGTGTCTGTGAGTCCCTCTGGGGACATTATGTTGGACAGTTCAGTGACTCTGACCTGTAGCAGTGATGCTAACCCAGCAGCTAAATACACCTGGTACAAGAAGAATGTAAATCCAGACCTTCAACCTCTCAGTAAAGAACCACAGCTTGTCTTCAGCTCCATCCAGTCCTCTGACTCTGGAGAGTATTACTGTACAGCTGAGAACCAGCTGGGGAAGAGGACATCTGAATACATCTTTATTGATGTGAAATGTGAGTCAAACAGTTCATTTAAAAAGCAACATACAGCTGTTAGTCTTGTCAACCTTGTTAAAAAATATTAGGAAAGATTTGTCTGATCATGTCTGCTTTCTTCAGCTCTGCCTGCTTCACATTCAGTCTGCTGCTGTAGTTCACTGAGCAGCTCCAATACAACATGGTGTACTAATGCAACCCTTCTTCATTTTATAGTTAATTCATTTTGATACATCTCCTCCAGATGCTCCAAAGGTTCCCTCTGTGTCAGTGAGTCCCTCTGGTGAGATAGTGGAGGGCAGCTCAGTGACTCTGACCTGTAGCAGTGATGCTAACCCAGCAGCTAATTATACCTGGTACAAGGAGAATGAAGACTCACCAAAAGCATCAGGACAGATCTGCACCATCACTGATGTCAGACCTGAACACAGTGGGAATTATTACTGTGAAGCCCAGAACAGAAGAGGACGTCATAACTCCACCTCATATCTGACTGTTGTGGCAGGTAAGTTATGCTCATTGAACTTCACACACACACACACACACACACACACACACACACACACACACACACACACACACCTGTATACTGCATTTATCGATGAGCCATATCTCCTTTCTGTTGCTCTCAGTTTTTAGGGAAATCAGTATTTATAATGAATATCATCGTGGTGATTCTGGTGGTCCTGATGTTGATTGCTCTGCTTCTCTTGAGTCTGTGGACGAGGTAAAATAATAAAAATTAAATACTTTCTTTAATTTTCTTATTAAAACATTTTCATAGTTTTTGAGTCATTTAGTTAAATATTTCTTGATTTTGTTGGATTCAATCCAGGAAGAAGAAAACTCTGAACTCCACCACTGAACTGAATGAACCTGTAGAGACTATAGAGGTGAGAGAGAGACCTTATTGACAGAACTTACCCTAAAATACAGTTATGATCACTTGACTCATAAATGCACTCAAACACATTCATATTATCAGCATGAAGCTGTGAAGTGAATTTATATTTAAATTACAACTTGCAGAATGGAAAATCATAATGAACGCAATAGCAAATAATTCAGTTTTAAACACAATTTAATACATCATTAATAAAATCTAATTAATTGCAAGTTTTATGAATGAGTTCCATTAATCCTCATTTTGACATCTCTCCCCATCAGTTGGACTCTTCTCCTGTGTATGAAGTCTCAGACTTGCAGGTCGTTGCTGCAGCACAGACAGAAGACACAGAGGAGCAGGAAGACGTGGAGTAAAGTCCAGTCAGGCTGGAGCATCATGAAAGGAAGAAAAAAAAAAACAGACCGACATCAGATTCATAGTAACAGTTATGAGAAGTACTTCACCTAAATTTCATGTGATTTTGTTGTGATGCAGTTGAAGCAGAGGCTGGACTCACCTGATGGAAGCAGAAAGTAGTACAACAGTGAAATATGACAGTGGAGAGAGAGGCTGTAGAGGATGATGTGGACGTTTTCATGTTCAGTTTTCAGCAGCAGCAGCAGGTAGAAGTGAGCAGCACAGACAGTCAGTAACAGCATGTAGCAGAAGCTTTGAGAAGAATGTGCTGATGGCAGCTTGAACTGAATCATGTCGACGTGTCAAACATGATTGATTGTTTAGATCAGTTGAATGTCAGGTGGTGTGTGTGACTCAAATGACTTATAATTTACTGATTGTTCTGTCTGAACTAATGTGAGCTTAATTTTTTCTCTGTAGAGTTCGTTATATTACAGATATTAAGGATTAGAGATGTTTTGCAAACTATTATTTTAAATGTATAAATACTGTAATCAATCACTTTTGAGGAATCCTGATTATGTTCTTGTGCAGTATACTGTATATTTACACACATCAAAGTGTCTCAGTTCTATCACACTTTGTTGAATGTCACATTATCCAGGTATTGCAGTGGCTGATTCACAATAAACAGACAGCTTCCACAACAACTCTGTAGTTGATACATGATTTCAGTTCCCTCTCACTGCTGCAGAGGGCGACAGTGTGCAGAAAGTTTCAGCTTTAAATAAATTGTTTTTATGTTTATTTTTCATTTTATGAATTTACTTTCCAGCTTTGAAGACAAATAAAATTTAAATCTGTTCTTTTGTTCTGACTTATTTCTCACTTTCCCTCTATTTTAGGATAAAACTTGTCACATTTTAATAGTTTATTATGATTTGGGATGTTGCTAAAATGAAGATGCACAGACACAGTTTGTATTGAAGAAGACCTTAATTGTCATGTGAGATGTTTATCACCTTTTGGTTCTATTTAATGTCTTTGGGGTCACTCAGGGAAGCAGAATGTGTGGCAGTTTACTGAGTATGAAGTCTTTTCAGTATAACAGTCCATATCTGTTAGAGACAAATGAAACTTAGCAAAAGTTCAGCCAGGAAGACTATCTTTTGCATGCTCAGGTCTGTAGTAGTATTTCTCAAACAATCAGTCATTCCCATCCCTCACGCACGCTCACTTATAATTTCCTTGCCACCATTCCCCTGGGCATTCATTAAGACGTCAGCTGTTCACATCAGCTGGTCACATCTAACCAATAGCATGTTGACACACCTTCATTGTCAGCCTATCATACTGCGGCTGTCTTTTTAAATATGTTTTCTCCTTCTCTGCCTTAGTGCTTCTATGGTGCCATTTTGCGCTCCCCACCACTTCCCATCACTGCTCAGTCTTTGCAGATTCATCATTGCATCACTTCATCAACCTCACCAGCCTTATCAGTCTCAACAGAAGTCATCAACCACCACCGCCAGTCTCTAGACTCCATGGGGGGATTTATCTTGCTGCTGCTGAATTTAATTTGAAGAGTAAACAGATTAAGAGCAAAGACTAAAAGTAAATTTAAATGTGGCTAAACAATCAGTGATGGATGGTTAAATGTTGTTTCAGGGTTGTGATTCAGTATCTCTGATGTTTCACTGTCCTCTAGTGGTGAAGCTTCAGTGTTGCAGAGTCAGGCTTCATCACTGAGGTCTTCCTCCTGTCTGCATTGAAGGATAAGGGTGATGATTTTCTATACTTCAGTGAGCCACACTGTTGCACTGGGTGACATGTTTTCTTTCCCCCAATAGCAACGATTACTGTAGTTTGTTTAGAAACGGCTCCAATGACTAATGACAGCAATAACATTTACAGTCTCTGGAGAGACTGCAATGTGTTTGCATTTACAGAGTTTTACTAGCTTGTCGTGCTACATATCACAACATCTTGACTTTGTTATGAAAGAGTAATTAACATAATACCACAAAGTTAATAAGAAATACCACTAGACACTTCTGTTTTTCTGTGTATTTCTCTCTCACACAAACAAAACAGTGAGAAATGACAAATCATGATAGTTGCACCACATGCCTGAAGATGGTTTTGCATGAAGTATTTTCAGTATAATAGTCCATATTTGTTAGTGACAACTGTAGATCACTGACTGAATCATTTTCATACTTAGACACCTCGACTGTGAGCGTTTGTTCAACAACTGTACAACAAGGTCACCAATGTCAACATTCAACACTTCTGAAACTGAGCCTCTAACTGAAATGTTTGATGAATTTAATGTCAAGAGTAAACAAATTAAGATGCAACTCAATCATAAAAAGTGAAAACTACTGAAAGTAAATTTGCAGTACATCTCTTTGAACTCATGGTGGTGTATTCAATATCTTAACATGCACTAGAAGTGTGAGGAGATGCATCAAACCAACTGTCACACATCCGTCACGTGTCATGTTTGTTCTTTAGATAATGAAATGTAAAAAAGATTTTAAAAAAGTCTTATTATTTCTCTTCTCTCTTTAAATTACTAACAGGCCAGAACATTGGTCTCTTATTCTCTCTAACATAGATTATATTAACAGTAAAACTTGTTTTTAACTTATGTGTTTACTGTCATGTGGCTCCTCATGAATATTCATAATACTAAGAAAGAGGAAGGAAATCAAGTCATTTACTGTCCTGATATCTGACTTCTGCTCACAGATCACAGAGGACGAGCATCTTAACAGACAACGTCCCTCTCTGTTGTAAGTAGAATAGTTTACTGATATGATTATTACATGTTATGTACATTATTTGATGTGTTTTATTGTCTCTGAAGCCTCACAGAGAGATGAGAGGAGCAGCTATGAGTTTAACAGCAGCAGCGAGTGGATTTGTTGTCTTCCTTCTCTCCGTGTCAGGTACTGTATATCTACATTTACATTGTAGGACATTTAGCACACTTATTCAGAGCAGCATGAAGTCATTTTAAGAAAGTAAATATAAAATATCCCAGATCAACACTTTTCTAGGTTTGATGTATGTGTGATGCAGTATGATGAATGACTTTTAAACTCTACAACACCAAACATTCACTTCTGTTTATTCCTGTGTAAAATATAGCTGTTGAATGAAGACAAAAAAATAATAACAGTATTTACTGCTTAACACTTTAATAATATTATATTAAGATGTTCAGCTGTGTCTGCGTCATGGGTGGAGGGGGTGGGGCCTGGCTAGTAAGGTTTGTCCACCCTCCCTGCATGGATTGTAAAACTCATATTTTTATACATGCATATGCATATATACATAGTTCTATGATGGTACAGCAATGCACCATCATGAGAATTTCATCTTCTCATGATGTTTAAAATCTGTTTGGTAATTTCTGCACTCTGCACTGTAGAGCTGGACAACTGTTTTAGCTGTTACAGTTATAACAGTTACTCCTTCCTTTTAAAACCGTATTATCACACATTTTATTTTAGCTGCTTTCAAAAGTTTCCCACACTTCATGTTCTGCATTTCTTTGTGGTTTTCACACCTACCTCAGCAGCAACTTGACCAAAGAACTAACAGAGAGGAAATTAATAAAGATAAGCACAGACTCTCTAATGCTTCATTTACTTCTTCTTTTCCTGTTCAGTAAAACTGCATTAATGTTCACAGGTTCAATACATTCTTGTTCCTTCACTGAACCTTCAGACTGTACGATGTTCTGTCTCAGTGCACAGAGAGATTAACTGTAAACAGCATCTAAAACTGTTTCTTTTCACTGTAAATTCAAAGTTAAACTTAGAAAACACTTAGGGCCAAATCCACAAAGAATGGATTGCGCCCGTTAATAAAGCTCTGAATTGCGGAGCATTTGCACCCGCAATCTGCCCTGTTTTAAGATCTTATTCGGAGCAAAAATGTTCATAAATTTCTGCAGCTGAGTGCAGTTTTCCCTTGTTTTGCATCTGATTGAGTGTTTTCAGGCATTTTTCCACATTCCAGCACACAGATTGGTCCATAATAAAAACTGCAGAGAGCACAAATTGCGTGTCTTTAAATAGCAGAGATGCGCACACACACTACACGATCACACAATCACAAACCAACTTTCATGTATTTTGCGTCTTTTACTTCTCTAGTGTGTCGCATCTATGATATCATCTACAGAAATTTCCATCAAAACAGGCTGCAGCTATTAATGTGACTCAGGCAGGTCTGAAACGTGTTAGATTAATGTCTAAACCTTGCAATAATGTTGTTCAGGTGTTACTGAATGTATCCGGGATTTCGCAGAAACATCAGTAGGCTACTGATGTTCGGTCTGTTGCCCACAGCTGGCTGTGTGTCACAGCTGGCAGCAGCATCATACAGCAGTGGTCAGGACTTGACAGTAATTAATGTTCTGCGTTCTGCTACACATCTGCACAGATCAGTTGTTACACACAGTTTCCAGGTTTATACGGAGGAATTGTTTGTAATAAAGCAGCCCTTATGGGTGAATCCTGAGCTCCATCAGAGCTGTCAGGACATTTTTATTTTTATTAGTTGAAAGTCTGAGATAAGCCTGAAACCCCCATATCCACTTGAAATCAACACATCATTACTTCTTAAATTTCATCTACTGGCATCTTGCTCATTTTGCATGTTAATAATGTAAAGAGGAAGGAAGTTTATTTTTTAACAGCTTGACTTCTGTCTTCTGCCTGCAGACCACAGAGAGACGTGATCTTATGAAGACAACGTCCTTCTACATTGAAGTCTTGTCTTTTTTCTTCTTGGGATTATTATTTACCTGCAGACATGTTTTATTATCTCTGAAGTCAGAGAGATGAGAGGAACAGCTATGAGTTTAACAGCAGCAGCGAGTGGATTTGTTGTCTTCCTTCTCTCTGTGTCAGGTACTGTATATCTACATTTACATTGTAGGACATTTAGCACACTTATTCAGAGCAGCTTGAAGTCATTTAAAGAGAGTAAATTTTAAAACATCCCAAATCAGCACTTTTCTAGGTTTGATGTATGTGTGATGCAGTATGATGAATAACTTTTAAGCTCTACAACACCAAACATTCACTTCTGTTTATTTCTGTGTAAAATATAGCTGTTGAATGAAGACAAATTGGTAAAAAAAAAAATAAAAAATAATTAAAAATTAAAAAATAATGTCAATATTTACTGCTTAACACTTTAATAATATTATATTAAGATGTTCAGCTGTGTCTGTGTCATGGGTGGTGGGGGTGGGGCCTGGCTAGTGAGGTTTGTCCACCCTCCCTCCATGGATTGTAAGAATCATATATTTTTATACATGCATATGCATATATACATAGTTCTATGATGGTACAGCAATGCACAGAGAATTTTATCTCATCATGATGTTTAAAATCTGTTTGGTAATTTCTGCACTCTGCACTGTAGAGCTGGACAACTGTTTTAGCTGTTACAGTTATAACAGTTGCTCCTCCCTGTGAAAACTTACTGTCACACATTTAATTTTAGCTTCTTTCAAAAGTTTCCCACATTTCATGTTCTGCATTTCTTTGTGGTTTTCACACTTAATTGAGCAGCAACTTGACCAAAGAACTAACAGAGAGGAAACTAACCAAGACAACCACAGACTCTAATTATTCATTTACTTCTTCTTTTCCTGTTCAGTAAAACTGCATTAATGTTCACAGCTTCAATACATTCTTGTTCCTTCACTGAACCTTCAGACTGTATGATGTTCTGTCTCAGTGCACAGAGAGATTAACTGTAAACAGCATCTAAAACTGTTTCTTTATACTGTAAATTCAAAGTTAAACTTCGAAAACACTTAGGGCCAAATCCACAAAGAATGGATTGCGCCCGTTAATAGAGCTCTGAATTGCGTAGCATTTGCACCCGCAATCTGCCCTGTTTTAAGATCTTATTCGGAGCAAAAATGTTCATAAATTTCTGCAGCTGAGTGCAGTTTTCCCTTGTTTTGCATCTGATTGAGTGTTTTCAGGCATTTTTCCACATTCCAGCACACAGATTGGTCCATAATAAAAACTGCAGAGAGCACAAGAGACTCAAATTGCGTGTCTTTAAATAGCAGAGATGCGCACACACACTACACGATCACACAATCACAAACCAACTTTCATGTATTTTGCTTCTTTTACTTCTCTAGAGTTTCGCATCTATGACATCATCTACAGAAATTTCCATCAAAATAGGCTGCAGCTATTAATGTGACTCAGGCAGGTCTGAAACGTATTAGATTGATGTCTAAACCTTGTAATAATGTTGTTCAGGTGTTACTGAATGTATCCGGGATTTCGCAGAAACATCAGTAGGCTACTGATGTTCGGTCTGTTGCCCACAGCTGGCTGTGTGTCACAGCTGGCAGCAGCATCATACAGCAGTGGTCAGGACTTGACAGTAATTAATGTTCTGCGTTCTGCTACACATCTGCACAGATCAGTTGTTACACACAGTTTCCAGGTTTGTACGGAGGAATTGTTTGTAATAAAGCAGCCCTTATGGGTGAATCCTGAGCTCCATCAGAGCTGTCAGGACATTTTTATTTTTATTAGTTGAAAGTCTGAGATAAGCCTGAAACCCCCATATCCACTTGAAATCAACACATCATTACTTCTTAAGTTTCATCTACTGGCATCTTGCTCATTTTGCATGTTAATAATGTAAAGAGGAAGGAAGTTGAGTTTATTTTTAACAGCTTGACTTCTGTCTTCTGCCTGCAGACCACAGAGAGACGTGATCTTATGAAGACAACGTCCTTCTACATTGAAGTCTTGTCTTTTTTCTTCTTGGGATTATTATTTACCTGCAGACATGTTTTATTATCTCTGAAGTCAGAGAGATGAGAGGAGCAGCTATGAGTTTAACAGCAGCAGCGAGTGGATTTGTTGTCTTCCTTCTCTCTCTGTCAGGTACTGTATGTCTACATTTACATTGTAGGGACACTGTAACTTATTCAGAGCAGCATGAAATGAGTTTCAGAGAGGAAGAAATCATTCATTCTCAGATCACCATGTTTATATTTGACTTGTAAAGTGATACATAGTCTATCCTTAAAACTCTGCAGCCATGAGGCATAGGATTGGTTTTATAATGGTTGGGACATTTTTGTTGGTTGACCAATATGCACATTTATGTTCAATTGCTCACATTTGTGTACACACAAATGTTTTGTTTTGTTTTTGTTTTTAATTAAAAATGCATTTACTTATATAACTTGCCCAAAACAGGACTTGAATCATGTGGATTGTTTTTAGATTTAAAATGACACTTCACTTATTTATAAATAGATTCAAGACTTAAATCAATATTTGACACTTACATATGATAGAGAGTCACTTTACTTCATGCTTTTCTGTTTTAACCAAACTGTCTGCTGTGTCTTGTCTCTCTTTTACTGTATAGATTTACCTTCAAAACACTACTGAGAGAGAAACAGCAATGATCAAACATTAATCTGTCTTTAAACCATCTCAAAAACTTTCACTTGTTTATATTTTCTAACCAGCTCATGAACTTACAGACTTTATGACACCAGAGTTCACCTGAGAACCTGCTGCTTCATCGTCTTGTCTTTAGCTTGCAAATCCAAATCTACACCAACTGTATGAGACATTCACTTTTGTTTCTTTAAAACTGATGTTAAGCAAAGTAAATATTGGTATACTTGTTTCCTAGTTTCCTTTCCAGGTTTACATACTGAAACACAATAATAAGTGAAAATAAGTCTTTCCACTGATGTTGTTTTGAATCTGATTGTGGTTTCTGATGTGCTCTGTGTTACAGTGGTACAGGGTCAGAAAGGCTGGGGAGTGACTTACACCTCTACTCAGATCTGTGCCTCAAAAGGATCAACAGTGAACATACACTGCACCTACAAATACCCATCCAGAATAAATGACCGTGATACTGAAGTTGAGAGAACAATCTGGTTCAATAAAGGGAGTAATACTGAACCTGTGGATCTGAAAGAAGCCTCAGAGTATTCAGGTCGTGTTCAGTATTACTGTGATAAGAACGACTGCACTCTGACAATCACAGACCTGAGAGAGAGCGACTCAGCTGAGTACAAGTTCAGGTTCATAACAAACGACCCAGGAGGGAAATATACTGGTTCACCTGGAGTCACTTTAACTGTCACAGGTAACATTTTCATTTGAAATGGAGCAAAACATTAGTTCAGGCAGAGCACAGAGCTTTACCAGCTGCTTGGCTACCAGCTGACTAATAATGGTCATCACATTGATAGAAGTGGACAGTGTTTCCATTATAACCTGACACTTCTTACTATTACCCTGTTTACATGCTAATGCTGACACCATCTGCTGCCCCAGTCTCCTCATTATGCGCTATGCTTTTTATATTGTTTATGTCGCTCAAATCTAATATCCATCTATGTGAAAGAGCAGGTTCTTTTCCACCAAATCTAACTTTATAACCATTTGCTATAAATGGTCGATTCCTTGACATTGTGATCAGTTAGTTTAAGATGTTTCAGAACATTTAGGAAATGTTACTGTGAACATGTGGATATTTGCTTGTATGTGCTGTATGTTGACAGTTAATTCTGAAATCACATTTCTGTTTGTTGTTCACAAATCCAGATTTACAAGTGCATGTAAGAAAATCTTCCCCCAACCAGCATCCCACCTGGACAGAGCTGACATGTCACAGCAATTGTCAGCTGCCTGTTGATCCTTCCTACATCTGGTACAAGAATGGCCAGCTAATGGAGGGAAACAAAGTTTATTTTCATCCAGATCGAATTAATCCTGAGGACGAGTATTCTTGTGCTCTATCAGGATATGAGTCTTTCTGCTCTCCTTCAGTGTGTGAGTTTTCTCTACAATGTTCCACTAACACATCAAGTGACAACTTTGACTCAAACAGTCTACAACAAGTCAGACCCAGTTTAACTGCTTACACTTTTTCATTTATACTTTGTACTTTTATCAACATAACTATTTTACAAAATGTGATGTCAATTGTTGTTGTTTTTTTGTTTTGTTTTGTTTTTAAATAATCTTCTGGCTTGTGCTAGGGTGTGTAAGTGTAGTCAAGTGCAGAGACAACATACTAAGCAACGTAATGTCGTTAGAATATTTGTAGAGACAGCAAGATTTATAGAACAAGACAAAAAAGATGTGTGACAGTGAGGCAAGTAGAGCTATATGAAACTACAGGGCCAATAAAACAGCAAGAAGAATCTGAACATACACAATTCAAAAGAGGAAAAACAAGTGTAGAAAAGGACAACTGATTAACAATTAGTGATTAGCAATCTGCCCCCACCAGCAGGAGTCTAAAACTGCTTGCATGAAAGACAGTGAGCACCTGAGACAGGTCAGTGGCAATAATCAAACATTAAAAAGAAAGTTGAAAACTTATTCTCTATACTTTCTTTTATTTATTCCTGCCTCCATTATTGTCTTTAGAGTATAAATTATCAGCAAATGAAACAGACTTTGTTTTATGACAATATTTACATCTTAAAGTTAATATGTGTTCATATCATATCATCTTACAGATCCTCCAAAGCTTCCCTCTGTGTCAGTGAGTCCCTCTGATGATATCATGGAGGGCACTTCAGTGACTCTGAACTGTAGCAGTGATGCTAACCCAGCAGCTGAATACACCTGGTACAAGAAGAATGTAAATCCAGACCTTCAACCTCTCAGTGAAGAACCACAGCTTGTCTTCAGCTCCATCCAATCTTCTGACTCTGGAGAGTATTACTGTACAGCTGAGAACCAGATGGGGAAGAGGACATCTAAACACATCTTTATTGATGTGAAATGTGAGTCAAACAGCTTATTTAAAAAGTAAAAAACTGCTTATATTGGTAAATATCTTTGCACTTTTTTAACCAAAAAGCATTTTGCAGATCATGTGTGTTTTCTCCTGCTGTAAAAGTATAATTTAACAGTTCTGTTTCCTTCAGTTCAAACGTTCAGACATTTCACTTATTTTAAGGACAATGCACATTAATCAATGTTTCTGTGTTAGCCAGCTGGCTAATTTTCAACTTCAGTCCCATGACGAGATGTTCTGAAACTAATGAAGTGATGGTTAAAAATTACAGACAGACAATAGCAAGAAAATAAGCACTCACAAGACAGTTCACAAGTCGTGCAGAGCAGGAGACAGCAAAACATTAATACAATATCCACTATTCATCCATTCACCGCACCACCTTCAAGTTTACAGATGCTGCCACATGCATGATGCTGTTTTTAAAATCATGTGCCACTGTAGTAATCATCACTTTAAAATAATCTGTGTAAATAAATCTTTTATAGATGCTCCAAAGGCCTCTTCTGTGTCAGTGAGTCCCTCTGGTGAGATAGTGGAGGGCAGTTCAGTGACTCTGACCTGTAGCAGTGATGCTAACCCAGCTGCTAAATACACCTGGTACAAGGAGAACCAAACACTGCTTCAAGGACCAGAAAGAATTTATCATTTCAACTCCATCAGCTCTGAAGACCGAGGGACATACCACTGCAAGTCTGAGAATAATTATGGACAGATCAACTCTTCATCTCTATTCATTGATGTCCAGTGTAAGTACAAAACAAATCAAATCTCTGACACACAAAGTGGGGTATAACTGTATGTTATGATTTATCTGCCATCTGAGTTTAGGCTGATAGAAACAATATCATGTTCTAAAGTAGGAAGACTGAAAGGCAGATTCAAGCATGGCCACTTTTTATTTGGTCCCCTCCTGCTGGTTTTTGTACACATCAAAATGAACCTGAAGAAAAATACTGATTTGTTTGGTCTCTATACATATTGCCCCCTAGATTCTCCAAAGCTTCCCTCTGTGTCAGTGAGTCCCTCTGGTGAGATAGTGGAGGGCAGTTCAGTGAATCTGACCTGTAGCAGTGATGCTAACCCAGCAGCTAATTATACCTGGTACAAGGAGAATGAAGACTCACCAAAAGCATCAGGACAGATCTTCACCATCACTGATGTCAGACCTGAACACAGTGGGAATTATTACTGTGCAGCCCAAAACAACAGAGGACGTCATAACTCCACCTTATATCTGACTGTTGTAGCAGGTACATTTTTTCAGTTCATTCACACATGTACACATCATCGGTCATAATCCACCATATGATGAAATGAAGGTGGGGAGATTTTGTGGTGGAAATTTAATGAAGCCCTTTCCAAGTTAAACCATCCACATGAAACTCTTCAGGTCAGGTGAGAAGAAGCAGCTGGTGATTATATGTGTATATTAGAGGGAGTGAATGGTAGTCTGCACCAAAGGTTTTTGCAATGACTGGTTTTAGTTTATACCGGCGCAGTGATGCTATGTGCAAAACTGCTTCAGTTACTTATTGGGTAAATAACAAACTATAAGAGCTCTGCTTGAGCTGGATGTAGCGCCACCACAAATATAGAGCCATTTGTATTCAATAGTAGCTGAGAGAAACATGAACTCATGGAGAATCTTGATATTGAGCTACTGCATATTTTCATTTAGAGGAAATGTGCCATACTACCAATAGTAGCACATCTGCCTGGCAGGAGGCCATGGGATAGACCCTGGATGTACTGAAAGGGTTCAATCTCCCAGATGGCCTAAGATAGCTTGGGGATCCCACATAATAATGTTATTTGTTTCCTAGGAGGGCCATCATTATTATTGTACTATCTCAAAAGAAGATTTTTTTTTTTTGTTATATCAGTGTTGTATTTTATCACCATTACCCAGGAGCATGGAAATCAATTGTCATTGGAACAACCACTGCTGTTCTTCTGTCTATCATACTACTCTTTGTCTTCCTATTGATAAAGTAAGTAGATTTGTTTTACTAAAGCATTGCTTATTAAGTACAGTTTGATAACTGAATTGTGAAATAATTTGTTTTTCTTAATTAATTCCCCTAACCAGTAAAAAGAGGCCCTGTAAGCAATTATCAGAGCCCGGAGAGAGAGATGAGAAAAGAGAACAGGTGAGTAAAGAGAATTAAACATTTCAGTGAAAAATCCAGTGAAACCCTGCTTTAGTTCCTCAGTTCAGTCCAGACTGCTTAATTACTCAGTATCATAAAGAATAACATGAAAACTCAGTCAAGTTGTGGAGCAGTTCATGTCCTCATCGCCTTTAGTCTCTCTTCAATCCTCTTCATCACTTGGTCATGATTATATTCCTGCTACATCCAGAACTTTGTATTTTGAACAGGGTATTTGTTCAATACCTTATATTTCTTTACTTGCTCTTTTGTCTCTTGTTAGTGAAACAGGAACATCTGTTTGATCTGTATCATTACTTGAGGTGATGCTGCTTAGGCCTTTCCGGTTGTGGTTGCTTGTCAAGTTGCTGATTATCATTCAAACTTAGTTCAATCCATTACAATGTGACACAACCAACCATGATTCTAGCAGAGTCATTGCTTAGTTTCCTGGTGATGAAATAACCCTGGTGAGAAAGGCACCACATGAAAGCATCTTTCATCAGACGGACGTAACCCTTTACATGCTTGTCCCTGCAATGTTACTGCTTTCATTCGCAACATAACCATACCAGCATTTTCCCTGAAATGTTACTAGGTCTTGAGGTGGGAAACTGTCAGTACAGATTTCCCTGAATATTGATCCCTGCTCCCATTCACATATGACCCCATGCAGGAATGTGTGAAAGGGGCTTTAGCCTGCTGCCATCACAACGGGGACAATAATGATAATAATGATAATAATAATGATAATAACAATAACAACAACAACAACAACAACAACAACAACAATAATAATAATAATAATAATAATAATAATAATAATAATAATAATAATGATGATGATAATAATAATAATAGCAACAATAATAATAATAATTTTATCTATAGAGCACTTTTCAAGCAATAAGCACAAAGGGCTTTCCAAAGGAGAGGAAATTCCTAACATAACAACATTAGTGAGAATTGCAAGAGGTAAAATAATGAAACACAAACATATACACATATATGCCATATATCTACACAAATAAAAGATAAAAACTCTCAGTGAAGGAAGACAACGATAAAAATGCTCAATAAAAGAAAAAATCAAACAGCTCATGACCATAGAAATGTAGTCTATCAGCTGTTAGGAAAAGCCATTCTATAAAAATATGTTTTAAGACAAGATTTAAAGCAGTGACAGAATCAGTTGATCTGATGCTTAGTGGGAGGCTGCTCCAGAGCCGAGGAGCCAGTACTGCAAAGGTTTGATCGCCCTTTGTTTTTAACCTGGACTCTGGAATAGTCAGAAGACCCAGACTGGCAGACCTAAGGGGGGCTCAGTTATATACTCCAGCGCCAGATCATTCAGAGCCTTGTATGTGATTAAGACCACTAAAATGGATTCTAAAAGAGACTGGAAGCCAGTGCAGTGAAGCCAAGATAGGCGTGATGTGAGAGAATCGCTTTGTTTTGGTCAATAATAGGGGTGTGCCTGAAAACAAAAACGTTATTTGGCAAAGCACAAATAGTGAGTTGTTTTTTTTACAAATATTTGTTTCATGCAAATATTTTTAAAATTATTTGTTTTTGGGAAGAAAAAAAAAAAACATGTCAAATACCAGTGCACAGGTCAGTTACATCGCTATCTCAGTCTCTCTCCTCTGCTCCGCTGTTACATCTATCAGCAGGTCTCAACAAGGGGAGTCACATCCACCTGCTACATGATACACATTTCCTAATTTGGACATCACCCCTGGAGTTGGGGGTGTTCCCCAGAGATAAGACTGAGCTACTGACACACACAAAGTGCTCCCAAGGGACTCTACATAACCTGTTGTTCCCCTTGTCCTTTCCACAAAGTTAGATTGTAAAAAATAGGCAGTAAATGAAAAGTGCAAAGCAATAATCACCTCTGAAGTTCTTCTCTACATGTTACACGCTGTGCTGTCTCTGTGTTATGGGTCTATAAATAGGTAAAGGTCTGCAATGAGGCGATGAGTAAAGTTTTAGCCCAGTCAGGAGACTTGTCTATGATCTGGGAGACCCTAGTTCAAAACCCGGTGTGGGGACCCCCTTCGTAAGATTGAAGTTTATTCATGAACACTTATTGTAACAAATTGTAAGAAGTTTTGGGACAGCCAGCTTTTTATATCATGTAGACAGCTATGTAATGAGGCTAATTTACTAGTGTCAGAAAGTTTAAATGACAAGTACAGCTGTGTGTCATCCACATAGCTGTGGAAGGAGATGCTGTGATGATGATTATCTGTCCCAGGGGTAACATGTAGGCTATAGGGTAAACAGAATCGGTCCCAAGATTAATCCTTGTGGTATTCCATGATTAGTCTGAACTGTTTGTGAGGTACATTCCCCAACAGAAACGAAAAATCTCCTGTTGGCTAAGTACGAGGAAAACCAGTCCAGAGCAGTTCCAGTAAAACTCGCCCACTGTTTTAATCTGTCTATAAGGATGGAATGGTCGACAGTATCAAAAGCTGCACTGAGGTCAAGCAGTAGTAATATAGAACATGCACCTGAGTCTGCAGCCATCTGTAAGTCATTTGTGACTCTGAGGAGGGCAGTTTCTGTGCTGTGTAGTTTGCGGAACCCAGATTGAAACTTCTCAAAAATATTGTTGTTACTTAGTGCCTGTAGTAGTTGGTCCAGCACTACTTTTTCAAGGAATTTTGAAATGAAGGTTAGTTTGGAAATTGGCCGGAAGTTTTTTAGGTCTGAGGGATCTAAACCTTGTCCCTTCAAGAGCAGTTGAACACAAGTGGTTTTAAAAATATCTGATACAACTCCAGAGGTCAGAGAGCTATGGATGACAGTCAGCAGTGCCTGGCTGTTTGACTCTATAGTTTCTTCAAGCAGTTTTGATGGGATAATATCAAGGGGACTTGATGAGGGTCTCATAAGTGACACAGTTTTCATAAGATCTTGCAGTGATATTTGTCTAAAATATTTGTCTAAACACATCCACGGAAGGGCAAGGGAGGTCGACTAAAGAGGTGGGGGGAGTGATATTTGCCCTAATATGATCAATCTTATCTGTGACAAAGGTAAGAATTTTGTCGTAGTCGGCTAGAGAAGAAGCGTCAGCAGTAGGTGGATGAGGGTTTACAAGCTGATTGATAGTTTAAATGGGATTCTGGGGTTGCGCTGGTTGGATGAGATTAGCTGTTAAAAATACTGGTCCCTGGCGTCCTTTACATTGCAACTGATAAGTGCTTCCTTTACCTTGACAAAATAAGTGGAGATGGAGATAAATGGATTGGTCAATAATGTTCTACCAAAGCTAGACATAACTAAAAGTAAATTTGTCTTTGCAGTGTCAACCCACTGAGAGGCAGCCAGAGGAGCAGGATGACATTCACTATGCCAGTGTCAAGTTCTCCAACAATCAGGCAGATCCTGTTTACTCCAACATCAGACCAGCTCGTCTCCAAATACGTGAAGAGGAAGAAGAGGGTGTTGAGTATGCTGCTGTCAAATTTAACAGTGCCCCAAGGTGAGCAGCTCTTTACACAGGAACCTTTTTTTTTATTTTAACATTTTATTGCTGTTGAATTTGCTTGTTTTGTTTACATTCTTGCTATCACTATTAGTTTATACCATCTCCAGGATCATATTAATTTTTTTAATTCCTTCTCAGAACCAGAGGTCAGGAAACAGAGGAAGACCCAGCTGCATTATACAGCACAGTCAACAAAGCCCGATGAACACAACAGGAATCTCTAGTCTACCTTTTTTAAATTTTAAAGCAGGTAATCATTTGATTTTTAGCTATGCTACTGGCATAGTTCTGGAGATGGTAATGTCAGTCGGTTGGTTGGTTTGTTGGTCCTATTGGAACAGCAACTTATGGTCCCCACAGGATGAATCCTACTAACTTTGGTGATCCCCTGACATCAACTCTAGTGCCACCAGCAAGTTGACATATTTGGTTTTTAGTCACATGTCTTGACAACTGTTGGATGGATTGCCATATCATTTGTTATAAATATCAATGGATTCCCAGCGTATGGATGAATCCTAATGACCTATGAGAAACTTGTGTGTAATACACTTTAAGATAAGTCATGGTTGTTGCAATGAAAACAATGCAAACGATGATGGAGGTTAATATCAAATTCACACTTATAATTGAACAAATTTACTGAGAGCAGCCTTGCATGTTGACTTCATACTGATTCTGTTTCTAAATGGGTCCAACAGCAGCGTCTACAGCTGTAAGATTCTTGTGTCAACTAAAGAACTGATTCTCTAAACTGAGAAAATTGAAATGGAAAGCAAATTTGACTGTGACCTTTTGTTAATATGAGTGAACAGTTGTCGTTTCAACTTAATACCTTAATTGTATTGAGCTTTCTATCTCTACTAGAGTTAACTTATCTCACTTAGTTTCTAATGTCTTTGCATGAATGTAAAGAGAATTATCTGTCACATAATTGTTTAGGCACCACTGAGAGAAGCCTGAGAGAACAATTTCTTACATACTGAATTGTTGCCACATTTAAAAAAAAAAGAAGACAGGAAAAAAGGTTTGGAACCATCAGGCCACAAAACTAGTCTCTCATTCTCTCCTTTATATAGATTACAGTACAAAGTTTATATATAGTTTGTAAATCAGCAACAAAGTTCTTCTCTTAGGTATTTACTGGCATTGAGTTCATCATGCATATCAATAATGTGAAGAGGAAGTCTGGTGTATTTTAAGATTCTGATCTCTGTCTTCTGGTCTCCTGACCACAAATGAAAGTTTGCTTACTACTCGTCTGTACATTATTTACCTGCTGATGTGTTGTTGTTTTTTTTTGTTTGTTTTGTTTTGTTTTTTTGCTTGTTTTTTTCTTTGTTTCTGAAGCCAGAAAGAAAAATTATAAGAACAGAGTTTAACTGATTTGTTGTCTTCCTTCTGTCTGTGCCTAAGAGAAACCCGAACTGGGATTAAGAATATAACTAAATAATGATAACTCAAGTCCTTGGGGCCCGTATTTATCAAACAGAATCAAAAACAAAGGAATTACACTTAAAAATGATCTAAAGAGTCAACCAATGTTGTGTGAGACACATTTCTCAAGTGACTTACTCCTGCTTACAACAAAGTGTAAAAGTCTCTTAAGAGCAACTCCCAAGTAATCCCAGGATTGATTAAATGAAGCAACAGCCAATCAGAGATATGGATTGACCATTGGGTTATATTTGGAGACTTGCTGTCCATGTCAAAATTGAAAAACAATCAACTGTCCAGTCAGAGCTTGGATGAAGCTTATTATTGATGAGCTGATGGCAACCATGACAGACAGTCTTTCTAAAAAAAAAGGAAAAAACCTCCTTTCCACCTCTTCAAAACTAACGGCACCCTTATTCAGTTATAGGTGCAATATACGACATTCAGCCCAATTTAGAACATTAATATAACAGCAGTGAGTCCCTCCCTGTCTTCCCTGCATCTGTTTTCAACAACCTTTCACAAATGTTATCATATTACAGCTAAACAGTACAGTAAAATATGTTTCTGATTGTCATATATTGCACCTTTAACAAAAGAAAAAAGCTTATGTCAAATAGAATTTTCCTTTTGACATATGTTTTAATTTAATTATGACAATAAATGCATACATTGAGAGGAAATGTATAACATTGTGTGTATTGTATTTCACTTTATTTTTATTTATTTTTTTATTTTAGATATTTATAAGATGGTAGGCTTTAACAGAGCCGGTACTGCTCCAAGGTGAGCAGCTCTTCACACAGGAACATAGTAGCAAGAGTTTTATTTCAGTTTTTCCTTTATTACATTTGACTGTCATATCTTCATTATGGCTGTTTGTATAATTTAATACAATATCTTCAAAATCACCTGATCCATTTTTCTTAATTTCCATCTCAGAACCAGAGGAAACTGGGGAAGATCTAGCTGCACTGTACAACACAGTCAACAGAACCTCATGAACACATCAGCAAACTCATGTTTTGTTTTTTGGGAGGTTTTTTTTTTTCAGTTTGAAAACAATGACAAGAACTCCTGCACACTGTCTCGCTTACTGCTGGAATATTTATTAAATGACTTTGTTTCAGCCCAACCTTCATCAGGCATATATACCTTTACTTCAGCAGTAAAATAATAAGCTAAACTGTCCATTTAAATTGGTCTAAAATATATAACTGTCTCTATGATGCATTCTCAGAGAGGTTCACACTGAAATCTTATTTTAAATTTCAATGATTACCTGTGTAGCCCCAGTGTAAACCTAAGTTTTTAGTTCCTAAAAATGTGGTTGAAAATAATTTAGTAAGTCAATTAAACTGAAAGATATATAGTTTAATAAAGAAAGAAGAAAGTGGTTACCATGAGATTAAGATAATTTAGTCATAAAAAATGTAGGATGTAAAGTAGTAAAAAACAAACACTTCACAACAATGTTGAAGTGGGGGTAAGCAAAATAAAAAAATAAAAAATAAAAAAACACAGATTGTCCCTTTAGTTTCAGCTATTTTGTTTGATCAGTTACTGTAGGTATCGATCGATTCTGTCTCTGCACTGTCCAGTATTATGTCAAGTGTGTCCAACAATCATCAGGACTTAATATTCAAAATAATTACAATACACTCAAGAGTAATAAAACAAGGTACTGAGGTCACATTCATTTGGGTTCTTGTCACATAGGCATTCCGGGTAACAAATGGGTGGACAAACTAGCCAAACAAACAAAGGAAACATAGACATCCATATTAAACTTTAAAACATCAATAAAGACTGGCAACAGCAGTGTGGTCAGGAAATAAGGGGGAGATCAAATTTACATTTGATTCAAAATAGAGTGTGTGGTGTGAGAAATGGAGGAAACAGAAAATAGGAGGTAATAAAAGCTAAATTAAGAATAGGACACAACAATCTATAAAGCACACTTAATATAGAGAAGCATCCAATTGGTCTTTGTGAACATTGTTAATTACCAGAAACTGTGGAACAGTGATCATCAGCTGCAATAAATATATATCAGAGAGAAAGGACATGATGGAGGAAACGAAAAGATTCGGGCTAACAGGAGCAGGATTAAAGAACATACTGGAGTGTGGTGTTAGTGGACAAGGTAAAAAATGCTTGATCAGATACCTCAGGAGAACAGGACTGATGGAAAAAGTGACAATCTGGAAACTGTAGGAGTGAACTAACTAAAAGATGGCAGTAATGCAACACTATGTGATGCCAGTTGCCGTTAAACCTCAGAGAAGAAGAAGTAGGTATCAGTCAGTGCCACCTGTGGTAACTGGCTGTAGGTAAAGAAGAGAATGGAGGGCAGGGTTAGACGAAAAAACAACAGTCTGCTATAATGAAATAGTGGAAAAGTGATGAGAAATAGGGATTCTGCCAAACAAATCTGAGAGGATTTAAGTTTTGTGTTATTGAATTTTGTGACATATATTGATATAACCAATTAAGTGTTAAGTATTTTCTCAGGTAATTAATTGATTTGCTAATTTTGGTAAAGGTAATTATGTTAATATTATTTTGAAAGATACTATTTTTTATTTTAAAGGGGTAATCTGCGTTATTTATGTTTTTGTATAATTTCACCTAAAAGGGTAAATATTATTAATACATTCAAAAAGCAATCGGTCCTTCTAAATTGTTGTCAGTTATTTAAAATACAGCATGGTTAAACTGAACAGACCTACTGCCACGTTTGACAGTTTCTTTGTCTATTAGTAGGGTATTATAAGTTTCACCTAAAGCAGGTAAACCTTTTAAATGAACTGAGCTAAAGATGCAAGTAGTGAAAGTGATCCTGGAGACTTCAAAAATCTTCAGTGTTAAAACCCGCTAACTTAAGTTTGTAGTATTTGTGCTACTGGAGTCACCGGAGTCATTTAGTGGAGCTGTGGATACTTGCCAGTGTAATATTTATTAACGTTGGGTTAGAGGAGATATACTAAAGATTATTATAACTTTCAGCTTTGGACATATCTCAGGAGTAGTGTATCAGTTAGTTAACAAGTGGTAAGATTGTAATGTTTAAGATATTTAAAAAAACACACTGGAGTATTAGAGAGCTTTTACTGATATACTTGCAATTTCCTATTGCTGCCACTAGATGGTAGTAGAGAGTTATATTTCATTGATAACAGACCATTTCCACTGTTCTTTCTGTATTTACAGTATGTCTTCCAGTTTCATTATTACAACCAGTTTTATTGTCAGTCAAGTATTTGTTGTCAGTATTCTAACATTCATCTTGTGAATAATTTCTACTGCCTTACAGTAACATTACAATTGTCTGTTTTTCTGCTTTCTTTATACATATTATTACAGCTTGTTTTTGTTCTATATCACACTTTCAATACCATGTAATTACATTTGTCTTTGTTCTTTGTTGTTTTGTCTTGAAAAGTGTGACTTCTTACATATCATACTGATGCAATACATCTCTTTGAACTCATGGTAGTGTATTCAGTGTATTAACATGCACTACAAGTGTGAAGAGATGCATCAGACTAAATGTCACACATTCGTCACGTGTCATGTTTTTTCTTTAGACACTGAACTGTGCTCACACATAAAAAGAGTAAAATAATAAAAATATCTCATTATTTCTCTTCTCTCTTTAAATTACTAACAGGCCAGAACACTGGTGTATTATTCTCTCTAACATAGATTACATCAAGTCTTTGGACAACAGTAAAATATGGTTTTAACATATATGTTTACTGTCTTATTTCTCCTCATGCATATTCATAATACTAAGAGAGAGGAAGGAAATCAAGTCATTTAACATCCTGATATCTGACTTCTGCTCACAGATCACAGAGGACGAGCACCTTAACAGACAACGTCCTTCTCTGTTGTAAGTAGAATAGTTTACTGATATGATTATTACATGTTTTGTACATTATTTGATGTATTTTATTGTCTGTGAAGCCTCACAGAGAGATGAGAGGAGCAGCTATGCGTTTAACAGCAGCAGCGAGTGGATTTGTTGTCTTCCTTGTCTCTGTGTCAGGTACTGTATATCTACATTGACATTGTAGGACATTTAGCATATTTATTCAGAGCAGCATGAAGTGATTTTAAGAAAGTAAATATAAAATATCCCAGATCAGCACTTTTCTAGGTTTGATGTATGTGTGATGCAGTATGATGAATAACTTTTAAACTCTACAACACCAAACATTCACTTCTGTTTATTTCTGTGTAAAATATAGCTGTTGAATGAAGACAAAGAAATAATGACAGTATTCACTGCTGAACACTTTGATAATATTATATTAAGATGTTCAGCTGTGTCTGTGTCATGGGTGGTGGGGGTGGGGCCCGGCTAGTAAGCTTTGTCCAACCTCCCTCCATGGATTGTAATCATATTTTATACATGCATATGCATATATACATAGTTCTATGATGGTACAGCAATGCACTGAGAATTTCATCTTGTCATGATGTTTAAAATCTGTTTGGTAATTTCTGCACTCTGTACTGTAGTGCTGGACAACTGTTTTAGCTGTCTAGGTATAACAGTTGCTCCTTCCTGTTCAAACTTGTCACACATCTTATTTTAGCTTCTTTCAAAAGTTTCCCACACTTCATGTTCTGCATTTCTCTGTGGTTTTCACACCTACCTCAGCAGCAACTTTACCAAAGAACTAACAGAGAGGAAATTAACCAAGACAACCACAGACTCTCTAATGAGTCATTTACTTCTTCTTTTCCTGTTCATTAAAACTGCATTAATGTTCACAGGTTCAATACATTCTTGTTCCTTCACTGAACCTTCAGACTGTACGATGTAGATTAACTGTAAACAGCATCTAAAACTGTTTCTTTATACTGTAAATTCAAAGTTAAACTTAGAAAACACTTAGGGCCAAATCCACAAAGAACGGATTGCGCCCGTTAATAAAGCTCTGAATTGCGAAGCATTTGCACCCGCAATCTGCCCCGTTTTAAGATCTTATTCGGAGCAAAAATGTTCATAAATTTCTGCAGCTGAGTGCAGTTTTCCCTTGTTTTGCATCTGACTGAAAAATTGCGTCCATAATGAAAACTGTCCAGAGCACAAAAGACTCAAATTGCGTGCCTTTAAATAACAGAGATGCGCACACACACTACACGATCACACAATCACAAACCAACTTTCATGTATTTTGCTTCTTTTACTTCTCTAGTGTTTCGCATCTATGACATCATCTACAGAAATTTCCATCAAAATAGGCTGCAGCTATTAATGTGACTCAGGCAGGTCTGAAACATGTTAGATTAATGTCTAAACCTTGCAATAATGTTGTTCAGGTGTTACTGAATGTATCCGGGATTTCGCAGAAACATCAGTAGGCTACTGATGTTCGGTCTGTTGCCCACAGCTGGCTGTGTGTCACAGCTGGCAGCAGCATCACACAGCAGTGGTCAGGACCTGACAGTAATTAATGTTCTGCGTTCTGCTACACATCTGCACAGATCAGTTGTTACACACAGTTTCCAGGTTTATACGGAGGAATTGTTTGTAATAAAGCAGCCCTTATGGGTGAATCCTGAGCTACCTACCTGCAGACATGTTTTATTATCTCTGAAGTCAGAGAGATGAGAGGAGCAGCTATGAGTTTAACAGCAGCAGCGAGTGGATTTGTTGTCTTCCTTCTCTCTGTGTCAGGTACTGTATGTCTACATTTACATTGTAGGGACACTGTAACTTATTCAGAGCAGCATGAAGTGAGTTTCAGAGAGGAAGAAATCATTCATTCTCAGATCACCATGTTTATATTTGACCCATAAAGTGATACATAGTCTATCCTTAAAACTCTGCAGCCATGAGGCATAGGATTGGTTTTATAATGGTTGGGACATTTCTGTTGGTTGACCAATATGCACATTTATGTTCAATTGCTCACATTTGTGTACACACAAATGTTTTGTTTTTGTTTTTAATGAAAAAAGAATCCATTTACTTATATAACTTGCCTAAAACAGGACTTGACTCATGTGGATTGTTTTTAGATTTAAAATGACACTTCACTTATTTTTAAATAAATGTCATACGAGTGTGAGGTTCTTTTAAAAATACCAGCTTGAATTTCCACTGTTAAAAAATACAACGCACGCACAGTGACAGTTCAGGAATTTTATTCACAAGTTATTAAAACAGGTTATTTTAAAAGAAGCTTGTGGTAACCAAGAGTATTTAAAATGGAATAAAATAAGTCCTTAAAACGTCTGTTCCAATGGTGAGGGGCAATAAATAGGTAGGGGAAGGGGGATACTCAAGTTCTCTGTGACACGAGGGGGAAAGGATATGAAGCCGCTGTAGGAGGAGGAAAATAAATATCCTCAATCAAGTGACATATGACTACCACTAGCACATACACGCCCTCAGAGTAGCCTGTTTCACATTCCTTTACTTATCATAATAGTGCGCGTTGAACCAAGTCTCCGTCATCGGTGCCTGGCTCGTCCCGCTGTGGTCTGTCTGCTTCCTTGTCCCAGCTGCACCTTTCACCCGGTGTATCCATGCTGTTTCAACGAGTAGCCTCCGTCCTCGGGTTCCCACGACCAACTGCAACCTATTTTCTGTGGAGCGAACCCTCTCACGTCCGTCGCTCCCCGTGTCTCCAAGTTTCTCCCCTTCCCTTCTTTGTCCACCTGCCTTTCACCTCTCACACTCAGCCAAAAATCAAGGAACTCAGTCCAGTCCGCCAATCCTGAGTGAAGGGTCCATCACTTGATCAATCAGAGTTCAATTCACTCAGTCCAAGTAAAAACACAATATCAGAAAATATAAATCCATATAAAAAAAAAAGCATGCAGGGCAACTCACTAAAACCAGATGCATATAATAAAAATAAGACATGCAAAATATAAGATCAAGTATGACTACAATTATGTCTCACTTTCACATAAATTCAAGACTTAAATTAATATTTGACACTTACATATGATATAGAGTCACTTCACTTCATGCAACTCTGTTTTAACCAAACTGTCTGCTGTGTCTTGTCTCTCTTTTACTGTATAGATTTACCTTCAAAACACTACTGAGAGAGAAACAGCAATGATCAAACATTAATCTGTCTTTAAAAACATTCACGTGTTTTTATTTTCTAACCAGCTCATGAACTTACAGACTTTATGACACCAGAGTTCACCTGAGAACCTGCTGCTTCATCGTCTTGTCTCTAGCTTGCAAATCCAAATCTACACCAACTGTATGAGACATTCACTTTTGTTTCTTTAAAACTGATGTTAAGCAAACTAAATGTTTGTATACTTGTTTCCTAGTTTCCTTTCCAGGTTTACAAACTGAAACACAATAATAAGTGAAAATAAGTCTTTCCCCTGATGTTGTTTTGAATCTGATTGTGGTTTCTGATGTGCTCTGTGTTACAGTGGTACAGGGTCAGAATGGCTGGGGAGTGACTTACACCTCTACTCAGATATGTGCCTTAAAAGGATCAACAGTGACCATACACTGCACCTACAGATACCCATCCAGAATAAAGGGCACTTCTACTGTAGTTAAGGAAACATTCTGGTTTACAAAAGAGAGTAATGATGTGTATGTGGATCTGGCAACAGACCCGGAGTATTCAGGTCGTGTTCAGTATCACTATGATAAGAACTACTGCACTCTGACAATCACAGACCTGAGAGAGAGCGACTCAGCTCAGTACAAGTTCAGGTTCATAACAAACCAACCAGGAGGGAAATATTTTGGTTCACCTGGAGTCACTTTGACTGTCACAGGTAACATTTTCATATGAAGATTTAATAATTTAATTCCAAACGGTGAACACAAGTGTATGTGTATGTGTGCTTGTATGTGTGAATGTTGACAGTTATGTTTCAAATCAAGTCTGCTTTTCTTTTTTTTTTTCTTTATTCACATATGCAGATCTCCAGGTGCAGGTGAGCAGTTTAACTATCAACCAGGATTATCCCCGGGCAGAGCTGAAGTGTCACAGCAGCTGTCATCTACCTGATGGTTCTTCCTACATCTGGAACAAGAATGGACAGGACATTAGGAGACAAACATCTAATTCTTATTCAAGCAGCTTTGATTCTGCAGACAGCTTTTCCTGTGCTGTGAAAGGACATGAGAAGTTCCCCTCTCCTTCACTGTGTGAGTTTACTTCACAGTCTTTTACACCATCTGGTGGAGTGTTTTAGCTAATGTACCATAACTGAATGTGTCTTAAATATGGGTGATATCACTTCCCTCTCTGTACTGGTCCCATTAAGCCCTTGAGATACTGCTGTAGGTATCCCGACATCAATACAACCTTTAAAGCACCACTGACATGCATATTGTATAATGTCTGACAGCTATAGGCTACATAGATAAAAACACATACAGGAACAGTCATGCACACATAATGCTTAATGTTGGAGACATCAAGCCTCAAGCTTTTTCAGCATTAGCGTGTTCTGTTGCACCTGTCACCACATCAAACAGTGTTGTCACAGTGTACTGACACACCCTGGAGTGCACTTCTGCATCAGAGGTTAAACCACTGGAGGGCAGTAGAGACAAGGCTTCAGCTGGTGTTAAGTTGCTCTTTGATGGGGAAAGAAATGCACTGTGAAATGTAAGTTGTTTAGTTCTATAGTTTATTCAAGTGCATTCTTAATTGAAAGGAGTAATGCTAAATACTACATTTCCCAGAAAGCTATGAGAACACTTGAAACCCTACAGTATACATGGCTCCACATCTCAGGATTATACATTTCCTTTATCAAATTGTATCTAAATTAGCCATCAGTATGTATGGATCCACACCTGAATTTAAATGAGAAACTTCAACATTGCATTATTAATTGCATTTTGTGGTACTCAAGTGTACAACACTCTTTATGTTTGTCCTTGTGTTGGTGCCATAAGCTTCATAAATTAGTCTCATGTCCTTCTCTGAGGAGGACAGAAGGAGGCCCATGCAGTATCACAGCAGGTTTACATACTAAAGTACCTTCATGACAGATTTAAGTCTGTTCTCTGATGTTGTTATGAGTCTGGTTGTGGATTCTGTTGTGTTCTGTGTTACAGCGGGTCACTGGGGAGTGACGTACTCTTCTACTCAGATCTGTGCCTTCAAAGGATCAACAGTGAAGATAAGCTGCACCTACAGATACCCATCCAGAATAAGGGGCACTTCTACTGTAGTTAAGGAAACATTCTGGTTTACAAAAGAGAGTAATAAAGAACCTGTGGATCTGACAACAGACTCAGAGTATTCAGGTCGTGTTCAGTATCACTATGATAAGAACTACTGCACTCTGACAATCAGGGACCTGAGACAGAGCGACTCAGCTGAGTACAAGTTCAGGTTCATAACAAACGACCCAGGAGGGAAATATTTTGGTTCACCTGGAGTCACTTTAACTGTCACAGGTAACATTTTCATTTGAAATGGAGCAAAACATTAGTTCAGGCAGAGCACAGAGCTTTACCAGCTGCTTGGCTACCAGCTGACTAATAATGGTCATCAAATTGATAGAAGTGGACAGTGCTTCCATTATAACCTGACACTTCTTACTATTACTCTGTTTACAAATCTAATGTTCATCCATGTGATTATTAAGGTTAGTTAGTAGAATCTTTATTACTGCTTGGATTCTCTGAGAGCTCCCTCAAAGAGCAGGTTCTTTTCCATCAAATCTAACTTTATAACCATTTGCTATAAATTGTTGATTCCTTGACGTTGTGATCAGTTAGTTTCAGATGTTTCAGATCATTTAGGAAATGTTACTGTGCACATGTGGATATTTGCTTGTATGTACTATATGTTGACAGTTAATTCTGAAATGACATTTCTGTTTGTTGTTCACAGATCCAGACTTCCAAGTGCATGTTAAGAAATCTTCCCCCAACCAGCATCCCACCTGGACAGAGCTGACATGTCACAGCAATTGTCAGCTGCCTGTTGATCCTTCCTACATCTGGTACAAGAATGGCCAGCAAATGGAGGGAAACAAAGTTCATTTTCATCTGCACTCTATTAATCCTGAGGACGAGTATTCTTGTGCTCTATCAGGATATGAGTCTTCCCCCTCTCCTTCAGTGTGTGAGTTTTCTCTACAATGTTCCACTAACACATCAAATGACAACTTTGACCCGAATAGTCTACAAGTCAGACCCAGTTTTACTTCTTACACTTTTTCATTTATACTTTGTACTTTTATCAACTTAACTATTTTACTTGGACCAAAATGTGATGTCAATTGTTTCTTTGTTTTTTTCCTTTTTGTTTGGTGTTTTTTAAATAACCTGCTGGCTTGTGCTACGGTGTGTAAGTGTACTCAAGTGCAGACACACCATACTAAGCAACATAATGTCGTCAGAATATTTGTAGAGACAGCAGGATTTATAGAACAAGACAAAAAAGATGTGTAACAGTGAGGCAATTAGAGCTATATGAAACTACAGGGCCAATAAAACAGCAAGCAGAATCTGAACATACACAATCCAAAAGAGAAAAAACAAGTGTAGAAAAGGACAACTGATTAACAATTAGTGATAAGCAATCTGCAATCTGCAGTCTAAAACTGCTTGCATGAAAGACAGTGAGCACCTGAGACAGGTCAGTGGCAATAATCAAACATTAAAAAGAAAATTGAAAACCTATTCTCTATACTTTCTTTTATTTATTCCTGCCTCCATCATTGTCTTTAGAGTATAAATTATCAGTAAATGAAACAGACTTTGTTTTATGATAATATTCACATTGTAAAGTTAATATGTGTTCATATCATATCATCTTACAGATCCTCCAAAGCTTCCCTCTGTGTCAGTGAGTCCCTCTGGTGATATCATGGAGGACACTTCAGTGACTCTGAACTGTAGCAGTGATGCTAACCCAGCTGCTAAATACACCTGGTACAAGAAGAATGTAAATCCAGACCTTCAACCTCTCAGTAAAGAACCACAGCTTGTCTTCAGCTCCATCCAGTCTTCTGACTCTGGAGAGTATTACTGTACAGCTGAGAACCAGCTGGGGAAGAGGACATCTGAATACATCTTTATTGATGTGAAATGTGAGTGAAACAGCTTATTTAAAAAGTAAAATACTGCTTACACTGGTAAACATCTTTGCACTTTTTTTAACCAAAAAGCATTTTGCAGATCATGTGTGTTTTCTTCAGGTTCCATCTGCTGTAAAAGTATAATTTAACAGTTCTGTTTCCTTCAGTTCAAACGTTCAGACATTTCACTTATTTATAAGGACAACGCACATTAATCAATGTTTCTGTGTTAGCCAGCTGGCTAATTTTCAACTTCAGTGGTTCTGAAACCAATGAAGTGATGGTTGAAAATAAGAGACAGAAGGCAAGAAGATGCCACAAAGACAATTGCAACAAAATAAGCACTCACAAGACAGTTCACAAGCCGTGCAGAGCAACATGAGACAGCAAAACATTAATACAATATCTACTATTCATCCATTCACTGCACCACCTTCAAGTTTCCAGATGCTGCCACATGCATGATGCTGTTTTTAAAATCATGTGCCACTGTAGTAATCATCACCTTAAAATAATCTGTGTTAATATGTATTTTGTAGATGCTCCAAAGGCCTCTTCTGTGTCAGTGAGTCCCTCTGATGAGATAGTGGAGGGCAGTTCAGTGACTCTGACTTGTAGCAGTGATGCTAACCCAGCAGCTAATTATACCTGGTACAAGGAGAACCAAACACTGCTTCAAAAACCAGTGGGAAGTTATAATTTAACCTCCATCACCTCCAAAGACAGCGGGAGCTACTACTGCAAGTCTAAGAATCAATATGGACAGAACTCTATGTCTTTATTCATTGATGTCCAGTGTAAGTACAAAACAAATCAAATCTCTGACACACAAAGTGGGGTATAACTGTATGTTATGATTTATCTGCTGTCTGAGTTTAGTCTGGTAGAAACATCATGTTCTAAGGTAGAAAGACTGAAAGGCAGATTCTAGCATGGCCGCTTCGTCTTTGGTCCCCCCTTGCTGGTTTTTGTACAGATAAAAATGAACCTGAAAAGAAATGCTAATTTGTTTGGTCTCTATACATATTGCCCCCCAGATGCTCCAAAGCTTCCCTCTGTGTTAGTGAGTTTCTCTGGTGAGATAGTGGAGGACAGTTCAGTGAATCTGACCTGTAGCAGTGATGCTAACCCAGCAGCTAATTATACCTGGTACAAGGAGAATGAAGACTCACCAAAAGCATCAGGACAGATCTTCACCATCACTGATGTCAGACCTGAACACAGTGGAAATTATTACTGTGTAGCTCAAAACAAAAGAGGACGTCATAACTCCACCTCATATCTGACTGTTGTAGCAGGTACGTTTTTTTCAGTTCATTCACACATGTACACATCATCGGTCATAATCCACCATATGATGAAATGCAGTTTGGGGGATTTTGTGGTGGCAATTTAATGAAGCCCTTTTCAAGTTAAACCACCTTAAATTCTTCAGTTTCAGGTGAGAAGAAGCAGCTGGTGATTCTATGTGTATATTAGAGGGAGTGAATGGTAGTCTGCACCAAAGATTTCTGCAATGACTGGTTTTAGTTTATACAGGCACAGTGGTGCTATGTGCAAAACTGCTTCAGTTACTTATTGGGTAAATAACAAACTGTAAGAGCTCTGCTTGAGCTGGATGTAGCGCCACCACAAATATAGAGCCGTTTGTATTCAATAGTGGCTGAGAGAAACATGAACTCATGGAGAATCTTGATATTGAACTACTGCATGTTTTCATTTAGAGGAAATGTGCCATACTACCAGTTGTAGCACATCTACCTGGCAGAAGGCCATGAGATAGACCCTGGAGGTCCCACAGAACAATGTAATTTGTCTCCTAGGAGGGCCATCATTAATATTATTATTTTTATTAATGATAATGGCCTTTTTTATATCATTATCATTATTATTATTATTTTTGTTATATCAGTGTTGTATTTTATCACCATTACCCAGGAACATGGAAATCAATTGTCATTGGAACAACCACTGCTGTTTTTCTGGTTATAATACTACTCTTTGTCTTCCTATTAATAAAGTAAGTAGATTTGTTTTACTAAAGTAATGCTTATTAAGTACAGTTTGACAACTGAATGATGAAATAATTTGTTTTCTTAATTAATTCCCCTAACCAGTAAAAAGAGGCCCTGTAAGCAATTATCAGAACCCGGAGAGAGAGATGAGAACAGAGAACAGGTGAGTAAAGAGAATTAAACAATTCAGTGAAAAATCCAGTGAAACCCTGCTTTGGTTCCTCAGTTCAGTTCACACTGCTTAATCACTCAGTATCATAAATACAACATGAAAACTCAGTCAAGTTGTGAAGCAGTTCATGTCCTCATCGCCATTAGTCACTCTTCAATCCTCTTCATTACTTGGTCATGATTATATTCCTGCTACATCCAGAACTTTGTATTTTGAACAGGGTATTTGTTCAATACCTTATATTTCTTTACTTGCACTTTTGTCTCTTGTTGGTGAAACAGGAATATCTGTTTGATCTGTATCATTACTTGAGGTGCTGTTGCTTAGGCCTTTCCGATCATGGTTGCTTGTCAAGTTGCTGTTTATCATTCAAATTTAGTTCAATCCATTGCAATGTGACACAACCAACCATGATTCTAGCAGAGTCATTGCTTAGTTTCCTGGTGATGAAATAACCCTGGTGAGAAAGGCACCACATGAAAGCATCTTTCATCAGACGGATGTAACCCTTTACGTGCCTGTCCCTGCAATGTCACTGTTTTCTGGGCTGACTGAATCTATAGCTTCTGTAATCAGTTTTGTTGGGATAATATCAAGGTGACTTGATGAGGGTCTCATAAGTGACACAGTTTTCATAAGATCTTGCAGGGATATTGGTGTAAAATAATCAAACGTATCCACGGAGGGGCAAAGGAGGTCAATTAAAGAGGTGGGGGGAGTGATATTTGCCCCACTATGATCAATCTTATCTATGAAGAAGGTAAGAATTTTGTCACAGTCAGCTGGAGAGGACGGTATTAAACAGGTATTCTAGGGTTGTCCTGGTTGGTTGAGATTACATGTGAAAAATACTGGTCCCTGGCTTCCTTTACCTTGCAATTGATAAGTGCTTTCTTTACCTTGACAAAAAATTAGTGGAGAAAAATGAATAAGCCAATAAATCAAGGCATATAACTGATGTTCTACCAAAGCTAGACATTACTATGTCTGTAAAAGTAAATTTGTCTTTGCAGTGTGGACCCAGTCAGAGGCAGCCAGAGGAGCAGGATGACATTCACTATGCCAGTGTCAAGTTCTCCAACAATCAGACAGATCCTGTTTACTTCAACATCAGACCAGCTCGACTCCAAAGACGTGAAGAGGAAGAAGAGGGTGTTGAGTATGCTGCTGTCATATTTAACAGTGCCCCAAGGTGAGCAGCTCTTTACACAGGAACCTTTTTTTTATTTTAACATTTTATTGCTGTCGAATTTGCTTGTTTTGTTTACATTCTTGCTATCACTATTAGTTTATACCATCTCCAGGATCATATTAATTTTTTTTAAATTCCTTCTCAGAACCAGAGGTCAGAAAACAGAGGAAGACCCAGCTGCATTGTACAGTACAGTCAACAAAGCCCGATGAACACAACAGGAATCTCTAGTCTACCTTTTTTAAATTTTAAAGCAGGTAATCATTTGATTTTTATCTATGCTACTGGCATAGCTCTGGAGATGGTAATGTCAGTCGCTTGGTTGGTTTGTTGGTCCTATTGGAACAGCAACTTATGGTCCCCACAGGATGAATCCTACTAACTTTGGTGATCCCCTGACATCAACTCTAGTGCCACCAGCAAGTTGACATATTTGGTTTTTAGTCACATGTCTTGACAACTGTTGGATGGATTGCCATATCATTTGTTATAAATATCAATGGATTCCCAGCATATGGATGAATCCCAATGACCTATGAGAAACTTGTGTGTAATACACTTTAAGATAAGTCATGGTTGTTGTAATGAAAACAATGCAAACCATGATGGAGGTTAGTATCAAATTCAGTCCCTACTCCTGTACTCCCTCCTGTACTCCCTGTCCTGTAAATTTACTGAGAGCACCTTGCATGTTGACTTCATCCTGATTCTGTTTCTAAATGGGTCCAACAGCAGCGTCTACAGCTGTAAGATTCTTGTGTCAACTAAAGAACTGATTCTCCAAACTGAGAAAATTGAAATGGAAAGCAAATTTGACTGTGACCTTTTGTCAATATGAGTGAACAGTTGTCATTTCAACTTAATACCGTAATTTTATTGAGCTTTCTATCTCCAGTAGAGTTAACTTATCTCACTTGGTTTCTAATGTCTTTGCATGAATGTAAAGAGAATTATCTGTCACATAATTGTTTAGGCACCACTGAGAGAAGCCTGAGAGAACAATTTCTTACATACTGAATTGTTGCCACATTTAAAAAAAAAAAGAAGACAGGAAAAAAGGTTTGGAACCATCAGGCCACAAAACTAGTCTCTCATTCTCTCCTTTATATAGATTACAGTACAAAGTTTATATATAGTTTGTAAATCAGCAACAAAGTTCTTCTCTCAGGTATTTACTGGCATTGAGTTCATCATGCATATCAATAATGTGAAGAGGAAGTCTGGTGTATTTTAAGATTCTGATCTCTGTCTTCTGGTCTCCTGACCACAAATGAAAGTTACAGTTCAAGACAACTTCTCTCTAAGCCTTGTAAGTAGATTTGCTTACTACTCGTCTGTACATTATTTACCTGCTGATGTGTTGTTGTTTTTTTTGTTTGTTTTGTTTTGTTTTTTGCTTGTTTTTTTCTTTGTTTCTGAAGCCAGAAAGAAAAATTATAAGAACAGAGTTTAACTGATTTGTTGTCTTCCTTCTGTCTGTGCCTAAGAGAAACCCGAACTGGGATTAAGAATATAACTAAATAATGATAACTCAAGTCCTTGGGGCCCGTCAGTGGCGGATCTACCGGGGTGGCATGGGGTGGCAGCTGCCACCCTAAAATAATGCCTTGCCTCCCCTGCTGCCACCCCACTTGGCAGCAACGAATTCAAAGAAAAGTTATGGCCAACTTGACTTTTACGAGCGCGAATCTCTGATGTCCTACTGCACCGAATGCAGCACGAGAGCGTCAGAGCGGCACTACTGGACCTTTTCTTTGTTTATTTTATTTTTAAACTGTGTGGCGCGAAGCAGAGGAGCAAGGAGAGAAGACACGGGAGTAAAGAGGTAAATACCGATTAATTATAGAATGATGAAAGTACAGTCCTAGTATAACGTTAGTTGTAAGTTAGTTAGTTAGTGTAACTTGTACAGTTGCTATGTTGCTTTTAAGATGAAAAAATCTAGTTGAAGAAGGTTATTTTGTACATGTAACCGTTACATTAATATTGGCTATCGTCTAATTTAAGCTAACATTGATTAACGTTAAACGTCTGTGAATCCAGCAGAAATGAAGAGGAAAGGTAACATACACAGTTTTTTCGGACCGAAGAGAAAAGCCAAAGAGATTGAAAATGAACAATTGAGCAAGGTAGACGGAGGACATGAGGTGAAAGGAGAGAGAAAAGATGAGGAAGGAGAGAGAGGAGAGGACGAGGTGGAGAGAGAGGGAAAGGAGATGGAAGGAAAGAAAGAAGACAGAGACGAGTTGAAAGGAGAGAGAGAAGGGCAACAGAAACGCGACAGAGTTCAAGGCCAAGGTGACCAGGGACAGGAGGAGGTGACAGAACACAGCGGAGATTATATGGAGGGAGTGCACCACCAAGATGAGGACGGAGAAAATAAGAGAGAAGATGAAGTACAGGGCTCAGAAAGAGAAAGGGAAAGGAGTGAACCATCACCAGCTATCTCCAGTCGAGCTGGTCCACATGGTATGAAATAAGATAATGCATAAGATAAGTTACAGCAGCAAGTGGACAGTAAATAGAGTAAAAAAAACTCAGTAATAGAAAATACTGTATTAAAATAATAACCATGACACAATTTACATTATTTACAAGAGAAAATGTTGGTATTGATTAGTAATATACCACAAGTTAAACTCCATAACTAAGTATTAGCTATTATATGCTAATTAATGCCTTATAAAATTTTGCTACAAGAGACATTGCTTAGACTTCTTCAAATAAATATAAATATTCTTGTTAGTCTAAATATGAATAATTGGGGAACTTGTAAATGTGAAAGTGTAATTAGATGGGGACAGAATTTTAATATTTTGTTTGAAATGTATTTTAGATTGCCAAAATTAAACACATGAATCAAAAAATACTCTAAATGTTACTCGGTTTTTGGACCCATACCAGGATGTTTTTTATGAGTTGTTCAGATTGTGTAAAATAGCAGTTGTTTTACCTGTGAGCAGTGCATCCTGTGAACGAAGTTTCTCATCTCTTAGGCTCATTAAGACTTATTTGCGGTCTACTATGACAGAAAAGAGACTATCTAGTTTGGCTGTACTCAGCATTGAATCAAAACGCACAAAAGCATTAGATCTAGATAAATTTGTAAAACGTTTTGCTGAGCAGCATGGAAATCGCCGCATTCAACTGTTATAGACATGACATTGGATAGTGACTATTAAATGTCTCTTTCTTTGTTTTACGGTGGTGGGAAAAAAGTGTTCAGACACCCTTAAATATGTCCCCAGTCTCAACTTTTATGGAACCTACTTTATGTTTTTAATGTCTTTAAAATTTATTTAGAGTTTAGCTATGACTGTACTAAAATAAATTGTACTTAAAGACTTAAGAATGATTCTTAATGCAATGTTCAAAATGCATGGGCCCAAAAACTTTTTCACTGTATGTATAAAACTGTCCAGGAACAGTCTACTCACAAAAGTTCTTTGTACATTTTATGACTGGGAGCAAGGTTTATTTTCATGTGACTCCTTTCCAGGTTTGTGGAGATTTTAATTTAACATACTCTTTTGTAATGTTCTGTATTTGATATGATTTTATTGGTAAAAACCTCATTTGTCAAAAGTATGCTCTGAGTAACCATTAAAAGTCATGTCCAGTCCTTGTTTGAATACTGTTTATTTCCATAGTTGACCCAGGGCCATCAGTGACATGAGGTAATCAGATGTAGCAATACTAATTTTAGTACAGCGTACTGCATAGATTGTCATGGGTAAGTTTTACTTTGGATAGTTACTTATACAAATGCATCCTGCAATGCTACCACTCTGACACAGTTTTATTCTTCCTTTCACACATATGTCATTCATCACCAGTGTCCTACCTTAATGCTTTTCATGTGATAATGACCCACATACAGCAGTGTCATCAAAGTTCTTTCTCTCATTCAGTTGACTGTTTCATATGAAACACTGATTGCATGAGATTAAGTTTGTATGAGTTTGTAAATAGTAGCCCATGCCATTATATCCACATATGAGACATGTTTTTGAGTTATGTATAAAGTCCTGCAAGCAGAAGTGTTTGTGTAAATTATGTCTACTATTGTCTTATCAAACTGTGATTTAATTCATTGCCACCCCTCGAAAATTCCTGCCCCCCTTTTGCCACCCCATAAATATTTTTCTAGATCCGCCCCTGGGGCCCGTATTTATCAAACAGAATCAAAAACAAAGGAATTACACTTACATTTCTCAAGTGACTTACTCCTGCTTACAACAAAGTGTAAAAGTCTCTTAAGAGCAACTCCCAAGTAATCCCAGGATTGATTAAATGAAGCAACAGCCAATCAGAGATATGGATTGACCATTGGGTTATATTTGGAGACTTGCTGTCCATGTCAAAATTGAAAAACAATCAACTGTCCAGTCAGAGCTTGGATGAAGCTTATTATTGATGAGCTGATGGCAACCATGACAGACAGTCTTTCTAAAAAAAGGAAAAAACCTCCTTTCCACCTCTTCAAAACTAACGGCACCCTTATTCAGTTATAGGTGCAATATACGACATTCAGCCCAATTTAGAACATTAATATAACAGCAGTGAGTCCCTCCCTGTCTTCCCTGCATCAGTTTTCAACAACCTTTCACAAATGTTATCATATTACAGCTAAACAGTACAGTAAAATATGTTCCTGAAAACATTTGCAGTAACAGAATCCATAGTTGATCAGCACTGCCTAGTTTGACAGTTTGAACTGAGTTTTGTGAGCTATCAGTTCAGGGGCCACTTTCTGAACCGATAGCGTGCACATTTGTTTTGGTCTGAGATGTTGGTACTATAGTGCGACATCTAGTGTGGCTGATTGTCATATATTGCACCTTTAACAAAAGAAAAAAGCTAAAGAATTTTCCTTTTGACATATGTTTTAATTTAATTATGACAATAAATGCATACATTGAGAGGAAATGTATAACATTGTGTGCATTGTATTTCACTTTATTTTTATTTATTTTTTTATTTTAGATCTTTATTTTTGTTTATTTATATTATGGTAACTTTGTTTGTTTAAAACCTGTATGATTGTGTGAATACTTGCCGCTGTGTTCCTATATTTCATTCAACTTGGAGAGTGCAATGTTATTACTACTGAAAACAACAATGACCCAAACCAAACAAAACAAAAACAATAAGATGTTTCTTGAAACTGGAATTCCCCTTATGTAAAATAATTGAAAATCCAATCATTTTTTTGTAATTCTCGCCTCCAAGCAATCATGTGAGCCTGGAGAGAGTCCAGACAACAGTGAAAATGTGAGGAAGAAAAGTTCAACAGTACCAATGCAAAAGAAAACCCCATTCAGTTTCCACAGTTTAGTTCAGACTGCTGAGTCAGTGACTATCTTCTAGATCAACCTAAAAATCTATCTGATGGAAAAGTGCTTCATGCTGCCCTTATGCCAACCTTCTTCACAAAAAATAATGAAGAATAATTGTTTAACTGTAAACCTCAAGAACATAATGAACAGGACCTGTGTATCAAGGTTGACACAAATGGTGTCTTTCTCCAGTTTTTATCACAGCCTGATCAACAATATGTTTCATAGCTCATGTTAGACATGTTATTCATTGTGAAAATTTGGATATTTTGTTATGTTTTGTTGTTGCCAGTCGTATTTACTTTTTCCTCATTCTTATATTATATAATCAGTACAGAATAATCTTATGGAACATGATATTATAACTGCTTTATCACTTTCTGTTCTCTTTTCCACCATGAAAACACAAATAACATTTGAATAAAATGTCCTTATTGCACAGATTGGGTTGTATGACTAGTAAATCCTTGTGTACACAGTTATTTTTCATCTTTCCAACACAATATCGCTTCTCAGACACATCTACAGCCTGCAGGAGTTGACAGACAGTTCCTCTGCAGTATCATCAAGGCTCTGGCATTTAGCTTGCAGGCTTGGATTGCTGGAGCACTCTGCAGATGAAGGCCAGCGCTCCACCCAGGTGTCCTTCCCTAATATGTAGTTGAATCTGTCAGACAGGAAGCAAAAAGAGAGAGGAGTTTATTTACATTTAAGTTGTATTTTACGAGATCAGAATGTATCAAGATAATTTTTTTAAAGAGTTACACCTGTGTGATTCATTTGTTCGCTTGTCCCCATTAACCTCATGATTGATTATAAGCCAGAAACTCAGGGTTTACTTCTCCTGGTGTGGAAAATAAAAATGAAGCAGCCTTTTCAAGCCATAGTTTGTACTTAGGAGGTCAGTTATGTTTTCACAAACCTCAGTTTTTGATGTAGCCACAAACAGAGGAAGGAGTGTAGCACATCACATGTAGGTGCGAGGCTATCAGAAATCAGCATCAATGAAAAGTGCCTATCTGCACACAGACTTCAAAATCCAAATTTATTTAAACGCACAATATGTAATTTCTGCCACTAGGGGTACCTCATTCAAAACAATAACAAAAGATGGAGTTTGTTGATGTTGTGAAGTAGCATGGGATCATGGGAGTTGTTGTCTTCATTGTTAAACAACCAGCTTCTCTGGGTTAGGATTCCTTCACTGTTCATTGTTCAGAAGGTTTTTACCAGGAACCAAATTATCCGCAGAGGTCTCCTCCTCTCCAGAACAAACACACCCGGTGATTAAAACTGGTAGAAACACTGAATAAAGCAGTTTCACATAAAAAATCAGTGCCTCTCTGACGCTGTTCAGCAGACACAAGACGTCCGTAGGGGCTGCAAGCCAAGCTGCTGCTAACTTTTGCTCAGCTTGTTTCTCTGACAACTTAAGATCCAGACATTCAGCAGGTGTTTAGCGGGAGCCAAATAATCCGCAGAGGTCTCCTCCTCCTCAAAACAAATGCACATGGGGATGAAAACCGGTAAAAACACTGTATAAAGCAGTTTCACATGAAAAATCAGTGTTTCTCCGATGCTGTTCAGCGGACGCAGGACGTCCGGTAGGGTCTCTGTGTGAGCCGAACTGCGGCTAACGTTTGCTCAGCTTGTTTCTCTGATAACTTAAGATCCAGATGTCTGATGACTAAAATCCTTCATCCGCTTAAAAGATATACTTAAAAAGAAACAACAACAACAAAACTTAAAAGTTTATCGTAAAAATGTGGCTTAAAACTGGATTTATCAATTTGTCAATTTATGACAGTTTCTGGCGGACAACCACAACCCTAACGTATTTTCTTGTTTGGTAAAGACCATTGTGGTGGACGACCATAACTCTGAGGCATGCACACAAGATGATTATCATAACATTAACTTTTCTCACAAGTTTATTTATTTTTACTTGCTCTCCTCACCCGTTTGTGCTGCTATCAATATTCCACTGGTCCTCTTTGGGGCCAATGATGAGGTACTGAGAGCCCTGCTTCAGGTTGAGCCCATCTCTGCAGCCTCCATGAGACATAAAAAACCTCTTCTGACCCACTACCACTCCGGCCTCCAAACCTGGAATGTAGCAAAAGAAATTTAAAATAATATGTTATTTTTTTGATAACCATAAAATAATGTAATTAGTCTCGATGTCAGTGGAGAGCTTTGGTCTCCCACGATTGTCTTAATGCTGTTGCAAAACATATTTTACAAAATTAACATATAGTGTAAAAGAACAAATTATCAACTAGCTTCAGTACAAAAAATATCATTTCAGCTTCCAAATCTGACTTGGAATAAATAAAAAATTGTGGCCTGCTGTGAAGTTTGACATTGTGCAAGCAAATGGTGAGAATTCTTTCATACAGAGAAAAATGTAAGGGAGAAGAAGAGAGCAACAGATATTTAAAAATAGGAGCAAAGAGTTAAAATATGTTAACAAATGAGTGAAGTGTGTGACAGACAGACAGCGAAGGCAGTGACTCACCCAGCTTGATAACTTTTGTGATCTCCATCTCGTATTTGTCATAATAACCCTTGGTGACACTCAGCACCTTCACCTGGAAAACTGAAGCACATGAACAATAAAACTTGTCATTTTGCCCTGCTAGTGATGAGGCCTGTGGTCATGATGCCATGAAATTTGCTGTGGATGTTCACGGTCCACAGAAGATGAAACTGAATGTCTTTGGCTTGCCAAATTTGATCTTTCTACTACCACTGCAGCGGGATCAAAATTTTCACATGTACACAAGAGGTATCACACCCTAATGAGCAAAATTTGCTTATGCCACAATGACTAAAAATAAATGCTGCAAGAATTAGTCCTGTTATTAATCCTATTTCTAGCAAGTAATTGGAAAGCTTGATATTTTTCTCCTTTTCTTACTGCAACCACACAAATCTTTGACGCATAGATTCTGTATATTCCGGCAAGAATTGCAAATAACTTCTCTCATGCTATCTGCTCATTTGTGCCACCACGCTTAATCAAGACTATGCATGGAGTGTGCAGCCCCCTATTGCATGTTCCAGTCATCCATTGATGCACTGCACTCATTTTACACCATTAAACACATTTAAACCTACATAGCTTTCAGGAAATTACTCAAACATTTAGACTTGCATTCATTTGCTGCTTATAATTGGATGTTCAAGGCAGCATCATTTCCATTTTTCCATTAAAAAATTCTCTCTTATATTTTTATATAATATTGTAAAAGCTTTTAACCAGCAATTACCTAATGAATTTCAATTAACTTGACTATAAACTTTCTCTGACCAAGTTCTGCTGTATGTGTGTGAATGTGAGAAAGTGTATCGTACCATGATGTAACTTCTTGCAGGCAAATGTCTCTCTTTCTTTGCTGGGGAAGTTTTCATTGTCAGTTTTGGAGATGCAGCAGTCACCTGGAGATTGTGAGCAAACAGAAAGTGAAAATGACGGGCACTATAAATACACACACACACACATGTTTGTGAATGGGGTGTTGAAGACACATGCACATTTTACCCTGTGTGCAGCGACAGACGTTGTCGCTGCAGATCTGAGTAAGGTCCTCTATGTCCTCGCTGGGAGTGTATGTACGACTGCAGCGGTGGTCTGACAGTGAAGACAGTGAAGAGATATACACCACATGATACCAAAACATTTAAAGTTGCAATATTGTTTTTTTACTCAAATAAAAATAACTAATAAATAGGAAACATTTTGCATAATCAGTCTGTGTTCAGGACTAAGTCTGCAAATTTTTTGTCCTAGATTGGCTTTTCAGTATCTATTAGGATGTTTAGGGAGCAAACTAGTTCTCATAGTCTCACAGTGACACTGTATGAAGTGTATTCGCTAATATCAGTAAATATCGTTTTTATATCTTAATTATTTTCAAAATGCAGAAAAAATGGCAGAGCAGAGGTCTGAAACAATTCCAGCCTAAGTTCTTCTGTATGGTGACGGTGTGGTTTTGTTCTCCTACCTGGGTTATAATACTCGTAGACAGTGACTGAGGATGGCTGGAGGAGGCCGACTTTGAAGCTCTGCTGAAGCCTGAAGATCAGGATCTCTGGCTCTTTATGAGACACCTGAGAGGAGGAGAGGATCATTTAGTGCAATAAAGCAGAGAAGAGACACAGAGACATTACAGAGTCAGTGAGAATATTGATATAGTTTGTTTAGTCTGAGTTTCCAGTTGAGTAAAACCTGGAAACTGCTCAAATCTCAGACTGTTGAAAAAAGACTTGTTCTAGGTTTTACTCGGGAATGTTAACCTGTAAAACTGCTTCTTGGTAAATACCTATAAATAGCAACATAAATAGATGCAAAAACTAACCATATTTTATGGAAGAATAATCTTGAATTTGTGCACATCGACAACATGAAGCAATTTCTGGTTGCAGACAAATGAACTTGACTGAGCTCCACAGTGTTGTTACCTTGAACAGGTGGATGATCAGAGAGCCTCTGTCGCTTAGATTATCAACAATCTTGAAGTTATTGATGTAATGGTCCACTGAGTTGGACAACTGGACAAACACATACACAGACAGAGAATTAGTCATCAGTACTGGCCTGGACATGTGACAAGTCATTTAGCTATCACAGGTTTTTATCATGATGTGGTAAACTTTTAACTTTTAAAGAAGAAAATTCTTCCTTTTTTCCTGTTAAATGTTGTTTATTATTGTTTTTAATCGTATGTTCCAATCTGCATGTTTGTTCTTCTCTGGTGTGAAAATGTGAGCTGTTTTTTGTGTCATTTACATCCTGATGGCTGCTGATAGAGGTCTACTGCTATAGCATGCTCTTGTGATTTAAGCTCTAGAAAATATTCTTCTCTGAATTACTACATAAAGTCTCTGACATTTTTTGAGAGCTAATGAGAGTGGTGCTGGAGGCTGTTTACCATCTCCAGGTCTGAGTTTTCGGGGGTGAAGCCGGTAGGCAGACTGATATCCAGGACCACCATCCTGACATCGCTGGGTCCTAAAGCCCTGTGGAAGTAAAACAATAGTCATCATCTCATCACCAGGCAGGTTATTGATTTTAGATCAGTTTAAATGAAGGTTATACAAATCACACACATAGTTTAAGGCAATACAGTAACTCACTTCACTTTGATGGTGATCTGGTAGGACTTTTCTACATCTGCTGGAGGCTTTTCTGTTACGGGACAAAAAAAGGATTATTTAATTAACAGTGGTTGAGTATCTTATCCCAAGGACTTAAATATACTGTATGTAATGCTACATATATAGGGTATATATATATATATATACTGTATATATACAAGGGGGTCCAAAAGTCTGAGCCTTCCCAATGGGAAAGTGGTCTATGACATTTGGACCCCACTGTTCACTATATACAGTATATATTGTTGTTAAAGTTAAGTGTATGTTTTATTTTGATGAATATGTAATTTAGGGAAAGTCATTGATAAATGTTTTTTGTAACTGACAGTACAGTATTATATAATGGTACAATACACTATATATTATCTTTCGTTTTAGGTTACTTCATGTTGTTGTTTTTAACAATATTTTATGATACGTTTCAAAATGCACTTGTATTCATCTTTCTGACTTAATTCTATGTTTTCAGGTTTAAAGCTCATCTCTTTGAGGTACTGATAGTGACTTCACTCAACCTAAGAGGACAGAAAGTAACACTAGAGAGCCAGACATCATGCAGTTATGTGTGCACTTATGATTGGAGTTACCGCTTGATTCCTCGATGGTGACACTGAGCTCAAAGTGCTTGCAGGGCATTTTCTCATCCACCTCATGCACTTGGTTGTAATAAGTCACGACCTTGGGTCAAAGTTCATGTGACAGAGAGACACACAAGAATTGAATGACAATTAATTGTTTTTCAATGAGTTGTGAAACTGGCAGTGATACCAATATTCCTCCACAGAGTTAGTCATACCTCCAGTATTCCCTGTCCGTTCCCTCGAGCCTCAACAGCCAGGCCAAGATCAGCAGGCAGCTATGGAAGAAAAGCAGAGGATTTTTAAACAAATAAATCAAAAATACACTGCTTGATTTTGTTATTTCCTCCAAGTTGTTTGTTTGATGTTGAAAGTCAGCTATGAACTGTATAGTTAAAGAACTTTGAGTGAGGATATTTGCACAGAAGACTTCTAAACTTCATGATACTGTCTGTGATCTCTGCCTGAATTCACTAACTGAGATTATATTTCTCTCACCCTGGTAGAGCGAGCAGCATAGGCAGTCATGGGGTTGAAATGGTACAAGATTTCCTTGCGCCCCGTTATTTTGACGTCCACATCCAGACTGAGGTCATCGGGAGGAGGTTTGTTGATCAGATACTCTGACAGCGCCTGGAGTACCACCATGGTGGACTGAGAGAGGACAGACAGACAAGGGAGAAGGGAATTTTTGCATTTTTCTTGCCTGAATTACTGCATTGTCTGTCATTTCATCACTGCTATTTGTCTCACTTCAAAGGGGTCTGTTAGGGTTAGGGTCATATGCACTACTATTTACCTTAATTATTATCTTCCTAGTTTGATCATATTCACAAGGTACAGTAAACAATTTTGTAGAATTTGTCTTTGCAACCTTATTGTTTAATAATCAAGAGCAGAATATGTAGTCAGTTTAACTCACTGTGTTAACTGTTCACATTATAGACTGATCAATATCATCACTGCACATAAAGTTTGAATTGTTGCAGTTATACTAGAAAAAGAACTGTCCATATTCTCTGTCCAAAATTGTCCAAAATTGTGCATATTTGGGTGAGTATCAGTGCAGAAAGTGATGCTGAGATCAAAGCGACACCTTTAGGAACCCCCAAAAGACCTTAAAACTCACTCTGTGAGTCATTACACAAAACACCATTCAGACCTTTTGTGTACCAAAAGGTTGTGTTAGTTATCTCTTATGTGATGCTTCCCTCTGCTGGCTTATAATAAGCTGTACATGCATTATGACAAACCACAATGTGGAGAAAAGTTTGTGTTGGTCTATCTGTGCAGCCAGAAGTATGATCATCTCATCTGGACTGAAATTTCTCTTTAAGCAGGAAGTTTATGTTGTTACCAAAACTGCAATAAAATACACCAAGGACAGAGTTTATATCATTCATTAAAGCACAGCAGACAACTATGCATCAGGATTTTGTCAACTATGAGAAGTTTTGTTATTGAGTTTGTATTGAGGTAACTATCCCTTTAATATCCCTGGTTGCATTCGGTCATTTCAGGCCAAGCTGTGAATCACTGAACACAGGTGCTTTATGATAATTTTGTATTTACATGCTTTTGTACCAATAAAGTGCCTTGATTTTTCAGGTATTTAATCAACTGCATTAGAGAAAACATCACACATGTTGAAAAGGTTAATCTTGCTTCTACTCTAACATATTTTCTTCTATTATAAAAAGAAAACCCCTCACTAATCCTGTGTGAAGTGAAGAAAGCCAACTGTCAAAACATGCTGAAGTCAACAATAAATCTATGAGAGACCGCTGAAAGCTGAAAGCTGAAAGCTGAAAGCTTAGAATATCTTGTTACATACTACAATACTTGATTACTTGTTACATACTCAGCTCCCAAATGTCCCCACCCCATCCCTCCGCTGGTACCTGAGTAGACCCGAAGCCTCCTCCTCTCCTCCGCTGGCTGTTCAGCCATTTGAAGGGCACTGCAGCTTCGGCCATGCGGCCCAGCTTCACTAGAGCCAGCAAGGCGTAGCCGGTCCCCTCGAGGGCGAACAAGGTGTTCTGACTGTCGGGCCAGTAGCTGCCACCTGGAGGAGAGAGAAAGAGCCCTTGCGTAAGCTAATGAGAAGGACAAGGCACTCATTCATTCACCATACCTTTAACACTGAATAATGAAGATGCAAAGCAAGGACCTTTATAATGTGAGGCGACAGTGCTAATCTGAAAATTAATTTTAAAAAGTATCAAAATGAACTCTGCAGCTAAATTTAAGACTAACTGGGTATTGCCTGACATGTTTAATATAAAATAATTTAACTGGCTAGACGCTGTATGATTGTTTAATTCTTGCTATTGCATTCCCTCTGGATGAGAGCATTGGCTGCATGCCTGAACTCCACACTACAGTAACTGTATGTGGTGGAGACTAGGGAGAAAGGTACACAGTATAGAGATTTATAGAAGATATATCAGCTTTAACTTAAAGGGGGACATATTAGGCACATTAGGCACATTTCCAGCTCTATATTTTTAATCTGAGGCTCTATTGGAATATCTTTGCATGTTTTAAAGTTCAAAAAACTCCTTATTTATCTTATACTGGCCCTTTATGCAGCACCTCAGTTCAGCCTCTGTCTGAAGCAGGCCGTTTTAGCTTCTGTCTCTTTAAGGCCCCCCTCATAAAGAACCCAATCTGTTCTGATTGGCCAGCTCTTGGAAGCTTTCCCTCAGGAGACTTCCGCCAGCTCCAGAGGCAATGTAAACAAACTATGACACAAACTATAGGACTGGGATTTCATTTATTTTTCTGGTTATTTACTCAAAATGTCAACTTCTCAAATACATCAGTACATGTTTGAGCTGAAATCTGATCTGAAATATGAGTGGACAGAGCAAACATCAAATGAAAAAGCCTTAGCAACAACCTTGGCAACAAAAGCTGTGGAACAGGTAACCGTTTATGGTTAGATTTAGGCATGAAGAGTGAGATGGTTAGGGTTAGGGTAAGAATATCAGGGTCAGAGCCAATCAGAGGCAGAGTAAGGGCGGGTCTTCACAGAATGCAGGTGAGGGAAAAAAATAACATAGGTATAAAAAAAATCTTCACAGACGACAGGGACATTTCTACATATGTTAACCTCAAGTTTTGGAACTTTGACTGTGTTTAGCACAGATATACAACATCATAATGGTATATAAATAACAGAAAACCATAAAAAGCATAATATGTCCCCTTCAACAACAACTTTTTTTGTTCTAAAACATGATGTCTGAGAAATTGAGCCAAAGAATTGCAAAAACTAAAATGCAAAGTACAGATTGAAGCAGTTTTTAAAATTACAAAAAGTAACTTATTAGTTTTTGCAGGTAATATCCTCTGCTCTAAAAATGAAACAAATGAAACATGCAGGATACCTGGAGCTGCAGCTTTCAGTAAAATTTGTGTCGGGTTGAAGACTTTTCTCTGCAGAGCCAGTGCGTATGAGGCAATGGCCACCGTGTATGGTCTCCTCCCCGGCGTCATCAGTGCACGCTTCAGGTACTGGGCTGTCTTATGCATAATTACCTTAAAGCACACAGATACAGTAGATTATAGTTTCAAGTACAACTCTACCACAAGTCATAATGACAGGGACATAAACAAGTACTTTACAGGCAACCGTGAATTATGGATAAAAGCCATCTGCTAATACAAGATGTTTTTTCTGTGTTCTTTACCTCTATGTTTTGACCACTGCAGCGGATTCCCGCCTGCTGCGCCTCAGCCAGCGCTATGAGGACGAAGGCTGTAAGGGTCGTCTGAGGGTCATCACCACGGAGACCACCCTGGAGACAAATAAACATGGAAATCGAATGTAAAAAATGAAAAGTTTTAAAGTTCGAAAACTTGAAAAGATATAAATCCACCTTTAGATACAGAGCGCCATGTCCACTTTATTTCAATTTCTGCAAATCAGTTCTATGCTTTTTTATTGTTATTATTTCCAAAGTTTCCTGAATGCTTTTCCAAAACTGAAGCAAAACATCTGCCCTGTTTGCATTCTGGTTTACTGCATTAAATTGTGAATTGCAGAGCAAAATGGTGAAAGAAAGAAGCCCTGATTCTTTGATTAGAGACTATTGTTATGATTATCGACAAGTTTGAGTTTGTTTAAATCATTCCTGCTATCAAACTGTAGTTGTGCTTAAAAAATCATGTGCACTGATGTCAATTACCCTCAGAAAAACAAGACAAAATCACACCAAGCAAAAATGTTATTGTTTTATGTGAGATTTAGAATGAACTTGTCCTTTAACAATGGTTTCTAGGATACTATAAATACTGAGGGATATTGCGTGTTAGATTGTTTATTTAAGGGGAATGTTTATATTATTCTGATATACACTAATTAAAGTGAATTAAAAGAGGAGCAAGAACGATGGGGATGGAAAGAGGAAAGAAAACATGCTCTCTTTGTTGAATAGACTAATTCAATTATCAGCAGTGTTTTTAAGTGTGTGTCTGTCAGTTTCTCACAATCATGGTAGTGCTATAAACTGGGTTGTCCTCCACGAAGTGTCCCCCAGAATTGTGTTTGTTGTTCACCAGGTAGAGCAGAGGGTCACACACTTGTTGCTTGTCGATGCCAACGATGGAGTAAGCCATGGAGAAAACCTTCACCACGTACGCTGTGATCCTGACATTCAGTTAGACTGTGATTAGCTTACAGCTGGTCACTTTTAAATACACATCATCTAACAGATTATGTAACAGGGAACTGCATACTGATGTCAAAGTATTCAAATAGAGGTGCAACAATTAGTTGATTAATCAATTAATTGATTGGCAGAAAAAAAATAGAATCTATTTTAATAATTGATTCATTATTGAAGTAAGTTTTCAAGCAAAAGTGCAAAACTTTCCCTGGTAAATATGACAATACCAAAAGTATTATCATTTGTGGGGATTAGCTGCTTTTCTGTCCCTTATATGAGTTAATTGAGATCTTTGGATTTTGATGTGTTGGTTGGATGAAACAAGCAATATGAGCTCAGACTGTGATTCTTTTTAGACTTTTTAAAGACCAAACAATTAAAGTAATTGAATTATGAATAGACTTATAAACTGATTATTTTCATTAATCAATAATGAAAATAATAATTAGTTGCGTCCACACATTCTGATTACCAATACTTACTTTAAAATTACAGGAAGAAACACCTCTAAAATGTCACATTGGCTCCCTTTTTAATCAAGTATCTTAATATGTCATTCATGTAATCCTGAAAGGAAGTCATGTGAAAACTCATGTAATCAAAAATTCCAAAATCTCAAATTAAAAATAATCCCGGATCAACTCCAAAACTGAAATAATTGTAATACATCTGTCTACCAGATTTTTTTGGAAATCAATTAATGGATTTTAGAGATATCCTGCTGACAGACAGACAGTTACAAAACATTCATGAGCTATTACGTAAATCTGCAAGGAAGCGTGGACTGACCATACAGTAATTATATTGTTTTTAATTCTACTTCCAATTCATGGAATAACACTGATAAACACTGAGTGTCTTGTAAACACTTAAGGGAAAAGAGCACAAAATCAAAACAAGAAATGTGGATCAATTAAATATGTTAAAGGTTATTTTTCGACCGTACCATGTGCTTGCACCTTCGCTCCTGTAGGGGGGGTAGGAGCCATCACTCTTTCTGTATTCCAGCTGGTTCTCGTAGCCTGAAAAACACATCACAAAAGAATTTAAAGATGGGATGCGAAATGAGTGAGACACTTGGCTTACATGATTTTTTATGGGATCTGTTTTCTCGTTGAGGAGTTAAAACAAGATTATTCCAAAACCATCCGTCCATCCATTCATCATGTAGTTAGCCAACATGCCGTCCATCTGTTCACCGAAGCTGCAGTTCATACATCAACCATCTGTCTATCTATCCAACTATCCATCTGTTTATCCATCCAACTACTCATTCATTCACCCACAGTGATGGAAAGTACATTTACTCAAGTATTGTAAGTGTAATTTTAAGATACTTGTACTTTACTTGAGTATTTCCATTTTATGCTATTTTGTACTTCCACTATGCTACATTTCAGAGGGAAATGTACTTTTTACTCCACTACATTTATTTCCCTGTTACCCATCCATCCAACCTTCCCTCCTCCTCTCTCACCTCTCTTGATGTAGCGGAGAGCCTCGGCCTTGCGCTGCACCCCCACGCTCTCCCAGTTGTTGGTTCGGTCCAGGTAGAGGGTGGCGATGAGCGGCAGAGTGATGCGGGCCAAGTTCTGCTCCACACAGCCGCCAGGCATCTGGATTAGAGACGCCAGAGAGTCCTCACTGATAGAATTGTCAATGCTGTCTGCCAACACATTCCCTGGAGAGGAAACAAGAAAATTTAGTCTGTTTGCCTACGTTCATTTTTAATCCTTACCACCGCTCTGCTAGTGACTGACCTCTGACATTGATGAATGTCTCTGGCACAGAGTTTGGCACAACTGACTCCAGTTCAATCTTGCCCATACGAACTGTTTGCGTTCCTGTAGTGGACGGAAACAGAACAATAAAATTAAGCTTCGGGAATATCTCATCCAAACCTGAAGAGGATCCATTCCTTGAAAAAAACAACCCCCCCCCCCTTGCACACATTGGGTGTGGTGCAAGGGTGTCCAAGGGCTTCTGTCACAGGCATGTAGATGTCTCCAGACCTCCATCATATATTCTACAGTTTAAAATACCAATAGGTAAATAAATAGTTTGTTTGCGACTCATAATGACAGGAGTTAACTGATAGACAAAGTTGATCTTTGGTACCCTGATATGATGCACTTCTGGCAAATATGAAACATCATAAGTCCTGCTACTATCTCACTGCACTAATCTGGAAGCTTCCTTCATGCCTTCATGCTCATATTCATATTGTAAACTCATGTATGCTTTGCTGCTGTTGTTGCTGTTATTTGCCAGACTCTCCTTAAACTCTCTCCTGCATCTCCAGGAGAAGAAACATATTATCATCTCTACTGATGTCACTGTTCCTGCACACAGCACGCTCATGTTGCTAGATAAATAAATACATTTTGGTTTGTAGTGCTTTAAGTCGAAGGATTCCCAAGAGACGAAAAACAGAACACCAGAATTACAGCCTGAATCAAATCATGCTGAGTAGAGAGGATGGGACGTAACCATGATAAATGTAGCATTTAATATGTTGCTGACAGGAGAAAATAGTAAATTATGCATCACTGCAGTCTCCTTACCTCCTTCAGCAGATGGGTTCAACACCACACTCCAAACTTCAGTTTTCTGCACTCCTTCCAACTGTTAAGGTAAAAAAAAAAAAATAATTATATCAGATTTTTTTTTCTTCAAAATAAGTCTGTGTTCTTGTAAGACACATCTAAATAGTAAACAAAACTTTTGAACATATTTTAATTATTTTCGATCATATACTTCATATATGTCATCAGTTAGTCTACAGTTGTAGACTTGTCAACTTTTGTTTTCCTAACTTGGTCTATCCCGTACATACATCTATTACACGTATGTCCATCTTGGAAGAGGGATCTGTTTTTCTTTCTGAGATCTCTTCCATTTTTTTTCCAGTAAAAGGGTTTCTTGGGAGAGTTTTTCCTTACTGAATCAAGGGTCCTGTTGTATAAAACCCCCTGTGGTAAATTTGTACTTTGTGATATTAGGCTATATAAATAAAAAATTAATTTACTTGACATTTATAAAAAGACATTTCATGGCTGATATATTCCAGCATATCAAATTTGCTATCTAGGCAGTTTCAACTGTTGTTAGAACAATAATGGACCCCCAAAAGGTACCTTAATTACCTTAAGGAGGAGAAAAACTGAACTGTTAACATTTGTATTGTTACAGCTATTCCATCATCTTTAAAAGTAACTCACCACCACATTTAGGCTTTTCTGAATGCGATCTCCTCCTATGTCCCTGCCTACCACCATCACCTCCAGAGGAAGCTTCCCCACTATCTGCGGTATGATGGTGTAAGGCACCACTACAGAAGAGCCTGCCGACACCGTAACTTCCTGTGTGTGTCTGCCCTTGAAGGCGATGCTGCACATGTTTTCTGTCTTCATCAGCACCACCTGCACCTGAGCGGAAACCAATCACAGAACGGTCAGCAGTGACACAAATCCTGTAGAAATGCATTATTTGCCCAGGCTGAGCAAAGAGAAAGTGAAGGGATAAAGGTGATTTTCTTACATCCAGGTCATCATAGCCGTAGTTATGGACCACGGCTTTAATCACAATCTGTTCGTGTCTCGCCACTGAATACGGCAGCTTCAGGTCCACAAAGAAACGTTTCCATGCTCTGATGTTGTAAGGCTCGGCAACGCAGAAACCTGCACACATTCAGAAGTAAATTAATAAATCTGCATGTGGAACGTCAAGAAGATGATTCCACTTCAACTTTTACTTGAACATCTACAAGAATGACTCGTAAGTCATACAATTAATACTTGGATGAAAGTTTCATCCCTTTAGATTCAATGATTGAGTCATTTTTTATTGCAATTTTCAGTTATTGGTGTCAGTGCTGACTCTATGTTTACTCATCAAATAATAATTCCAACATTATGAGAATGACATTGTTTGAATTAGCGTATTGTGTTCAAAAGTTGTTCAGAATAAAGTAGATGGAACAAAAACAGAATGTGGATTCAATATTTGTTATTTTAATGCCTAGTCAGTCATTGAATGTTTGTGTTTGTTGAAAAAAATCAGACTAATTAATCCAATTCAAATAAAGCTGTTCACAAAAAAAAAAAAAAAAAATCATCAGTAAATCATTCCAGTTTCAGTACAAATGGGTCATAGCACAACAAGGCAAGTTAGCTCCCACACCCCTCCTCCCCCTACCTGTTTGAGGTGATGTACTGACTGCCATAACTCCCCACTCTGTGATGCTGTCAGGTAATGGGTTACTCACAGTCTCAGACGCCAATCTGTTGAATCAGAATAAAAGTCAACTTTATTTGCCTATTATGCTATGCTGAGAATGCTTAGTAAATCTCAGCATAAGTGAAAAGGACAAATTTTCAGGACAATACAGATACAGAGATACAACCAAAGATATCAAGCCTAAAACATATAAGAAACTGCTATTATATAGAACAACAGACTATCTATATACAGGGTTGTGGTACTGGTAGTGCAAGAGTGAATGGAAGTGCAAAGAATGCTGGAATAAATACTACATGGGTAATAAATTACTTATACTATGCACAGTATATACAGACTGCTTAGATTTGCATGTATGCAATGAAAGGATATTATATAACTGTTATTGCACAATGTCTCTATTACACTGTAATAGATAGATGATATGTGTGTACATTACAATGATCACCTTCATGCCAGTGTGCCTCAATTCATCACCAGCAGATCAGCAGTCTAAAATAGGGCTGCAACTAATGATTATTTTATTTTTCAATTAATCTGCCATTTATTTCCTTGATTAAAAACATCAGAGAAGAGTGATGAATGCATATGCATGCCAATGAAAATATTCTGAAGCTCAAGGTGATGTTATCAAATGTCTTGTTTTGTCTGACCAACAGTCCAAACCCCAAAATATTTAATTTTCTATAAGGTAAGACAAGGAAAAGCAGCAAATTCTCCCATTTGAGAAGCTGGAACTGTCAGATGTTGTGTATTTTTGCTTGAAAAAAAGACTTCATTGATTATCAAAATAGTTGCAGATTAATATTCTGTCAGTCAACTGACCTATTGACTAATCGTTGCAACTCTAGTCTAGACTACAGCTTCTTCATAATAGATGTTACATAGAAGTCTATATAGTATGACTGCATGAATGGTGATTCACTGTATAACTAAAGAAAGACAAAGAAAGCAGTGTAAAGATTTAAGAAAGAGTAATCCAACATTTTTTGCATTTCACAATGCAAACAAGCACATGACACACAGACAGGCATCTGCATTGATACAGGACATGTATAAGCATTAGACACACAAACAAGCACAGTACACACATGCAACACCACAAACACAGATAAATGTATGTGGTGCTACGTGTTTTGTCTCCGAGGTGAAATGGGGTGAGAGACTTTGGACCGACCCTAACCTGTCCATTCATCCTTCAAACACAGTTAGTCTAGTACCACTGGCTGGATTTTGGACAAAACTTTTCAGTATCCAGTTGCTGTTGGGGGGTCATATTAGTCATTTCCAGTGTTTGAGAGTTGCATTCAGGCACGTGTTTAATGGTCCAGACACTGAACAACTTATTGGATGTTGGTAAAAATTTGGGGAATAAAGCATCTCATGCTTTATGTGAGCCCTAAAATCTAACAGTCTCAATTAAAGGAATGATGCTGTTCCACCGACTGAGGTTTAAGTACACCAATGAGGCTTTTTAATCTCTGTAACTTCTACTCTAACCTTTCACTCACCCGTCTCTGTCGGCCTCGCTGGGCAGGTCAACATCCTTCCACAGCCAAGACTCGAAGAACTTGGAGCGCAGATACACCTCACTCTCATCCAGGTAATCCCAATCTTCCTCCTCCTCCTCCTCTTCCTCTTCCTCCATCACAGGACTCGACATCATTACCCTTCTCTCTTCTCCCATTTTGTTGTTATCCGTAAAGGAAAAATGCCCTTCACGTGCAGATAGCCTAGGTGATTCACGTCTAGCTGCCCAATCTATGTGAACACATTCATATATGATTAGCAGGTCTTGACCTCTTATTACACAGCTCTAATATATTAATCTTTCAATATGTCAAAATCAGTACAGACACATTTCTGAACATGCAATGAGCTGAGTGGATGAAACTGATTGAGATTTTCTCTCACGCTAGCTTTGGTTCTAGGGATGGTAACGTCAGACAGTTGGTTGGTCCACCACTTTGGAGGATGTATCTTAATGACTTTGATGGTCCCCCGACTTTTCCTCTACTCTAAATCAACACTAAATTAAGATGGAAAGCATGGTAAACATTATACCTGCTAAGCAGGTACTGAGCATGTGCTGACATTAGCAGTTAGCTCCACTGACTAAGTCTGAAAGAAGTCTGAGAAAGAAAAGACAAAATGGTTACAAAACAGGAATTATAATAATGTGTCTTTGAGTATCTTGAAAAGCACTCTATTTTTTTTATTATTATTATTATTACTACTGTTATTTTTTGGTGGATAAAATGTGAATGTAAACTGCACCATATTAATGTGCAGTTCAAATAATGGTGAAGATACACCCACAGAATTAGCCCCTAATGAAATTTGCCTACTGATTATGCCAATAATAACTATTGATCCACAGTATATGTGTATCTATAAATAAAATCAACAAAATCAATTTCCTGCTATTGTATGACAGTTCTAGAGAGATTCTTTGGGCCGACGTTAAAGAGACATGCTGGTTTTATCAGTGGTTAAACAAAGGAAGCACTGAACCGCAATGAGAGTAATACTGCTACTACCCTGCTCTCTGTGGGCTAAATCGTGTTTCACTTCCCTTTCACTGGTTAGGCTGTGGTCAGAAGTTCCTGAAAGTTTCAAACCATAGAGAACAGCACAGCAGTAGTTTTCTTTTTGTGATTCAGTGTTTAATTTTATTATAACTGAGGTGAATTTGTTGCCTCAGAGTTTGTGGTAGAAATAATTCATTTGTTATATTTGTAATATTTAATAATGCTCTTCACTGTTTAGCAAGTACATACAGTGTGCCTGAAAAACAAGTTTAACAATCACTGTAAGGTGAATGGAAAACTTCATTGAAATATGCATCAAAGTTGACTGAACCCTCTTTTTTCCCAGCAATAGGATTAATAGTGCCTCTCACTTCAATTGGATTGTGTATCACATAGTATTTAGCAGTGTGTTTACTAGCTAGTAGGATCAAAAGTGTCTCCCTGTAACATTTTGGAAATAAAATGTTTGTAAAAAAAAAAAACTTCAAACTTCAAAAATGTTAAATCACAGTGTTCCTTTAAAAATCCCTGGACATCCAGCAAAAACTAATCACTTGACCTATGATAAACAACCTCTTTTTCCACCAAATTTCAAAGCAATGTGTTTTAAAAGTTTTCAAAATGTGTTCCTAACTAGCAAACAAACAGGACTGAAAAGACAAAGCCTCTGGTGGAGGTAATTACCAAAGTTGTGCCGGGAGAGGGGTATCCTCTCTCTGCCGAGACCCATAAAACTACGATCAAATGATGGATAAGTGGGCCTGGGTGGAAGGGTGGTGGTGGGTTGTGGGGTGGTGGGTTGTGGGGTGGTGGGAATCTCGGTATCAAACACCTGGTCCCTGTAGGTGGCGCAGCAGTAGCGGAAAGCCCGGATGCACTCCCAGCCCTCAGTGATGTAGAGGGAGCGTCGCGTGCACGAGTACGGCATGGGGATCTCCCTCAGGCCGTCCTTACAGCAACGGTGCTGCAGCTTTTCCTTGTAGTGACTCTCTGGAGGCAGAGAGGAGAGGAGGGGGGCGGAGGAGAGGAAGACAGCAGGGAGTAATCAGTGTTAGTAATATAGTAATCAATATTTTTTACAACAATTAATGAAAAGGCTGTGTAATGTAAAATTGGTTGGTAGCTAGTAGTGATGAACCCACTCTGAGAATTATCACCAAACTTGCCAGCTTTATGCACCTTTTTAGCTTCTTTTAGGAAATTGTTTTGGTTTTTAGAGCAATTTTACTGTATGGTTCAATCTCAGCACTCTCATTGGCCACATTTCCAGTAGCAGCGGGAAGCTGTATTCAGTCAAACAAGCTCCGATTGTTCTGTTACAGTTGCTAAAACAGTGGGTGAAAAAAGCCAGGTAAGAGAAGGCGGAGATTAAAACAGAGTTGTTAAAAACAGCAGCTTAAATCACCAGTCAGGACTAAGAAGTGCTTCTTTCCACCTGTTCTGAGCCAAACAAACACTCTGTGATGAGAGAGCACTCACCCAGCTGGGCTTTACGTTGTAACAGTTCGGCAGAGCGTCTCCTTCTGGCACTGCCTGGACACTGCAGGGCTGAGGAGAGGAGAGATTAAGTTTAAACAATTACCTATTTATCAAGTGATTGATCAATATCCTTACCCTGAACTGATTCCTATTTAAGACTTTTCAAACAAATTCTAAACAAGTCTTCATGTCTACTACTTCTTATTATTTTCAGTTTCAACTCTATCCTGGCAAGAATACAACTCTGAGGCACAGAATATCTGCTGTCAGTAACAAGCTGTCAATTCAAGAAATATTGTCATTGTATCAACCTTCAGTATGAGTTACTGTTTTCCACAGTGACTTTTGCTTGCTTGTAATGTGAATAATTTGTGAATTATATTAAGTCACTTTGGATGAAAGTGTCAACAAACTACCTGAAACGACTCTTTAGCAATGCATACTACCTGTAAGTGTTGAAAATGTTAATTCAACATACATAAGGGGGGCAAAATATCAGTAACACTTTTCAATATAATACAGTCCAGTACTGCCACTGACCCCAATAATGAACATAAAGTAGAATAATCACCTTTCTGCTGTTGTATTGGATTGCATCAGATTGCAAAAGTGTTCCTAATAAAGTGCTCGGTGAGTGTACATAAAAGCATGACGATATATGATGTTTCATATACAGACTTATTTAGAGATCAGACTAGAAACCCACCCATAGTAGGTCCAGTTTTGCTTCACTTTCGGTAAACACACACTGTAAACATGGACTTCAGATGCCACGCAGGCAAAGAGGGACTACAAAACTACTTTGTGACTTTAACAATTCATGATAGTTTTTTTATTGCTATAACTATAATAACCATGTACATGTATGTACCAGTGTATTGACAAAAAAAAACTTGCACAAACAATGCTTTTCTTTAAATCCATTTTTCTTATCTAAAGAAAAATAACAAAAAAAAGAAAGAACACAAACAGTTAAGTCTCACTCACTTGTATCTCCAGTTCATAACCAATCAATATTTTCCAGACAGATTTTGCACCCATCCACCTCATCATCCATTAAACCTGCAGATGTTCTTACATCGGATCAATAATCAATACTAGTCAACAAACTATTGCAATGCACCGCATACTGGATGAAGAGAACATTTACAGCATGTTGAGTAATCCTGTGAATCAGTCTGTTTGAGAAGTGACAGAGCCTGTATGCGTCATCAGAACTGCTTGTTGAATGGGAACTAAACTGATAAGCTAAATATTGGTGAGAAAAGCAATATGTCAACTCAACCCTTGTTTTTTTAAAGCCTTGCTTTTGAAGGTATCAGAGTAGCTTAAATTGTCCCAACACAAGGGCAGGCAGCTACACCCAGCTTCACGTACCTTGTCTGGCTTGGGTTTTGAACCCAGCGCTGGAGGTGTAGAGCACTCCTGCATCTGTGAACACCTTCATGGCATCTCGGCCTCCCCCTCGCGTGCAGCCTATGTCGCCATGCTCCACCACGTTCCAAATCTAAGCAAAAGAAGAAAAGGAGACTTGATGTTTTTGCCTCTTTGCATTCAATTTTCAGTAGGGCACTAATGATGGTTAACTTGTGACACCATCACGTTTTCCATTATGTCACCTAAAACTAATGTTTACTGTTCACACATATGTGCAAAGAAAGCATGACTTCTGCGAAAAATTTGAAAGCAAATTGAGAGACTAAGATGACCATTTATATTGTCATCTGTCATCTTTGTTTTGCTCATGTACTACAAGGTGGAAAACAAAGAACTTGCTTTTATGCTCCTCAAAACTTTTAGATATGCGTCATAAAACAGTTGCAGATTTTACATTTTGCCATGAATATCCCTGTTTGAATCTTTTAGATGTGTATATATTTTTCCTCGTAAATTGGTTAAAAAAAAATCTTAATTTTGCAATTTTTCAGTTTTTAGACATATTCTATTGTTATTATTTTATTATATTGTTGCTTACAGTCTTAATTGTAATTTACTGTAATGGATATTCTAAAACACTCCTCACTTCACATCCTCAAATACAAATAAATACACACCTTCCTCTGTGTGAGTCTGTCCTTGTTGAGCAGAAACACAGCGTTGTCCACAGCCACCAGACTGACTTTTGCCCCTGGGTCACCTCTGACCTTGAAATCAAAGGTCTTCCCTGGCTGGTAGTCACGAGGTATGCCGTCCACCGGCCCAACTTTAAGCTGTAAGAGAAAATGCATAAAAATGCATTGACACAGTGATAAATACAAGATCATAATGGAAAAAAAATCATAATGAAGAAAGAACAGAAACAGACCAATATTGGCCATACTCAAAAAGTTATGCAACCATGTGCTACATATCACAAGCTTTTGACTTTGTACCTAAGTTCTTTGAGACATTTATAATGTAGCACAAAGTCAAGAGGTTGTGATACGTAGCACAACAAGCTAGTGAAGCTCTGCAAACGGAATCGCGTTCTCATGCAGTGGCATCTGCCTTACACAGAACTACTCTCCAACAACTGAAAATGTGATCACTGCTTTTGGTCTTTACTCTTTAGTCATTTCTAAACAACCTAACTTGACCAAACTCTTTGTGATGAAGGAACATGTCATCCAGTGCAGCACTGTGACTACTGGACATGTTTTTAATAGTTTTTTGGAGAACAAAAGTCTACAGCACAGAGGAATAAGATATATCAGGCTTTGGATACACACACAATACTTTTTTTTTATTAGAGTAGATATTATTAAAGTAGATCAATTCATTGTTGGTTTGGCTCTGCATATGAGCTTTGTTGACAACAAGAAAAAAAATAGTAAATTGACAGCTATAGCCCTGAGCCTTGCAGTCTAGCATACGAACACTTTTTGCATGTTGACAGACACACACTGTGAGGTTTTTGTAATTGAACTTGTAACTTTTTCAGCTATAGAACAATCTCTAATAAGCTCCTCCAGTGACCTCTGAGACTGAGCTGATCACTCACCCCTCCAACACAGGAATCTACCACATCCACCCACACAGAGTCAGCCACCACCTCTTCACGCCTGGACCAGGGAATGGTGTAGAACGCCACGAAACGGAACGACGGCATCATCTCCGAGGTGACCGTCAGCCCGACATGGGTTGACACGTGACCAGTCACATCCACACGCTTAGCAAGGATGATTTTGCCTTTACTGAGCACCTGAGAGAGACAAAAGTTTTGAAAGAAAGTCATGATTGCATTTTTTTTCTTTCCATTTTTTTTTATTTCATTGATGTATTGAAAATGTTCTGTGCTGAAAAACGGATGTGCCTGTCTCACCATGTAGGTGATTTGCTTAATGAGGTCTCTGTGGTCCTGGTCTGCAGCACTGATGGTCAGTGACATGGACAGGCTGTCCCCTACAGACACAATATTGGTCCCAGTGGAGATGTATAGGTAATTCCGTTGGCTCATGCTATAGGGGACATATGGCTGAACATTGACCTGTTGTTTGGCCTGCTGCTCTGGTCTCAGGCCGGCCTGTGTGGTCTCAGCCTAAGAAACAGACAGAACAAGAAATACATTAAAGTTTATGACAAATTTGTCTCCATTACTCCATAGATATATTTCCTGTTCAAAAACTAACAAAACCATAAAAATAACATTAAACCATTAAAACCAATAAATAACATGGAATGAACATCACAAACCCGCCATTATATATCTGAAGGGTGTTTGATAGAGATGTCCACAATTACCTTCTGCCTTTTACCACCACCACCACCACCACCTTAGTACTTTTTTTTTTTTAAATTTCACTTCAAAAAATACTTTTCAACAACATACGCCAGACCATAAATGCATGTTGTACACTCAAGAACTGTTTAAAACCTCAAAAAAATCCTTTCCAATTCTAGTCTACAACCCAAAGTTTCCAGAGATACCAACTGTTAAGGCATAATGTCTCTAAAATGATGTACAACACATCTAGAATATTTCCATTTGATGTAATAATGCAGCTATGTATGTAATTTAATGGCATCATGGGTTCAAATATTTATCTCAACATAAGCACCATAAAGTTTCAATGTACTGTTACAACAAACACATGCAAAGTATATTTTAGCATAGCCATGCAAATTAAAAGTTAAATTCTCACAACATTAGACTGTCTGCTTTTAAATCCATGCCCACCCAGCTGCAGGTGGGTTGAGGCTCTGTATAACTGAGTAAAAGTAACATGCAGTCATACTAACAATGATGGTTTTTGGGCTTTGATCGTTGGGCATGTTGATGGTAGCTCTTGCTGTGCCGGAGCTGACGACCAGGGGCTCGTCCAGCAGATTCAGCTTTACTGGGACGTTACGGGCTGGGGAACCATCATGGTGGCTAACCTGGATCTGAACAGGTTGGGAAGAATTTCTGTGTGATTTTACTTAATTTACTAAGAGTGACTGAGGTAGAGAACACATAAACACAACACACAGAGCATCCAGCTTGGGATGTTTGTTTTTACTGGAGCCATAAAAAATATAAAATATGTAAGATAAACTACAGTAGATAGAGGAGTCCTTACTGTGAAGTCGAAAGGTAGACCTGGCTTGAAGTACTTTGATATGTCTTTAAAGGATACAACATAAGGAGACTCCACAATTTTAATGCCGGTCTTCTGGGCTTCAACCAGGTCACTGCCTGTACAGCACAAGAAACAGGGTCAAACAGCAGCAAATAACTCTTAATAGCCACAACCCTGAATAATCTGTTTAACTTTGTTTCAAAGATTTTGAGTTTTTCATACCATGTCACTCTATAAACATTTCTTACTGATTTTTTTTACAGTTCCTGAGAGGAAATTATATATTTATTGGGTAAAAAATGTTCTTGTATTTTTTTAATGCAGTGTCTGACAGAGAAAGTTTCATATCCATCCAAGGCTTGGAAGTACTCAGTCTGTCAGTTATCTAATATTGAAAAATGAAAAACTAATTTTGAGTTGTTGTTTTTTTTCCACACAACACCACTAACATGCCCCACATTTCCCCCAGAATTGTGACACAGAGGAAAGCTTTTGATGACTTTAGTTTGTCCAACGGGCCAAAGGGCATGTTGATACACATCATCAAACATGGAATTGCACAGATGTCGCAATCACTGTGTCCTGTAGGGCAGATAAAATAAACACTGGTCTAACTTTGGCAATTGGAAGAGTTTGTTCTCCCTAGGAAAAACATCAACAAACTGAGCAACAACTGATATAATGACTGATTTTATTGATGGAAAATCATTGGTCAAGGGGTTGACTTTCTGGTCTTTTTTCCTGTGTACCAAAACCATAAAGTGCTTACCTGACTTGGTGAGGACAGAGGCCTTGACATACACAGAGTCGCCCACCAAAGATCTGATGTTAGGAAAAGTTGTCTTGATCTCCTCCATGCTCAGCCTGATGACTCCTCCATCCAGCTACAAGAGACACAGAGAGTAATTTTACAAAACAGTCAATAGAAATACTTGTTATTTTGTCACTGTTACTGATAATTTACAGAACTATAACCAGTATTTTCAATTTTCACAAAGAAAATTGACTCAAGGTCCAGTTTTCAGGCTTTGTCTACAGCTTCCAACCGCACCTCACTGTCTTCATACAGTATGCAATACTTACTACTAACTTCACCCTTTATTTACAACTATAAGATGGGGTTGAAAGCTCCAGAAAAAGCTACTGAGTGGACCGTAAGTTCAAGAATAAACTTTCACATACAACTTTTGATATCAATATTGAACCAAATAACTCTGTTTGATGTGAAAGTTTCACTCAGAGTGCCGAAGTCACAGAAACTTAAAATGTAATTCTGTAGATGTCTGTAGCTTTTAGCGTCCTTTAGCTCATTGTTTTGGTTCTCCAGTTGCACACATACTGCATGGTTAAGTCTCATGGCTCCTGATATAAAACTATAGGCAGCCACTTCCAGCAAACAAGCTCAAAGCAAAGTATATGCTACCGGCACTATAACAGCAGACAAAGTTAGTGTGACTAGCTAATGAAGAAAGTCAAAACATCTGGCAACTCAAGATGTTTTTCTCCCTAGTTGGTCAAGACCATAACAGATCTAAAAAAGCGGCTTGAATGTTGGATGTACATTCAGGTGGACAGAAAACAGGACTCCAATTAGCCTTATCAACATATTAAGCTGAACGTATATAAAGGCCGTATTTTCGTGAGTTTGTTTTGGAGCCTTTATGACCCCTTATTGGTCAAAAATCAATGAATGTATTGGCTTATCAAAACCTCAACCCAAAGCTTACTGTACACAAACAGGGGCAACAACATTTTGTGAGGAACACACAGAATAACTGGTTAATTAGCATTAGCAACAATGGCATGGCTGAACAGACTAACAAAAGAGTGCCACTTATAGAAAATCTAATTTTCAAAGAAAAAAAAACATCACTGTATGCTGTACATTATTACACTGACAGGGGAAAAACACCACAGCAGTTTTTGCTTAGCACTAATCCCAGAAAGCATCTTAATGCCAAAGAATGATAAAGGTACCAAAAATATGTTTGGTAATATTTTTAGCACCAACAACTTATTACATAGCTCATAAATGTGGCAGGGAGATGGCGTACATTCTTCCTTTACAAGGTTAAATCTTAATGGCGGCACCCATAAATCAGTGACAACAGTTGGTGAAATTTTTGGATGGAGCAGTGACTTACATCTGACACCTGCTTCACTGAAGGTAACCTTCTCATCTCGTTGTTCGTCTTCACTCCAAACACTACATAGGCCGTCCCCTGGACCGGCTCCCCATATAGGTACCTGAACACAGTCACAACAACGGTTAGTAAACAATCAGTGGTTTTTATTCATGCTTTTATTTAAATATTATTTTTAGTATTTTCACCTTTACTGGAGAGACTGACAGGGAAGATACAGACAGGAAACACACAGAAAGAGAAGCAATAAGGGTACGACATGCAAAAACATTGCTGTTATATGGTGCGTGTCTTAACCACCAGGCCAGTTTAAAATTTCAATATTATATTTTCTGTATTTCTTCTTTATGAGGGTAAATCCCCATGTCATCAAATAAAGTGTGTGAGTGCCTTTATTTATCTACTTATTTATATTTGGATCCCTATTAGTGGTTACCCGCTCAACAGCTACTCTTCCTTTGAAAAAGAAGAAGTTGTGGTTTGTGGTTTCCGAAAGACAAACCAATGTCATTGTAAGAACGATTTTGCAAGTCCTGGCTATTTCAGAGGCTGGTTAAGGATGAGCACATGGTTTTAGACTTAAGGTTAAAGTTAAGTTTGGGTTTAAGTTAAATTTAGCACAGGATTAGTAGGGCTTTAGGCTATAGAGTGAATTGGGGGCTTATCATCAAATTTCCAGGTTTATATTAATATTCTGGGGCTCTAATAGAATAAAAGCTCATGATTTAACTTATGCTGGCTCTTTATGCAGCCCCTCAGTTCTGTCTCTGTCAGCCTTCCTTCACCCGATGTCCTGAAATATGCGAGTAGACAACCCAAAAAACCCACGGAACAACCTTAGCAACAAAGACTACAAAACGGACGGCTGTTTCGTGGGAATGCATGAACAATGGGAGTTCAATGGGAAATAGAGTTAACATTGCAAACAAAGCATTCAGAACAGGTTGAAGCCCTGGTTTTGGAACTTTGACCATGTTTAACATAGATATCCAACATCATAACAGTATAAAAATAACAGAAAATTACAAAAAGCATAATATATCCCCTTCAAACTTTGATCAGTAGCAGTGTGGGTCATGGCTCACTTAAATGAATAAATATGGCCAAGAGATGTACCGTATTATAAATTGCAGTGCAACAGTAAATAAGGGTTTGTGTATTGGACTGACCTGGCCGAGATCTCTACTACCAGCTCACGGTCATCCAGGTCGAGGAAGGACTTCCTGGGTGTCAATGTAACATTGAAGGCTGGGAGCACTGAAACACCATACACCATAAAAATAAAGAGTAACTGTATCACACAGTTGGAGAGCCTATAAATCACTTTGTTCCAAAATGTGACATTCAGAGTTGAAGAAAATGTGATTCATACTTGACAAAAATTATTTCTAGCTACTGATATAATTAGCAAAAGCAAGCACGATTTATACTTGACCTACCGTATTTCTTCACTTCAAACTGGGAGGTGAATGTGTTCTGCTGCCGGTGGTCAAACTTGGCAACCACCGTCCATGTTCCTTCACTGTCACAGACAATCAATTAGATATTAGAGATATTAGAGATAGCACATAAAACAGAGGGATATTCTTTGGCCTTTTATGTGTTACATGTAATTTAGAAAAACCAATCTATCATTGGAAAATAATTATGATCCCTTTATTGATGGCTGTAAAAAAGTGAAAGCATGGTCACTACAGGGAGCAGCCTCAATATCGCACTAGTGATATTACTGTAAAGGCAGAGTTTCTAGAAATCAAAATTACTTTACCCATAAATCCTGTCGCCCTTCACTCCTTTCACATTTGCCAAAAGCTCTGAAAATTGTAGCTTAATTTCCACAGCAAGAAAAGTGCCCCACTACTACTACCAAACTACTACTGCTTTTTTTAATTTAAATGCAATGTAAATGCTGTCTACATACTGCCAATTGTCTTAAATAAATCTAAAAATTGCTTATTTTATAACGTTAAAATGCTCCATGTAATCAGGTCAATCACATGTTTTTGGGGGATTTTTTGGCAGGTACAGTTGCGTCTTTTTTGGGAAAGAAAAAAAAAGGAACTTTCACTTGTTTGACTTGTTTTGATGTGGCCCTGGATTTACCCTAATGCCCTTTAGGTTATCTGTCCATCACAGACTCTTCTGTTCACGATAAATGCTACAAAATGTGGCTTGAACTTTTAATCACATAGAATTATTCTGAAAAAAAAAACTTATTTTCTTCAGTTGAGGTATTTCAGTAAAGTGAATTTAGTCACCCTAGTGTACATCCACAGCATATTACAAAGCCTTAACTGGGGCAGGTGGAGGCCTAAAATAAACATGTTTGTGACCAGCGAGGTGTTGAATCAAAATCCTGGGCCTTCTGGGTTATTCTGAACACTCTGAGTTTTCTCAATAAATTCTGCTGAGACAAGAATCTATGAGAGTGTGAATTCTTGACTAACCGTCCCTCAATGAATAATGTCAACACCTCTAATCCTCTAGGTGTTGGAAGGTCTTTAAAAAGGAGTCCAACAAGTTGATCTTACTTGACAATTTCAGAGAGAATGAAAGTTTCCCTATGGATGCCATCAACAGCTCTGACTCTGAAGATCTGCTTAACCACCACACCCTCTGGATTCTGTAACACACAGAGATAATTTGAGCTAATATGAATTTAATAATCCATTAGGTTATTACAAGCTTTGACACAACCTATAACTCATGATAACTCATGTACCTCCAGCAGATCTAAAAAAAATCTTCCAATGTTTCCCATTCTCTTTTAGAAAAAGACTCTCTTTTAAGCATTTTGTTTATTACAAAATTATTTACACACATTTTACATTTCAGCGATAATGTATCGTTATTTGTTTACCTGGATATCTATCGTGATAGAGCTGTCAAAGGCCTTAAAGGCTGGAGAGGACACAAAGGCTCTGAACCGTACTGAGAAGGAAGAAACAGCGAAAGGGAAAAAGTATAAGAAACAGACTGAAAAATACTCAAAATAAATAATAAAGTAAAATAATTTTTCAATTTTTAATACATCAGTCAAACATTATTCAGGCTTGTATCCATAAGTTGCATCATCATTATTACACTGCTACCACTAATGGTGCTTTTATCATGGCTAAACTTTGACTGGAGAAATAAAATAGTTGCTCTTTTTACATATCCACCAAACCATTTTAACAGTTTTAACCAAAAACAGTATTTGTGGTCACTTGTGTCATTCAAGTACCATTATTTTTAGTCCTTACCAGTATCTCCAGGCTTGTAAATGGGTTTGTCTGTCTGGATGAAGATGTATCCAGAGTGAAAAGACACCATCATTACCCTCTCCTCAGAGTGATAGTCCTCGAACCTCACGGTCAGATACACAAAGTGGTTCTTTTTGTCTTCACGATCGAAATGGTCCGAGGACAGCTGGGAAAAATGAGATGAGAAACAGGAAGATATTTAAAATTAGAAATAGAATCATAGTGGGGATCAGTCACAATAAAGACAGTTGACCTTTAACCTGCAGCTGGTAAATATATTTTTTTGTCTTGTCAGTTTTTCTGTCTATCAGCTTTCTGTTTTCTTAATCATGTAAACAAGACACTTGGTTTAGAGATAGATGATTTTCCCAACTAGAGTCCTGTAGAAAGATGGATTATTGTCATTATATGCATAACCTAACTTTTTAACTGTCTCTGACTACAGAGCCTGTTCTGTCACTGTGCTGTCAGTCCAAATACTTCAACAGTCAGGAGGCACTTTTGTTCACTAATATACTCAAGATAAGTAAGCCATTGTTCCAGAATTGCAGCTGTCAGCTTATTACATTCATGCATCTCCAGCAGAATTTTTTCCATTGCTCTGGGTAACTCTACTTCCTCAATGGCTCAGTTTTGGTGTCCCTCAAGGTTCATGTCTTAGTCCCCTTCTGTTCCCTATATACATGCTGTTTCTTGGCCATGTTATTCAGAAGCATGATGTACTTTGCCATTTTTATGCTGACAACATTCAACTCGCAGATCCTAGCAGCGTAGCAAATCTTAGAACTTGCCTCTCTGATATTAACTCCTGGATGTCCCAAAACTTCATTAAATTTATTGATAATAAGTCTGAGGTCAATCTGTTCAGTCAGCCAAATTTCATCAGCTCTTTTGGTGCTAATCTTTGTGATCTGTTGAATAATATTAAGCAGGCTGGTAGGAATCTAGGGGTATATTTGATGCTAGTCTCTGTTTTAACGATCAAGTCAGAAATGTTGTCAAGTCATGTTTCCCCCAGCTCAAGATACTCTCTAAAAACAGAAAGTTTTACAAGCCTTCATTTATTCTCAGCTCAATTATTGCAATTCACTTTACTCATGTATCAACCAGAGCTCCCTCCACTGTCTCCAATTGGTACAAAACACTGCAACTCGACTTATTCCTGGAACAAAGAGGCATGATCACATTACCCCCATGCTTGCCTGCCTAAACTGTCGTCCTGTTAAATTTTGCAATGATGTTAAAATCTTATTGCTCAATTTTAAGGCTTTAAACGACCTTGTGCCTACATACATCTCTGACTCATTGACCTGGTATATTCCCTCTCAGCCATTAAGATCCGTAGATGGAGCCCTGCTGGTTACTCCCAGGTCATGGTTGGTGACTAAAGGTAATCAGGCATTTGCTATTAGAGGTCCCACAATATAGAACTCTCTGCCTACTGAAGAAAGATGCACTAATTTGCTAGCTTCTTTTAAATCTCTTCTTAAAACTTTTCTCTTTGTCAAAGCTTTTGGAAATGTTTGATATATACTTTTATTTATTTGATTACATTCATTTTATTGTCTCTACTTTCTTTTTATCTGCCTTGTCTGATTTTCTTTTCTTTTTGTTAGGCACTTTGTAACGTTGTTAAGAACAATCCTATGTAAATAAAGTTTAATATTATTATTATTATACTATGTTATAAAAACTTAAGACAAACTGGAGGTTAAGACATTTTGACCAAAACATACTCATGTCATTTATCCAGACCATGGCACCTAAAGTCATGATCTGGTGAGTCACCTGTATAGTCTTGAGAGCGTTATAGCCATTTCCTGGTTCGAGTCTGACGGAGTCCTGGAGGAGCGTGGTTGCCTTACTGAAGTCCTGGATGGAGATTAAGACAGTGACAGGGCTGGACAGACTGCCTTCGTACTGCAGGTAGATGTTCTCCGGACTGTCTGTCCTCAGCAGGTCTGGAGCAAGCAGAGTAAACCTGCAGGATGACATCACAATACGAGACCAGGGCAGGAGTCATTAACTTGTTAGATACTGTAAACATTTCAATGACTACTAACACTCCTTCCACTATCACCATTAGTACTACTTCACTAACTACTGCTACATCTACTAGCCCTACCACAACTTTCACAACACTCTCTCTTCTTTCCCTAAGCTTCCTTTTCCTTTTCAAGAAATTTACTATGAAATTACTAAAAATATGTGACCTGTAAAATGAAAAAAGCAATGCCTAATACACTACTGTCACCATAGTTACCATTAAGGACACTGAGGTCATGTCCTCAATATTTTTATGGGAGCTTTTTTTGTGTGTTTTAGCAACCTAAAAGGTATTTATTTTCTACAATTAAAAAGTAACTGGGTGAATATTTTATAGGCTGATTGGCTACTTTTGAGCCGACAAAAAAGGCTTCAGTGTTTCCTGACCAGAAACCCTACTATTAGGCCACTACTACTGCTCCAAATATTATGACTGAAAATAAACACCAGTACTTAAATGTGTTAAAGGTGCGGTGTGTAGGATTTAGTGCCATCTATTGGTGAGGTTGCATATTGCAACCAACTGAATTAAAAAAATAAATAACCCCTCCTCCCCCTCCAAGAATGTAGGAGAACCTATGGTGGCCATAGGTCACCCTACATAGATATAAGGTGGTTCTAAGGTAACGAAAACACAACGATTCTTATTTTCAGGTGATTATACACTAATTAAAACACACTATATATTATATTCCATTTCTGCCAAGTCCATTCCACTAGACACCACAAATTCTACACACTGCACCTTTAAATTTTGCTTTAAAAGATGAACAATACAAAGCTTGTGGATGGAAAATAGAGAAATAAAAGAGAACTGATGAGTGATAAGATGTCAGAAAATAATTTTAAAAACTGCCAGTACTAAAATAGAAGTAAGAGTGAGTATAAAGTGATAGGTCAAACTTAATCTGTCCTTGAAGAAGGAGAATTATTTGTTCTGACTGTTAACGGTTGTAAGAGTCAACACCATATCAGCAACTGTACCTTGCAGAAGAACTGATTTTGTGCTTCGGGTCAGATGGTAAACTGTAAAATAAACACGAAAATGTTTATTTTTAGTCATGATACAAGTGTTGCCAACAAGAGTACAGATCAAACAAACAAACTGTGGTATTGGAAAGTCACATAGCATTAAACAACAGTAAGGTAACATACAAAATTGAAACAAGGAGAGGGAAAAATGTAGTGACTGAGTTTACATTCCCATTTAAAAAAGTGATTTATTTTTTAATGTTTTTGTAAAACACAATGTACCCCGGAGTTTCCCCTACAACTGAATAATAATGACAATAATAAAAAAAAAAATAATAATAATAATAATAATAATAATAATAATAATAATACATCTAATTAGTACGACACTTTTCATTCATAGTAAATGAAAAGTGTGTTTTTTTCACTGGATAAACTTTAAATTTAAAAGCTGTCCCACAATGACAAATATTGATTTCTTGGGAAAAAAACTTGATATTGTGAAATTTGGGCTATTGATATAGTCACGTCAAAAGATGTCAGATGATGTCACAAAATAACTGTTCAGTGTAAATACATATTGTATAGTATTTGTGTTTATTTTTTTGTTAAGACAAGTCCACTTTGGTTACTTACGAATGGAGGTCCCAGTATCTGTTTATTGGCTGAAATCTGGGGAGTAGATTCAGAAATAATAACTTAAGCTGTCAGAGACTAAAAGTTGCAACTTTGCATATGATCTCTGTGTGCACACCTACCTGTCAAACCAGGGGGGTCGACCTCGGGGTCTGTTAAGAACACAACTTCATTAGTAGGTAACACTTCAATAATATAAACTGTCCTAACAGTCAGCAGAAAATGTTAAAGCAAAAACAACTTACCTTTCTAAAGTTATTCTATCCTGAAGCCACCCGTTGGAGTTGCAGAGAAGCATAAGAAATAAAATGTTGTGCAGTGTCCACCAACCCATGTTGACTGACAGGGAGCCTCAGTGAACTGTGGCCACCGGAGAGACAATCAACTGTTAAAACAGAGCCGTAACCCCCTCCTTCCTCATCAGACTATGTACAGTCAACAGGAAGAAGAGGGACTAATGTTTCTGATCAATAATAGTGCTCGGACACAAAAACAAACTACAAATTCTTGTATGGAATGAGTTAACTATTTGAACCAACATAACCCTCCAAAGTACCTTTATTTCAATAAAATCCTTCATCCTTATTTAACAGAAACTACCCCAATACTCATCATCATTTCCAACGTAGAGTAGTCTGTACGGTTAAACCAGTTTGCCAATGGATTGATCTCCCCTGTACTGAATGATATGGGATCAAAATATTTATTTGATGTGTCTATCTACATTATGAACCATCCAGACCTCTCAGGTTGTCTGGTTCAGGTCTGCTTTCTGTCCCCAGAGTCAAAACTAAACATGGAGAAGCAGCGTTCAGGTTTATTCACCACATATCTGGAACAAACTCCCAGAAAACTGGAGGTCTGCTGCAACTCTCAGTTCTTTTAAATCAAGGATAAAGACTTTTCTGTTTGCCGCTGCCTTTTAATACATTTTATTAAATTTATTTATATCTCTACACCATAGCTGCACTGTAGCTTTTATTCTCCTGTTTTATGTCTTATTCTACTTTTAGCTTATTATAACGTCTATTATTTAACTCTTTTAAATCCTACTTGATGTCTTGTCTTTCTTTTACATCTTGCCTTTTATGTTTTATGTACAGCACTTTGAAATGCTTCCCTGTTGAAGGTACATATTTTACATGTAAACTTGCCTTTCCATACTTACTAATTAAAAATCACAACCATTCATGACCACATTTTAGTGGAGAAAGCATCTTTTTTTCAAAGTTATATTATCTAAGCCATGTTTGGATTTAGGCACAGAACAGCGCCCACTAGAGGGCGATGCTGCTGCAACATTAGCTGTCAGCTAATGATTGTTCTAACGATCATCATTACAAAATCTCCACAGTGCAACACAGGTCATTTCAGGAGAAACAATATATAAAATGCCCAGCAATATCGATTTGAGATTCTGACAGAGATCTGAGGTGCTGTCACTCATCATTCAAATATATATGCCAAAACCTTTTCAGGGGACTTATCCTGCTTTGATTTTCTGTCCTTTTTATACTGTTATTATGTCAGATCTCTATGTTAAACGTCATCAAAGGTCCAAAACTTGAGGGTGTACGTATGTAAAAATGCTGCCTGCCTTCCCTGAACGTTCCGTTTGCAATCTTGGTGTTACTTCCCCATCAAACTGATGCCAGATTGTTCACACATGGCCGCCAATGGCTGTTGGTTCTGCAGCCTTGTCGCTTATGTTGTTGTCCACTCACGTATTTCAGACAAGATCGAACTGAGGGCATGCATAAAGGGCCAGTATAAGACAAATCAGGAGTTTTTAACTGTAAATCATGCAAAGATATTGCAGTAAAGCCCCAGAATAAAAACACAGACCTAGAAATGTGTATATGTCCCCTTTAAAGACTTTATAGTGGTGTAATTGAAGCACCTAAACCCCCATGGTACAGCCAACCTGATTAGGTTGCTTCTCAGGACTGCTTCACTTTCCTCTTACACTGTCATCATTCTTACCAGTACATAGAAATTTATGACATCATGTAATTCAAGCATAGCTACACCCATCTCCAACCTGACTTGAGTTCCTATCAGCCACAACAACTGAAAACATCTGTGTGGGGGTTAAAGGGCTGTTAACACTGAAAATTGCGATGATGCTTTCAGAACAAAGACACAGGAAGAAGCTGTATAAACTGCACTGTGCAAAAAAGTTAAAAATTTAAATGTAATAGAAACCTTTTATGAAACTAATGCATCATGGTGTCCAATGGATTCCAGGAGTTATTGTGTGGTAAATTGCTAGAATTTACCTCTCTGGTGTAACTTACTCCTTACAAAATGTTGCCAAATTTACTTGAATACTCATGAAACTGTGGAAGCAATGATAACAGCAGATAACGTCAATAGCTCTGCATTGATATGTCAATTAATAAATTGAAAGAAAATTAATCAGCACCTGCTTGTGACGGTTTTCTGTTTTGTTTTGGGGTTTTTTTTTTGTCATATATGAGTAAATGGAACATCTTAAAGTATCGGACTGTCACTCAGACAAAGCAAACAAATTGAAGACACTGTGGGCTCTGAGAAACTGTGAAAGCAATTTTTTTTTTTTATCATTTCATAGACTAAACATTTAACCAAGTAAATAATCTGCAGATTAATCAATAATGAAAATAATTCAGCCCTAAATGTCAATAATATAACATGCTACTCTTCTTAAAAAGGTCAGATTTTGCTTTGTCTTAGTCTGTGGGTGAGTTCGCACAGTGGAGCAATTTATGCATTGACTCTAATCATTATTAATAATAATTTATGAATGAATTATTTCTGGAGATGTTAATGATACTAAGTCCAAAACCAGATATTCACCATTGGATGATGTAGATAGTTGCAACAATTTCTGCTAACAAATGAAATTTAAACTCATCAAACAACAGTTTAACTGCAGTTGAAACTATATTTAACATTTAATTTACAAGGTTCCTGACAGTTTTGTTGTCAGATCACACATCTGTGGGCATATGAAACAGAAAATCAATTTAATCAAACATTTTCAGCTGGGTCTGCAGTGTTTACACAGTCTGTCTTCATAAAACACATGTATGATACTGAATTCTGCAGGCTACCAAGCTCAAAATTAAAATCTTATTTTACACATTGTGTTTAAAAAACAAAACAAACAAACCGAATATTTCTATTATGATCAGTCCGTGGCTGTTTCACTCTCACAAAATAACACTTTTCATTCAACCTCATTGTCCAGGGTCTGAATCGGAGTCGCTGTAGTCTGCCACCAGGGATGTGACTGCTCCAAAACTTCTGTCCTGCTCCTTCTTCTTCCCAAAGTCCTCTGCGTCTGTCAGTTCTTTATCCGCTTCCTCTGTGATTTTAACCTCCCTGCATCCACTGTCATTTGTCTCTGTTACTTCTTGTCCCACTTGTGTTGGTACCGTACTCGGTCCCTCCTCTCTCTGAGTGACCTTTGAAATATCTTTGTCATACGTGTTGACTTCAAAGTCTGATTCCCTGTGGGTGATGGTGGCGCAGGGTTTAGTTTTGATTCCGGATCCTCCCGTGCGTTTGCGGATCAGGGGGCTGTGGGAGGCGCCAAGGGCTTTAGCCACTGCTGCTTCTTTCCCCTGCAGGCCCAGCTTGTGCAGCAGACTGCCAGCAGCGCCCCCTGGTGAAGGTGAGGTGGAGTTGAACCATGAACGAGAGGAGATCTGTTTCCGCTTGCTGTGCTTCTTGTCCTCATAGGCTGAGCAGAGAGGGGAGGGGAATAATAAAGAAGATATTTTTAGAATTCAAATGTTTGTAAAAGCTGTGGTCCCATTAATATGACTTTAGTTAGAAAAATGTCAAAAATGTATGTGAAGGTTTTTTTTTTTTTAAACAAAAAAGGATTTCTTCACAAGGTATCTTCTACTATTTTGCTATTTTCTCATTAACCTCTTCAACTGAGTGCAAATTCATGCTGTGCATAAAAATCTTTGTTCAAATTCACTGATTATTGTTTTAAATTCTAGTGGAAAAAACAGAAATGTTGGGCTGAATTCTGGAGAGAGATGTTTAAAATAATGCACAAGAAATCAAGAATATTTTTATTAGATTCCATTGAGTTTGAGTTTTGAGTTTGAATATTTCACTCTGAGTTAACATCAGAGCTATAGTGAAGGGTTTTAACAAGCTGATATAGGTTATATATGATGTAGTCAAGATTATTTTTCCAACCTCACTTACTGCAGGGGATATTAAAAGGGATTTAAAGATGTAGTGCAGTATTGCTTAAATCTAGCAAACATATCCCATGATTGTCTATCAAACTTATTTGTTGTATTTTGACACTGATCCATATTCAACCACAGATTACAAATTTGCATGTAGTGTGTAGTTAAGATAAATTATGCGACCCTGTCACATCTGTGTGATTTCTGACAGATTTCCGGCTGATACAGACATTCTTTTAAAATGTATTCATTTCTTAAAAATTGTTAAAAGTTACTGCATTTTTTTCAAATGCTGCTTGAGGACTGTGTCCAAAGAAGAATGGTTTTCCCAATTTTAATAAGAGGAGCTGTTGTTGCAAGCAAGGAGGGGTCAAAGGTCAAATGCAGTCAGTGAATATTATTAAATTCTACTTAAATCAGTCGTGTATGTGAGAAAAGAACCCATATCTGCTGCTTACAGTCAGGAGCCTGGTAGGTGAGCAGTGCTGCCAGTTTCTTGTCCTCATCTTTCTCCGGCAGCAGCGGGATGGACAGGTTGGTCCTCATTCTCACCGCGTTGTCCTTCTCTTCCTGCTCAGCCAAAACTTTCTTCTCTGTCTGCATCACAAAGTAAAACAGAGTCCTCAGTTTGGTGATGCAATGCAAAAAAAAAATCTCAAAATATGTCAGTCTACTGTATGCAAATTAGTATTTCAGAGGATATTCAGCACAGGAACATTATCTTGGGTAGCATTAATACAGCAGATACCTGTAGAAGAGATCAATATCTTACTCTGAACTTCCTGCGGAGGGAGCTGTTGAGCTGGAAGTCGTCCTTCCAGCCAGACTGGTAGTCCTGAATCTCGGACAGCGAGGGCAGAGCCTTCGTAAGCTTCTCCTTATCTTTCCCACCGTGGTCCAGCTTATACATGGCATCCGTCTCCAGCTTCTCCTTCTCTGTCCGCTCTGTCCAGAGAGACGCAGGAGAGAGTTGTTTAAGAAAAGAGAACAAGCATGCAAAGAAGAGCGGGTGGCATAAAAAAAATAATATCAACCCTTGAGAGAAAGACATTAGCAAAAGACACCTTTATGTCCTTATATCCTCAAGGATGTGCATCGTCACTGTGCTCAAAGAAAGTGAACTAAACAAGTCATTTATCTTTTGATTTATAAACATGAATTTGTACCTGTAGTGAGTATCTGCTCATTTTCAGCCATGTCCCAGCGCTCCTCCTTCCTGCTTGCCCCGCTCACGATCACATAGTCGCAGGTCGCCGGGTCCGTCTGCATCTCGATGTAGTTAACACACAGATGGCACTTCATCCTAAACCTGGTGGGTAGGTCAACAAACATTAATATTTTAAATTCTTGATTTGTGATTTAATTTTTTTAGACACTTTTATTGTCAGAGGCATCGTTTAAACTGCGTCACACGGCTCAGTTCACGTCAACTCAGTCCGTCTGTGTTTACCTGTAGATTGGCGTGGTGTAGTAGTTCCCCACTTTCTTCTTCTCCGCATTGTAACGGACCCCTGTACAAGAAGAAAATCTCTGTTATAGAAATGTGTCAGACAACATCATGTGAGACTGACCCCGACTAAAAGGGCCAAGTTAATTCTCCCAGCTTACCCATGCCGATGTGATTTTTACAGCCATCACACCAGATGTTGTAGGGCATCTCAAACCTTTATGGACAAAAACAATCAGTTAAAACATACATTCAATTCAACTTCTTTCTTATTGTTTAATCACAGCAAAGAAACTGCTTCATTTGGAATAAAAAAAGGTTATTTCCACAGTTTTTAATTGGATGAATGAACTTACTGACATACTATACACTGACAGAATAAGGCATGTTGTAAAAGATAAGCTTGCTATAAGCTATCAAATTTAGGGGCCTTTCCTTGTTTTTTGGGAGGTAGCTAAGTTTATCTAAATGTATCTGTTTACTTTTTTTATATTGTATGTGTATATATACAGTGTTTAGATGTGTGTATATCTGCACTACTTTTACTCTTTACTTATTTTATTTTATTTTACACAAAGATTTTAACTATCACCTACTCGTCATCCCTCATGGACTTTCACCCTAATCTATGAATTGTTTAATTACAAGAGTTGCATCTCCCCCGTTTGTGTCTTCGTTTTGAGAAAGGGGTTTGGATGTGTGTGCTTAATTGCACCATATTGGTAATTTTGTGTTTGCTGTATATTGTATGAAAATTATCATAATAAAGCATATTTGAAGCTCTGAAATAAAAGAACTCCAAGTTACTTCTTTTCTTTGTCTTTCAGCATTATTTTATCAGCATATTATGTCATTTGCTTCTATAAATATGTATTTTGGAGATGATAACCGGTCAAACCAAATGAATTTAACTTATCTAATAACATGTCAGAAGCTGGATTTCAAATGATATCATTTATCATTTTCAATCTCCAGTTGACATCAGTTTATCATTTCTACAGTATGTGTGTACTGACCTGATGATGAGGATGCCCTGGGACAGTTTCCTGGCCCTCTCCCGCAGAGCGTGAGTTTTATGGTAGCCATTGAGGGATCCATGCTAAAGGCAAAGAATGATGGAGATGTCAGTCAGGATCTATACACACAAAGTTGAGCTAAAAAGATTGAAAACTCTTGTCTGTGTGGTCATACAAACCTTGGCAGGATCAAAATCCGGAGGGTAGTATTTGTTTGTTCCTTTTCTTTCACCCTGTCAAGAAAACGGTACAGTATATTTTGTTATTATTCTGAGTATTTAAATATCTTTGTGGTTATTTGTAACTTGACAGACACAGGTGAATAATACTGAACATGGCTTACCATAGTGACGTCTGGATCTCCACACCACTAATGGATCCACTCTTTTTTCACACGATAAAAAAAGAAGTTATGTCATTGACACCATACTGATATAGCTTCAGATAACAGGATAGGTTGGATTCATAAGTTCCTCATGCAAACTCAGAACTGGGGGGGGATCTGGTTTCCGGTACTATAGTTAGTGAAGCTTTATTTATTCAGGGAATCTCACTGAGATCAAGATATCTTTTGCACAAGAGACATGAGAAAAGATTACATTTACACAGGATCACGATAAGACCGTTCGTTCCCATCACTAAACAATCATCATACACACTCACAGACACAATCACAAGAGATCACAAGAGAATATCAGCTAATAAAACTTTAAAGTCTCTCAGAGGAATGAATGTCTCTGATGTCAAGCTGTGTTGGAGTAACTTAGTAAGGTGTATAATGTGAATACAAGTGTATGTCGACCGTAAAGGCTTGTGTTGTGAACAGAAGGTGGTCTGTATGAAAACATTAAACTGACTTTTTTTTTTGCAAAGAGCGTGCTGTGACGTTTTCTCATTACATATGACCTAAACGCAAACTAGCATTAGCCAACATGCTAACGTTAGCTAACGTTAGCGTCGTCTGCGTCCAAATATGAACAACGTGTAACTGAACGGAAACTGCAAACACAATCATTTGTGCTGTCATTTTGAAATGTGGAGCTGTCATGTGTACTTTTTACGTAAAAATCTCACAGTACTTACAAAAGCTCTTGTGAGCTAACTGCAGAAACAGTCAACAATCAAACACCAGAGGACCGATGGGTAATTAAGACGTAACATCCGGAGCGGAAGTGGCGTCACGCTGCAGAGCATTGTGGGAAGTACCGGGTGAGGTTGAACGCGTGTAGCGTGCCTTCAGAGGTAAACTATATCAAACTTGTATCCTCTGTTATTACTAAATGCCGCAGAAATGGAAGTTAAAACGCAGCCGCACAAACGTTACATCTGCTCGTTTCCCGGCTGCTCGGCGGCGTATAACAAACAATGGAAACTGGACGCTCACTTGTGTAAACACACGGGAGTGAAGCCGCACACATGTGAGCACGACGGCTGCGGGAAGTCCTTCTGCAGCCTCTATCACCTGGCACGACATGAGCTCACTCACAGCGGGCAGAAGCCGTTTCACTGCACCGTGGACGGCTGCACTCAGGCCTTCACCACCAACGCAAACCGGGCCAGACATGTCAGCCGCGTCCACACCCAGGAGCAAAGGAAGTACGTGTGTAAAGTTGACGGCTGTGGGCTTGAGTTCAAGAAGAACAAGCAGCTCAAGTCCCACATGTGTGAGCAGCACACCCAGCTTCCCCCTTACCAGTGCACTTATGAAGGCTGCCAGATGCGGTTCGCCTTCCCCAGCAAACTGAAGCGACATGAGAAGGTGCACAGAGGTTATCCCTGCAAGGAGGAGAGCTGCACCTTCACTGGAAAGACCTGGACTGAGTATGTGAAGCACAGGAAGGAGCAGCACAGACGCAACCTGAGGTGCGAGCAGTGTAGCAAGGTGTTCAGGGACTCCTGGTTCCTGCAGCAGCATCAGCACGTCCACTGTGACGAGCGAGTAGTCTTCAAGTGCCCCAGGGATGGCTGCGAGAGGTCATTCACCACGACCTTCAACCTGCAGAGCCACATCAACTCCTTCCACGAGGAGCTTCGGCCCTTCGCCTGCACCCACCAAGGCTGCGGGAAGACCTTCGCTATGAAGCAGAGCCTCCAGCGCCACAGTGTCGTCCATGACCCCGAGCGGAAGAAGCTGAAGAGGCCCCGACCCAAAAGATCTCTCGCTTCCAGGTTAAGCGGCTACAGCGACCCGAAAAGGTCAGTCTGCAAAAAGGCCCGGGAGTCCCTCAGAGGGTCTGGACAGAAGAAGACAGCTCCACCTGGTCCTGTTGAGTTGGTTTCCCTCCTGCAGGACACGTCCTTGCTGTGCAGTCCTGCTGTGGACACACATGGACTTACGAATGCACTGACTACACCACTAACAGTATAGAGTCTAATGAAGGAATTTACAGCATGATGAAGGCAGCAGACATTTGTTGAAAGCATTTATCCCACATTATCGTACCTGACTTTGGTTGTTGGAGGTCCTGTTATTGTATAAAGTTTGTCCAACATTGTGAGTCAACCGCAATAAACCTGAAATTGTATTCATTTTGGTTTGATAGGCTGGAACCTAACAGACTAAACTGGTTTACATAATTCACATGAATTAAGAATGAACAAGTCAGCATAGCGACAGGAATAACTTTTGGCCTGGAACCAAATCCTCCATGTGACGTCAACTGCAGTGCTGTCTTTGTATTGAAATGATCTATTTGTGTTTAAATGGTCCTCTTTTTTTAGGGCTTCTCTTTCTGTTTTGTTTCAAGTGCGTCGTTTTCTGGAGCATTTAATCCACTATATCTGTTTCATTTATATAAGAAAATATATTTTTTCTCCATATTGTAAATTGAATAAGTGGAGTTAAGAAGCATAAAAAGTTAAAGAGAAGATTGATCTTTATTTTCGGATCTGTTTTTTTGTTTCAATGAAACATTTGAACGCCTTGAAAAATGTTTTTGATTTCTTAATGGTATTTATTGCACTTTAAGGGTGGTTTAAATCTGTGAGGTCTCCTGGCAGCCTTTATTGAAGGAGATGAGATCATTCTGCACATTACAGTTGGACTATCATGTGAGCAGGCGAGCCTAAATTGATATTGATCTGAACTAAGCTTGTCAGTGATTAATTAATTTTATTTCCAAAGAAGAAAACATGTTTAATTTGAAATAAAAAAAATGGAAGGTCACATATAGTTTGTCATTTTCTCACTGTTCATATTATGAACTTTTTCCAGCTTTCACTCCATTCCTTTGCATTAGTTTAGTCTGTAAAATGGCAGCTGGAACTGGCTATAAAATGTGTGTTAACCATGGATGTATTAAGATTAATTAATTATTCCTATGATACATCCATGGTTTTAACCATGACCAATGTCTTTACTGAACCCCTAACTGTACTGAATCAAACAGATATTAGATTTTACTGTGTATAGCACAGTTACACCATGTGGCCTTAAGTATGTGGACACCCCAGTTCATTTATATTTGCAAACTTTTGGTCCCGAATTCAGCTAAACCCCTTAGCTCCAAATAAGGGAAATCTTAATGCTACAGCATACTATGATGTGCCAGACTATAGTCTATAAAAAATGGTTTTCTCAGTTTACTGAGAAAGAACTGGACTGGCCTGCACAGAGTCCTGAACTCAACCCCATTCAACACTTCTGTGAACTGGTGTTGCGTAGAACACAGAATGTGAGCCAAACTTTATCACCCGACCTCAGTTGCCAGCTTCACTAATGCTCATTTGTCTGAATGGGATCAAATTCCTGCAGCTAGGTTCCAAAATCTTATGGAAAGCCTTCCCACAAGTCTGTCACAGCAGCAGATTAATGCCACCGGATTTGTACTGAGATGTTCGACAGTCGTATATGAGTGTAATGTTCGGGTTTCCGTTCTACTTTATTTGGGTGTCCACATACTTTTGGTCACGTAGAGTATATCTCTCAACCTTATTTCATCATGGTCGAGAAGTCTGCAGCTGATGTCACTGACTTGCACGTTCCCAACCAAAGGAGGGGTGTGTGCTGAGAGTGAAATCAGCTGCTGCAGAGAGAGGCTGGGAAGATTCTTGCGCCACGATGACACATGGTCAAGTATTTCAGCACCGACCAACAGATTTACGGCGTAAACAGGAGCAGCTCTGCGCGAGTTTGAGATTCCGAGGCTAAATCTTCTCCGAATATTTCCAGTTACAGGAAGGCTGCTCCCTGCATTCCTGCCCCGCTCAGCTCAGACGATCCCTATATGGACTGGCTGTCTGACCAGCTCACCCAGGAATGCACCAAAGGCCTCATCCAATTAGTATTCATACAGTTTGAATGTAACATGTAATATAATATCCTGGAATCATTTCCTCTTTTACAACCTTCTCGCATGGATGCTGGAGCGATTAAACCTTAATTTATCACGTGGAACAAATGCTCTGATTTGTCTTGATGACTGCTGCAGAGAAACTGATAACTTACAATAACACTGCAGTTAGATGCTGTGTAGTCACATCAGTCAACATTTCAGTAGGAAAACCATCCCTTTGGATTATGACTGTACTACAAATCAGACATCAATATTTCTGTGGTTTTTCAGTTTCTACATACACACTTTCGTGAACATTACCCTCTGGAGTCAAGTTTCATTTTGGTTAATTTTTACCAACTTTGAATGCATTAATGTTTGTCTTTTTTTTAGCACGTTTTAAACCATCCTTACCCCACATTCATTGTATACATTTTTCAGCGCAAACTCAGCTATACTTATCATTTTGTCACTTTAAGAAAGTGTAAAACTACCAGAAAACCTTAACAAATGTACAAATCTTTAATGATAATCACTCAAAATATCATTATAGAACAGTTCCAGTTTGTACAAAAACTATTCATACACACAAATACAGCAGAAAAATGTAAGAAATAAAACCACAATACAGTCTATTTACATGTAAAGTGATTTTATCCCAACTAATTTTTGTGACTTGTATTCTACTGTAAATCACTGAAAATATGATTAATTAAGTTTTTAAAATTTCTCTCAAAAAAGGTGTTTTATGCTCTACAGACATATACTCACCAGCCACTTTATTAGGAACACCTGTGCAATCTAATGTAATCCAATACAACAGTTCTGCCATAAATTCTACTTTTACAAAGCTTATGCACTTTCAGCTTTTGTTGACGTTGTCAGAAAGGTGACAATACTAACTCAAATTGGTAAAATTTCCTCAAGTGTTAAGGAAATAGTTTTGGTTAATTAATTGTTTTAATTGTTAAAATCAGGTTAGTATACACCACTGATCAAAGCAGAGGATATGTTCATATTTCCTATTGAGTTAATGTACATACAGGAAACAGTACATCTTAGAAAGAAACATATCTTTGATCTATATGTCAGCAGGAATACAGAGGAGACAGAGTGCAGGGAGCAGTGATGCACCATCAAAGACTTATGATGCCCCAAAAAAGATTTACACCGGAAAACAGACAATACGCCTTTTTTCACAGCAGACATTTTGACTTGTCATAGTAGTAAAAGCACAGGTGTTACCAATAACATTAACAACTCTATTCAATTGTCCCAGTAAACCATGACAGTGTTACAGTGAGCCAGCAGGACAGTGAAACAGCTAAATGGAATTCATTTTCAGTCATTCATTTTATTATTTACACCCATACTTTTTTACTGTGATGTGTCAAAATGTCTTCTGTGAAAAAAAGTCTACCCATATATCATGTAGCGAGCCGAATGCCGCCCAGAGCTTAGAAGCTGCAATGCAGTCCTGGGCCATCTGAGATTCTCTATTATCTGACATTTTACTGGCTAAATGATTAATTGAGAAGATTATTGGCAGATTCATCAATAATGAAAATAATAGTTGGTTACAGCCCTAAAAACAACCAGGAATTTACTGCTTACATGCCCTGAAGCAACACTCAAATCCCCCAGCTGCTCCTGTTGAGCTGCAGTGGCAACCAGTAGTTCTTAATACATGGCTGCTTCCATTATGTAAATGTGTGTATTTTGCATATGAAGATTTATATTTTAACAGGTAATATACAGTATTGGTATTTATTTTTAACTTGTAATTAAAACTCATATTTTTTTGTAGTTAAAAGCATAACAGTAATACCATAAAAAATGTATTTTAAGTATCAAAAGCAAGCAAGTCCTGCTTATGTAGATGATGATCCCAGTCACATTAGAGCATTACATATATTGTAGTGTTGTATCATTGTAACTGATGTATTTATGTGTAAGCAGCATTTAGCTGACAAAGGTGGAGGTAATATCAACTTTTTCACAGCTGCAACTGAACAATTTGATCTGTAAGAATGCATCATATTTTATAAAGTAAGTAAGTAAACTTTATTTATAAAGCACATTTCAAAACCAGAGTTACAAGGTGCTGTACTGTCTTGCAAGGTAGAGAGTTTGCTAAGGTCATACAAATTGAAAGAAAAGTATAGCGGTGTATCGTCCGCATAGCAGTGATAAGAAATACACTTAAATCGACTAATTATGAAACCAAGGGGGAGCATGTACAGGGAGCAAAGAAAAGGACCAAGGCTTGAACCTTGGGATAGACCACGTAAGCCGAGCAGATAAGAGACATAATGATCATTGGCCACAGAAAAACTCCTGTCTGACAAATAGGAGGCAAACCAGTCTAGGGCAGTCCCGGTGATACTCGCCCACTGCTGGAGCCTACTAAGTGTCAAAAGTTACACTTAGGTCAAGCAGCAACAGAACTGAACATTCCCCAGCATCAGCATGTATTAAAATATCATTTTAAACCCTAATCAGAGAAGTTACTGTGCCCCACACGAAAACCAGACTGGAATTTATCAAAGATTTCATTCCTTCAAGTTGTTTACATACTACTTTTTCCAAGACGTTGGAAAGAAAAGGAGGTTTTGATATAGGTCTGTAGTTATTGGGAAGCAATGGGTCAAGGCTTGGCTTCTTCTAGAGTGGCTGAATAATCGCATGCTTAAAATAATCAGGCAGAGCTAAGGGAACTATTTATAATAGAGAGTAAGTATGGTCCAAAGGAACTAAAAACATCTTTAAAAAGAGTGGTTGGAAGAATGTCAGGAGAGCTAGAGGAGGGGCGCATTTGGAAGACAATGGCTGTGAGTTCTTCCAATGATATTGGGCTAAAGTGGCTAAATAAAGAAACACAGACCAGACAGTCTACTCCAGGGGTACAGGAAAGCAATATTTTAGACCTTTTATCAGTGACCTTGTTAACAAAAAATGATAAAAACATTTCACAGTCATTATTTGAAAAGACCAGTACAGGGGGAGGTGCAGGGTTAACCAATCTATCGATAGTGCTAAACAAAGCTCTGGGATTTTATTATTGCAATTAATCAAATTAGAAATATAAGTAGTTCTCATCTCTGTCACTTTCTTATTAAAAGATGAAAGTAATTCCTTAATGTGAATAAAATGAACCTCCAATTTAGTGTGTTTCCACTCATACTCAACCTTTCTGCACTCTCTTTTAAGACAGCGTATGTCGTCAGTCATCTAAGGGGATGAGTTAACCGTACAAAGAGATTTTTTTTTAAGTGGAGTAACAATATCTAGGATTGACAAACAGAGGTTATTAAAGGATCAGACTAAATCATCGGTCTAGGCAGGGAAAGCCATATCCTTAGTAAGGTCTGCAGAGACAGAGGCAAATTTGTCTGCAGAGCGGCTGTTGAGAGCGCAAGAACGGGTCGTACGTTTCATGGATTGGGTTTCAGCATTGAAGACAGTATGAAAAATAATACATTTGAGGTTAGACACATAAAAGTCATCAATGCATAAAGTATTAAGATTCAGACCCAAAGTATAAACCAAATCAAAAGTGTGACCATGATTGTGAGTTGGCCCTGATGCATGTTGCATTAAATTTAAGGATGGAGTAGTGCTTAAAAACCCAGCGGCAATTTTATCTGATGCATCATCAACATGAATATTGAAATCACTGACAATCAAAACTTTGGCAAGTTTAACAACCACAGAAGATAAAAACTCAGCAAATTCAATTAGGAAGCCATTATTTGGGCCACGTGGGTGGTAAATCAACACATATCAGCCAATCCAATCCTGAGCATGTACACCTCAAAAGTGTTGAACTCGCCAATAAAGTTGTTATATGTTTTGTATGTCAAATCTTAATCTTCCTCACTGTAAAATAATACAACAAATAGTGTAGCACAAATAAAATAAAAAATAAAATATATTTCTCTGAAATGTATCAGTGTAGAGGTTGATATATATATATTGGTAGCACTTTCTATGATGTCCATGTTTATAATACATTATAAACATACTTATAACGCATTATAATCTGTATAAATACAGTTATAAGCACTCATAAATATTCATAATGATTTATAACAACAATCATAACAGCATTTTTAATTACTTATAAGGTCAAGTATCATAATACTTCATAATTGTTGGTCATTTTTTTTGCAAGGACCATAATGTATTATAATTCTCATAGTTGTAATACATTATAATCATTTTATAATGCATTATAACATATTTAGTTGTATATAATGGGAATACTCAAATTATACCGAAATTGTGAAACAAATTGAACAGTACTTGAGTAAATAAGCTCTTAGATAACAATATACACACACACACACACATATATATATATATACATATATACTAATATCCATATAAAGGGGCCCTACTCTGTTTTAAGTTTGTGATATCTATCCTGGCATTAGAGTAGGTTACGCTTTTTAAAAATATTGGGTATCTAGTTTTGGAACCGTATCAGGCAGTGTGTTCAGATCTGACCAGCCTGACCACAGTATACAAATGTTGTCACCATTTTGTGTCTTTTTTCTTTCTTTTTTGACAAAAGTGATGGCACGTTCTTCCCATTCCTGTCCTCTGACATCCTTGAATTCCAGACTGGTTTTTCAGTCTGTAATCCAAAGGGATTGCTCTATCTCCACTGTATTTCTCCCACCACCTCCTACGCTTTCCCACTATCTTTTCATTTCTCTCCTTGGCCTTCGTCCCTGCGTCTCTTTGAAAAGTAGAAGGAATGTGTCAGGCTCTTTGCCCTTTCGTGCACTTGTTTTCCATGGAAATTACCGGAAAAATGGGTGCTCTCAGTGAGAAGCATTTTGCTTGGCTGAGGGCAGTTGAGTCAAGCGGAGCTGTTATTGTTGTTAACCTGTACAGGTTGACAAAGAACTTTCATTTATTGTATACTGCATGCACAAAGATGAAGGTTACATGCATGTGTGTACTGACACTTAAAAGCTGCCCAGTATAACCATAGTCCTAAAAGACCAGACCATAAAGCACCAGAGCGGGGTTTTGCTCAGTGGCGCTTCAATGGTTGAATTTCTGGACCCCTTTAAAACTAAACACCAGATGTCAACTTGTTCAAGCGGCTCAGACAAGGTTCAGAAGATTTCACAATTTCTTTGCACAATAACTCATTAAATTGTAAACTTTTAGCCTGAAAGCCTTGAAAAAGATTTTTGTGCTGTTGATATACATTTTTGTATATAGAAGGTATTCTGGGTTAAATTTGCAACTATTTTTTTTGTTTGTTTGTTTTTTTAATTACCATTAAAAATGTTGTTGCATTCTTCACATTCAATAAATAGAACTTAAATCATTATGGCTGTTTTAGGTAACATAAGGCCATAGTACAGTGTGATTTTGAAACAAATACTGAAAAGTGTAAAAACCTATAGAATACACTCTCTCTGCTCTCTGAAAGCTTCAGTAAGGATTAATCATACATTTATTAATGACTGATGACGTATTCATGAATGACAAATAGGTTCAGAAGTTTGATATAGAGACTAATTATGAGGGGAGACTGTGAAGGGTCAGAATATGAATCGTATGAAATGGTTAAAAATTTTGGAGACAGTTATGTCCAACTGAAATTGTTTTTACTTTAGCAAGTGTAGCATTTGCATGAGGTGAATGCGTGATGGTGATGATTTGGACTAGCAGCAGATAGTCCAAGAAATATATAGTCAGTGTTGTTAAACACCTGTATTTGAGGTGGAGCTTGCTTAAAAATACATTTTTCATTTTAATGTCTCATTTTGTGCAGTCTCCAAAGCCTTATCCTGGAAAGAATTATTGAAATTCCTGGCAGTAAATTTCATGGATCATTGTGAGTTCAAGATTTAGGGATGATTCCTTTTTAATTCATATCAGCAGTGCTATAATAAATGAGAAATGGGGCTGTTTAACTGAAATAAATAAACTCAAAATCTCATTGGACATACTCCTCTTGTCTAAATATAACTAAGTGAAACCAGGAGGCAAATACTAAAACAGCTCTGTAAAAGTAATATCCTTTTTTTTGATTATTGTATTATTCACATGCATTGGATATTTCCTGCTATGTGAACTGCTTACTCTTTTCTTTAATGTTCATTCCTTTGTTTACCTGCATTTATGTTCCACCTTTTGTTGTTTAGACTTTACAGATTGTCTATTGTTATTTTAATAGATAATTCAACATCTGACTGAAAGAGTTTTCACATGCACATTTACTTTCATAATGTTGATCAATGTGCATTTCGCCCTTACAAAGATTACTGTATATGTTTAAATATTCTTAGCACACTAGAATCCAGAGCAGTTAAGAGTCTGTGTAACTATGCCGTTGCCGTTTGTCTACGCAACATACAGTAACTGAAGCAGTGTGTTTGGAGGAAATTGCCTCAGTTAACATTTAAACAGACAATTTGTCTCGATGAAGTAAATCCATCCTCCACATTCAAGCAAGTCATTCATTTACATTAAAACGATGGTGTCGTGAAGACTTTCAAATTTAGATGATTTTAAATAGTTCGCATTTGGCTCTATGATATTACCCAGCTGTCAAAAGGTTTCAGAAATAACTGGAAATAAGTAATTGATTTATTGTCATCTCGGTTAAATGAACAGACATCTTTCCCACCACTGCTGTATTCTTAAGAAACTACATATGTCAGGTTTTGATCATGTTATTCAGTTTGCTAATATTAATCTAAACTTATCCATAAATACCTAAAAAAAACAGGCTCTTGAGGTACTTCTACTACCTGGGGAACCATAAGGTGTCCTTTTGTAAATCAAATTAAAACTGTTTTTAAAAAGGAACCAGACGTATAGTCTTGTATGATCTGTTGGTTCTCTTTGAGTTGTGTTGTTTTACATATTTTGTTGTTGTGTTTTGTGTATCGTATCTGTATGAAGGTCCGTACAGACATTGTTAACTAGCTTATGCTATAAATGCCAAGGTGCATGGCATTAGTCCAACGCCATATACTTGTCTCCATTAAAATAAACAATAAATACATAAAACTGTACTTAAAAAGTCAAAAATGTAAAGCAAACCATAATGCCTTATTACATCTGTATTCTTGGCTGTAAAATCGATGATTTTAATGAACTGGAAATACTTACTAGAAATAAACCTACACTTACTTTAGTCTTACAAGCAGTCTTAATTGTGAGGTACATATAAAGATAAATGTGATCAATTTAGATGGAGTTCACAGATATAAATCTAGAGAGAATGATACGTGTTATTGTAGGGCTGTTTGTGATTAAAGCGACTGGTTTCAGTATTCTCAGATATAGAGGAGGACCAGACGGTTTGGCAGCTCATTACCTAATTCAGCGGTTATCCATATTTTCAGCCTGAGTCACATCATTTGCTATAAAAAGGTGCACAGAGGTGTTTGACCTGCACCTGTATGGCAGAAACAGGGTCCAAATATGCACTTTCTTGCAAACTCCAAATTCCACTCACTGCCTGTTCGGGCCCTATGACCTTTACATAATGCATATTCTACATATTCTACATGTCAGCCACACATTGCTGATCCAATCCCTCAATTTATGGACCGGCTCTGTCTTCTTTTCAAGACGAGTCACCTATTGTGGAATGTCTGCTGAAACAGGCCCTGTTGTGTTCTAATTATAACCTGACTTCCTTTTTTTCTCTTCAGCGTTTAACCTTTTAGAGTTTCTTCTTACGTTCCTTTATCAATCCTCAGAAATCACCTTTAAAATTAGAAAAGTGACTAAAGCAGATTACAACGGGGGCCTATTTAAAGACATTCCACAATGACTCATCTTGCTCTTTTAAACTTTTTAAAAGCTCCATCATTTACATTTCCTACATGACTCTTTTTTTTTTTTTTTTTTTTTGCTTTTTGTTTGTGTATTGATAATTTTCTGATTGATAATTTTCTGTCTATGAATGTATCTCTTGGCTGCCTTTCCACTTCCGTGTCTGTCTTGCTATCTTTCTAATGATTCATTTATCACACATTCTTCTCAGCATCATCAAAGTGGCATCATTGTCCACTCCTTCAAGTCACTCCTTTTAAGAAACCCCAACCCTCCATTTGCCAGGGGCCAGAGTCCTCTGGAAAAACATCTGCGGGAAACTCAACAATAAACCAGTGATTTACACCAATTAGATAATCCCAACAGGACAAATTCTGGGTCAAACGCCCGCCTGCCCTCCTACGCTAGCTGTCAGGCTCAGGTGAATGGAATAGTCTGTTGGCAAGTAACGGGTTAGTGTCTGTCTCCCCCCTACACCTCCTCGTCTCGTCCCTTCACCCCCCTTCATCTCCGAGGGCTATATATTGGAGGTCGCGACTCGTCTACATCTTAAGCATCACTCGCACCCGCAAACACTTGCAGACACGTCTGGTTCTCTTTGAGCGACGGCGTAGACGAAGAGCAGACTCTAGCGATGAGGTCCCTGCTGAAGCTGGTTGTGATTCTGTTCTGCATCCAGAGGGGAGAGGGCCACTGGCTGAGGTCACTGATCGGTGAGTGTTGGCTGAAATGAGGGTCATGACCTATGACCTTTTGGCTAAAATCTACATTTTACTGAATTTCCCAATGTTGTATTAAATATGGTGTATATACTGAGAAATTTGATCTTTTAGCTAGAGTGTAAATATTTGTTGTTTCAATGTGGATTGGGGTGAAGTTTGAAAGTAGTTGCACTTAGCTGTCAGTTAGGACCCTTTTTATAAATTTCTTACCAGTAATTTGGTACATATGATACGTTTAGATAACTCTTTCTGCCTTTTCTAGATCAGAAACGAGAAACAGCATCACACATGTCTCCAAGTGAGGACAACAAAAGCAGAGATCCTGCTGAAGAAGATGGCCAAACAGAGACTTCTGGAGTTGGGCCATCACCCGATCCCATCGTCCCGATCCCGGTCCGGTCACGCCGTTCCACTCATGACTCCCAGTGTGGCCTGCACTCCATCCTGCTGCAGGTTCGAGACCTCGGGCTTGGCTACGACTCAGACGAATCCGTCCTCTTCAAGTACTGCAGCGGGACGTGTCCCCGCGTTCGCTCCAACCACGACCTCACCCTCACCAACCTGCAGCTCAGTGGGGTGCTCCCACAACCGGCGCCCGGGGAGCTGTGGCACAACGCGCCCTGCTGCCGGCCCTCCCACCATGAGGACATGGCCTTCCTCGATAACTCACACCGCTGGCACAAGGTGGAGAAGCTGTCGGCTGCGGGCTGCAGCTGTGTGGGCTAGAGGGCTGAACGTAGACGGGTGAAGCGGGGAGTGAAAGGGTGGGGCGGTATGAAGCGATCGAGATGATCTGGGAGGACAAAACTGGTTTTCTTGTAATTTCTGAAAACGACAACTTTCATTCCAAAATGTCATGTTTTATGTCACAAAATCAAGCTATTTTCCCCAAATTGACACGAGTCGCTTTTGGGTGAAAACCTCATAACTCCAAGTTTTGTTGATTTAAATGGTTTGACTTCAACTGAAGATCTCATGAACCTCAACAGGATTAGAATTTAACAACTTTTGGCTTACGAGAGCTTTAAAAAAACTACTCCGATATCAGTCAAGCTAAAAACCAGGATGCTTTCTGAGTTCATGAACAGTTTGCATTCTGGAAAAAGGGGAGTTTTTCATTTGACGTCTGCAATAAATACATAAAGGGATTTGGAAGGGAAGTCTTCAAATGTAAATACTTTTTCATACTTATGTCAACTGATTTTGCTCTATTCTGAATGTTTTGATTTCCTGACAACGCCGTTTAGAAGAGCAGAACTCAATCAGAGACACGATTCTACAAGAAACTACTTGACTTTTTTTTTTTTGTAAATATGCTGACATATATATTTATTTAAAATCTTTAATGCAATTTTGGGGTTTATAATAGAATGGATCATGTGTACAAAGCTGCATAGCTACATCTTGTGGTTCGACAAATGCAGCCGAGTGAAGCTCTTTACAATTCAGACAAAGACACCGACGGTCCTGCCACATTTTAAAACATTTATTTATGTATAATAAGTTATTTATTTATTTGTTGCCATTCATTTGTCATGCTGATTAACTTATTTTATAACGTGCTCATCTCTATGTTCATTGTGTACAGTACTAATAAAGATAAGCTTGTAAAGAACCGAACCGTGTTGGTTGGAGTATCATTTATATGAAGAAGAGACAACACATAATGTGGTGTTAATTATAAAAGACAATGTTTATTCGGTTTTGTACAAAAATATTTTGATGTCATACAAAAATTAATAAATCCAATAGCGTGCGGGCGAGATGACTCACTAATGAGCTGAATTCATATCCAGATTGTGTATTCTGTGAAGCATCTGGTAACAAAATCTCAACAGCATTTGCTTTCCGCTTACATTTTTGTGAAGTTAACAGCCATGAGGACAGACTGGGAATCTGGCTGAAGAGTTAACTTTATTTCGACGGCCACTGTCTGAAAGTAGCTCACCTCAAGACTAAAATAAAACCACTTTTCCAGCATGGTTATTTATAAATTTACACACACTCCAGTTATGATCTCATTGATTTGGGTAGTCCACGTGAGCCTTTGCGATTCCTGATATTCCTTCTTTCAGCACTTCTTTTCCAGCACCAGCAACCTCGTCTTTACAGACAGAAAAACTAAACGTGGTAGTAAGATGCCACATTAGGTTTTATATAACTACATCAGGCATCCTAATTTGGTTTTCTTTAGGATGACAGTATAGCCTCGTTACTAGAATAACAGGAATCTTCTCAGTACGCTTCTACTACTTTCACCCTCTCTATGTGGCCATCGCATCCTCCTCTGTCTCCTCTGGCTCTGCCCCCCACACCTGGACACGCCCCTCCATGGCTGTGAGGAGGCAGGTCTCTGTGGGGTGGAAGGACAGCGACTGGACGACAGCCTTCCCCACCGGCAGCTTCAAGGACAGAGACCCCTGGAAGTGAGAGACGCAACGAAAATTTGGTGACAAATAGCATAGTGAAGATAATTTAATTTTGATGATGGACTGGTTCTTGAAGACAGATTGTCGATCGAGTCCACTATTACACTCCTCTGCTATTCTGTCATAAAATCAAACAAGGGGACTCAGGCTGCTGCTCTATATGCTATTGTTAAATATTTGTTAGTATTTCTGTCCACTGTAGTTCTGTAAAACATTTGTGATGAAATGTTCAGTGCTCTACGCAGGTTGTTAAGGGGACACTTACCTCCACAAGGTCCCAGCAGTAGACGTGTCCGTCCTCTGAGCAGCTCAGGATGTGGGTGTCTTTATTGGACAGGCAGCAGTCCAGCTTATAGCCCTTCATCTTGTGTCCTGTATACCTGAGCAAAACAAACAAACAAAACAAATGCTGGTAATGTGTTGAAACGTAGATGACAGTTTACAACTTAAACAGTGGAATAAAAGCTAATAAGTGTTCAAGCCTAAATATTGTTTTAGTGTAATGTTGTTCTTTAAAATGACTAAGAATCACTGCTTTTGTTTTTATAGATTTTAGTGGAAAAATATCTTGATTTTTGAGAAGGATTCAAGATATTGCTGGTAATGTTGCAGCAAGCACAACTCTTGCTCAACTCTCAACTGTCCCCCTTACATATGTTAGATAAAATATAGAGAGAAGATTCAAATGCTCTGCTGATTATGAGTCCTTCAAGTACTAAAAAACCTGTAAATGTTGACACTATTTTTCACAACTTCAAATGCTAATTTAAGACTTTTATACTCAAATTTTTTACCTGGATTTCATCGATTTTTTTAATTGACTCGTATACTCAAAACAATGAGCCCTTCCCATACTGTGTCACACTGTTTTATCTTTTAAACAAAGTGGAAGGAGCCCCAGTGATGTGAAGGCATCATGCTCTAAATGAGAGAAACAGTTGAACACCACTCACTCTCCCAGCATTTCTCCGGTGCTCTTGTCCAGCAGTCTGACCGTTGAATCCAGACTGGAACTCAGTGTGCACTGACCGTCCTGACTGAAACACACACAGGTGATGGGACCTGGAACACACAAACATACAAGTTACAAGTGCATTTAAAAAGTTCTGCACACACGTCCTTTACTGAGCAGGTGAAAATGTGAATGATCACATGAGTAACACATTAAGAACTGATGTCGTAGTGTAAAAACAAAAACTGCTTTATGATATATCAACACTTAACTTTACTTTTCTGTTGGCTTTCTACTCTTATGAGCTATATTTTCATCTTCTGTAATTCTATATGATCATTTTCTTTATAAATCTTACACTGCTGGGATGCATCTTCAACAGAATAATAGTCGTCACCATGTTTTCTGAATGTGGAAAATACCGTAATGGATAAGATTACTCACTGCTGATGAAGTCAACATGCAACTGTCCCATTCTCAGGTCGTAACGTCTCACTCTGCCGTCCACCGACCTAAACAGAAGATGTTTGTTGTGAGAAGAGTGTGTCAGTGCAATCTTAAAATCTGTTTTAATCGTCTCTTTATACGACTCTAGCTAACGTTATAACTGCTGCAGTCTGAATGAACAGGAGACATTAGTCATTTGTGAATTAATCTTAAAATCAAATCTAAATAATGGCAAAATAAGTAGTGTTCTGACCCTGTAAGCAGCTCATGTTGCATCACTTTCACACTGCTGATGCTGTCTCGAGCCTCATCTAGAACCTGGATGGGCTCAAATCTTCGGGACCTGGTGTCCCAGCACCGCACGGTCCCGTCTATGGAACCTGAATGGTGAAAAATAGATATAATACTTTTATTTATACACAAACACAGCGTGAATAAATGAACATAAAACTCTAATAAGAAAAAAGTGATACAATTTGAAACAGTAAATGATCAATATTAGTTTTGATAGACTGGACCACACACTAATATACTGAATAATGTATTGTAGGTATGTTACATGAATGGAGACTTACCAGACAAGATGACAGTTGCCTCCTCATTGAACTGGACACAGTTGACTTTCTGCAGACAGAAAATTTTAGTGAGATCAAGAAAAAAAGCAAAACCAAACAGACAGAGAAACGAAGTGACATTGTGCAGGTGTGACAAACAAACAGACAGCAGAACTGACCCCGGCGTGACCTCTGAGCTTTCGTGTGACCTGGCCGGTGGCGACGTCCCACAAGATCACTGTCTTGTCCGAGCTGCAGGAGCAGATCTGGCTGTTGTCATAGGAACTGTGGAAGTAGCCAATGAGAAACAAGAACGGTTCATTCGTGCAGGGGTTAAGAGTTATAAAGCGCTATTCTGTGCTTCAGTGAAGTATAGTCAGTTATTGTGTCATGCGCATACCAGTGCCCAACTCACATGGACTTACAAGAACACCAAAATACAGTTGCAGAGGTGAAACATATGTCAAACATAGACAAGAACAAAACTTCCTACATTACATTGCAAACAAACAAAGTCTTTGTTTAATCAAGAAAATAATCAGCATGATGAACTGATTATGAAAATAATTGTTGTTAGTTGCAGCCCTACATGTAGTCATCCTGCCCATTCATTTATCTATCTATCTCTTAAGGACATCTTTTCAACATTTCTCCTTCTTCATGTGTTTACACTACTTTATCATGCAATTTGATGAAACTGTATCGCTGAATTGACCTTCCTAACACAGTGTAGATGAGGTGACTGTGACAACTCTTCGCTCACCTATCTGCATCCAGAACCTCGTATCCGTGGCCACTGTATGTCTTCAACAGGGTCCCTCGGCTCACACTCCACAGCTTTAGAGATTTGTCACTGCCACAGGACAGCAAGTAGTTCCCATCAGCTGACCAAGCAGGGAGACACGAGACAGAGACAGGTGTAAGCTGAAGCAACTGACATCACAAAGAGTGTACAGACTTAAATAATACAAACATGACACAATAGAAGTAAAGAACAAAGAGTATCTACTTTACTCTGTTAATTTAACTGGACTACAGTCAGACTATAGTGTGCATGTTTTCATATATTGGATATTGATTTATCTCAACAGTCTCAACATTAGCATGATGAACATTTGTGTTTCATTATTACAATTGAAGCGAACAGCCCTGACAGCTCCTTGCTGACAGTCTACGGTCCTAAGCAGATGCTGGGGAAGCTGAGGAGCCTGAGGTCTGGGGAGAGGAAACGCCATGACACAACCTGTGTGGACAAACAAAGACATGTCAGTGACAATTCCCACTTCATTAGCAGCTGGTTGTTATGTGGTTTTATCCCTTTTAATTTAAAACTTGCACTTAATTTAGAACCGTAAGTCGTCTAGTATTAACGTTACTTCTTGGCCCCTCAAAAACTCTATTTACTTCACTGGCTTCCTCCAAGAAAACTAAAATGACTTCTGGAAATCCGGTTTCTAGCTTGAAAAGTAGATTTTTGTATATAAACCTGACTAAAACAACACTTTACACTCCATCTGGCATTTTCTTCTCACAGCGGTGTCAGTTATTGTTTTACTTACCAAAAGAAGTTCAAGTTTAGGGGTGGTTCATGTTGATTTTCCTGATACAATTAGTTAAATCAATTAGTAACCAATTTTAACTTCATGTTTTTACAATCTAGCTAAAGTCTCTTCCATTCATTTTACCCCTTATGTTTGCTAATACGCGCAATGCATACTGGGATCAAGTACTCCTTTCAAAATAAGATTCCGACAAGCTTCTTCCCGTTTAAGTTTAGCCTACGGAGTACGCTCAACTTTAGTTTTGAAATACACCGGAAATACACCTCAGGCCGTTCACGAAAGGGCCGATCAGCTGTCATTCTGTCCCTGGAGTTTAAATTTACTCCTAAAAAAAATCATAACACGAGGGAATTGTAGCATATTATGTCCTCCAACAACATGTCAGACCCGAGGCGACAGAATAAGATTTTGAGGTGAGTATTTTATACAGAAAATCGAGCTTTTTTTAAAGTGAAATTAGCTACTTTAGCTAATGGCAGCTAACCAGCTAACCTCAAATCATGAGTCTAGCTTGAAGGGATTAGCGATTAGCTCGTTTAGCCGTAGGATTTATACACCCCTGAACTGTCTGCATATGTAGATAATTACTTAAATATTCCATCGTCTGTCGGTGGTTTAGTTCTGTTCATTAATTTGTTAACAGTATTTATAAATGAGTAGTGTTTCCATATGTCGTTAATTGCTATTTTCTCTCATCTCATTCATGGCAGGCAGTTAGCAAGTCACTTTCTCATTGGGCTACTCTTCAGTGTATTTTGTTCTTTTCAAACTAACGATTGATGTCATTATTCAATCATCTGTCGATTACTTTCTCGATTAATAGATTAGTTGTCCGGTCCATACAAAGTCAGAAAATGATGAAAAACGTCGATCACTGTTTCCCAAAGTCCCAGGAGACGTCATCAATTGTCTTGTTTTGTCCTCAACCCAAAGATATTCAGTTCACTGTCATAGAGGACTAAAGAAACCAGAAAATATTCACATTGAGAAGCTGGAATCAGAGAATTTCGACTTTTTTTTTTCTTAAAAAATGACTCGATTAGTTGATTATCAAAATAGTTGGCAATTAATATAATAATTGGCAAGTAATCAAATAATTCACTAGTTGTTCCAGCTCTATTTCAAAGTTAGAAACATCGTTCTTTAGGAGCTGAATAATTAACACAATCTTGTGGCACAAGGTGACTTTTACACTATATGGCCAAAGGTCAGTGGAACCCCCTGTATATACATCTGGGGCTGTTTTTCTTGGTTTTAACTTGATCCCTTAGCTTCAGTTTAGAGAAACAGTAATGCTATAGTATAAATCGATATTTTAGACAACGGTGTTCTTCCAACTTTGTGCCAACAGCTTGGGAAAGGCCCTTGTCTGTTTCAATATGCAAAGCCAGGTCCATAATGAAATGCTTTTCCCAATTTGCTGTGGAAGAACTTCAATGGCCTTCACAGACTCTGACCTCAGCCACATCCAACACCTTTTAGATGAACTGAAAGCTGCCAACATCAATGCATAACCTCACTAATACTCTTGTGGCTGAATGAGAGTAAATCTCCGCAGCCAGGTTCCAAAATCTAGTAGAAAGTCGAGCAGAGTGGAGGCTGTTACAGCAGCGGATCGATGTCCATGGTTTAGAATTTAGATGTTCAACAATCACATTTGGGCAAAATGTTCAGGACCAGGGGTGCAACAGTTGCAGGGCCCGCATAACATGAAAAGTGATGAGTGTGCAAGGCATGTAGTACACAGTAGCCTTCACTTATCACTTTTAAAATGTTAAATATTTAAAGATCCCCTTCAGACATGCTTGAGGACATTTGAATAATAATTTGTATCTGTTTTTTTTCCACAAAAAAGTTCAATTACTTAGTTAGAAATTCTTCAAATTATATCTACTCCTTCTCCCTCATTAAAAATCCAGAATATATGAATATGTAAATATGTTTCATTTCAAAAGTTGAGCTGCTGGACGCTAGATGTCTCCTACTTCACTGTAAAGTCCATTCTCAGTGTTTGTGCATTACATGTTTCAGGTTTCCACATCACACTTGTGTAAGTTGAATATTCAACCAGGATTAGCTTCCAAAATAGTCACAAGTCATGCTTGTTGGCCTGCTGCTTTAACATTTTCATGAACACATATAGAAACTTCCCCGTTCAGCAGAAAAATGTGAAAACAGCCTTCAAATGTTAAACTCTGCACGTAAGCTCCAAACATCCAACTGCAGTAGCAAGAAGAAAAACACATGTTTGAGTGGCGGGAGGCTTTAAAACACACAATAAAACAACCTACATTAAGCGTTTGATCATGCTTTTATGGTGTTACAGGTACAAGCCTCCCAGCACAGAGACCAACCCCACACTGGAGGACCCCACCCCTGACTACATGAACCTGCTCGGCATGATCTTCAGCATGTGTGGACTGATGCTCAAGGTGACCTACAGAAACTGACACACACACACACACACACACACACACACACAACCTCTGTCTCCTATGCCTCCTCTGTCATCTGCCTGTGTGTCCACACTAAAGGGCTGTTGTCTCTGAAGGGTAGAGCTTGGTCCAGCCCAATCGTTCCATTTAGAAGATTAAAGGTAAACTCACCTTTTAGGTTGAAGGATGAAGGGCAGCTTTCGCCTTTCAGGACACAATAGACTTAATCAAAAGGGCAAAGGCGGTACACTCATGTGGCCTCCCAGTCGAATAGTAGATCATTTGTTTAATTGATTGTCTTTCCATCAACAAATACGTTTCTTTACTTGTTTGTGTTCAATGTTAAAACAATTGAACATATTATTTTCCCCCTAAAATCTCAAAATTCAGTAACACTGCCAGGTCGAGGTGCAAGAAACACTCACACTACAAATGTACCTATAGAACCACTAGAGGTGTACAAAATAATGGCAACACTTAACAATATACTATATGACTATCTGTATATGGTAGGTAAGTACAGTTAAACAATACTGTACATGTGAAGGAAGCACAGTAACCTTTGCCTGTAGAATAGCTTTTTCGTTGGAGTGCTGTTATCCTGTTTGGGAAGTATGGGTTGGGATACATCACGTCATGCATCTTTGTTTTCAGAACAAAGATTAGAGCAGTTTCTAAGTGACAACACCAAATTGAGAGTCATCATGTATTCATTGATTTGGTGCCTTTTTAATCAGCTGTGCCGTCGTCTAGCCTGGTTCAGTTATCTCCATAATAAACTTCAACTGTTTGTTTTTGTTAATGCAGTTTGTCTGTCTCTCTCTCTCTCTCTCTCTCTAAAGAAAACGTCTGATCCAAAGCAGAACATTATATGTACCATTATATGAAATTTTAATCTTTCAAATCTTCCCTAAGCTGGTACATCTAACCTGCGTTACCTGTGTGTTTGTGTTTCAGCTGAAGTGGTGCGCCTGGATCGCGGTCTACTGCTCGTTCATCAGCTTCGCAAACTCCAGAAGCTCCGAAGACACCAAACAGATGATGAGCAGCTTCATGTGAGTATGAAACATAGATTACTGATTATAGTTTTGCCAGTCTGGGAGGGTTGTACCACAGAGATCAGGGAGAAAAGACCAGCCTTCTGTCTAACTTCGAGCTTGGAGATAAATCAATAATATAGTTAATTGACTTTCAGTGGAATTGCATCTTGAAGAAATGCTCATATCACATTATCATTTTTACAATATTATAAATGATTCTAAGCCAACTGTAATACAAAAACTTAACAGAATGAGTTATTGAAGTTTTTCTTTTACACTTTTGAGTTATACTATTCTGTCCGACCCAAGCTTCCCCCTGATTTGGCAGAGAAGCGTGCGCACTCAAAAACTTTTAATTCTGGCAAACTGTGGGCGTCTTTACTGCTTGTTATAGGGGATGTGACTCTCTGTTGCAGCTCTTAGTTATGATAAAGGCTAATGAAGGTACTACTGTATGTGTTTACATTAAAGTCTTAAATTAAGCAGCTTTAAAACCGTAGCTTAGACTCAATTCTGCCTGCCATCGAGACTCCAGATGAGCCAACTCTAATGTCCAAAAGCTTTTAACTGTGTGACCTCCAGGGTTGATACATTTCCATTTGCTTATAAAAAGTGTACTACACCGGGGCACCAGTCCAGTAAAGCTGGGCCGGGCCCCCGCAGACAGACAGATTTGCACAGAGGAAAAGCCCTCTGGTCCATTGTCTAGATGAGGTTGTATTAAAGACAAGCTTGATGAAGACGTAGTTTAGTAACGCAAAATGTTTGGCTCAGCAAGTAATGTCGGACGATGAACTTAATGCACCAGCGTCTTGCGCGTAGATGCCGGTTCAAGGGCGGTTTAAGGACATTTGTCAATTGCCAAGATGTGATGTAAGCATCCCTGTGTTATTAAACAAAGGTGAGTTTCTACACTGGATGAAAAGAGAAGTGGAGGGCAGGTACATGTTTGTGTAAATGAACCACTCAATGGCTTCATATGTCTCAGATGAATTCATTATACTGACTTCAACACTAGTCAGACCTGTGCTCAACTCCAATAATATGCCAAAAAGAGTGTGTTTTTTGCTTCATAGGCGAAAGCGGGGTGTAATTTAAAAAGTCACACTCCATGAACACAGGTGCTCTTTGAAATCAGGGATCACAACAAATGCAAACATGTTAACAATACTGTCTAGACCTGATGAAGGCTTTGGTCAAAATACAAACGTGCTAGCCTCACAATAGTGAAGATTTTTTTTTTAATTCTGCAGACTCAGAGCACTTTGGAATTAAGTTTCTTATAGTCTTAATAAAACTATGTTATAAATAATGCACTTTCTGTTACATTTATGGTGTACACTTGTATGTTTATCCCGCTCCAATATAATTCTGAGCAGGAAATTCATTAAACTAAGGTGGCAAGCTGTTCAAGAAGCGGTGTTTCATAGTGACTTTATAACTAACATTTCTTTTTTTTTTTTTTGTCCGCAGGCTGTCCATCTCAGCAGTTGTAATGTCCTACCTCCAGAACCCACAGCCGATGTCGCCGCCATGGTAACCAAAGGCCCACGACGGAGGAGTATGGGAGTGAATTGTGGATGCCGGAGTGGGTGACGAGACAGCTGATTGGCCCCCCTGGCCGCCGGCGAGCAAAAACAGAGACGGAAAGGAAGATAATGCGATAGAGAGAGAAAACAGATGACCAGGAGAGGTGGACAGTAAAGAGGACGCTACATCATAGATGAAGGGATCAAATGGCCTTTGACTGTGTTCTCATGATGTTCTCTTTTCAACCTTTTCTAAGTCTTTTGTTGTTTTATGGAAACTTTGACATTTTACTTTTACTGTTTGGCTGATCTGTTGAGGAGTTTATGGTAAATAAAGATGTACGGTTTTAAAAGGAACTGCTGGCTTTTGTTTGTCTTTGGAAGAGAACATTAAAGTTGCATTCACATCATATGGAAGTTGTGGTATTATTATGCTACCAGTCTATAACTTATAAATACTGTCTATATCAACATCCTAGTGGCAACTATAACTATAATATTTCTCTGAAAGCTGCAATATATCACCCTCGGCACTAAATGACAGCGAGGCACTGATGCCTGTCATCAACTGAAGTCCCTTTTTCAATTTTAATTCAATTCGATTTACTTTATTTTACCTGGATAATCCGCTCAGTATCAATACTGCTTTCCAGAGAGTCATGGGAACATTTTAAAACAAAGAGAATTAAAACACATCAGTCTATTGAACAAGACTTCAAGGAAACTATACCCTGATTTAGTAGTTTGTTTTACTAGTTTGTTACTTTAACCTTTTTTAACCCCCACATAATCAACTCTGATTAATATACAACACAGATAAATCTCTGCTTAACTCTTAAAAACTTCATTTAAACAGATTTTTATATATAATAGAGTGGATTATAGTGCTTTTATACAACAAAAAAAGAGGATAAGAATTACACAAAATGTAAATATCAATCATATGGCACACTTCTAAATGTGAGGTTATGTAAAGGTACTTTGTGAATTTTGAGATATGAACGAATAGTTGTACACAAGTAAATTTCTTGTACAGGATTAAACCGTACTGCTGTTGTGAGTGTGCACTTTCAGGTTCAGGTAACTTATAATGCACTACACACTGCAGCAGACATTTATCTGTTGAGAGGTCCCCCACCCCCCCCCCCACCCCCCCCACCCCCCCTTCCCCTCTTCTCGGTTCAGGAGCTGTTACATCTGCTAATCAGTCACACACACACACATTTACAGTAGGTCTATCCCTCTCCAGTCACTCCTCTAGTAAGCAATAAAGCCCTGCTCTCTCCCCTCTACAACACACACACACACACACACACACAGCATTAATTGCTTGTGTGTGTGTGTGTGCTGATGACCTGACAAGAAGCTTGAGTGTCAGCTGGATGTGAGACTGATTTAATGGCTGTGTAACTCATGTCTCCTCAGGCCGGGCTCTGCTGAGGCCACGCTGAGTGGGAAATTGCTGCCACAATTTCAGCAAACTCCACTGGATTTTCTCTTGATTTAGTCCTGACTCAAACTGCTAACTGACTGACTTTTTGGAGCACAACAACTCCCTTTACACTTTTTGTTGTGGCTTTTAAATTCTGCCCGTCCCAGTCACAATGCCGCATTTGTTGTTGATTGCTATCAGAGGAGAGGATATTGAATTTGTCCCGAGTCAGCAGTTATCATCAGCATTGATCGGGTGGGCTGCGTAATTTGGATATTAAAAACTGTCACAGTTTGCTGAATGTGGATCTTAAGTTCAGCGGGTGACAGGTTTGAGGCAATTTTAATTAAATCTAATCTCCATATTCTGCACTGTTGGATCTGCCAAATCAAAGCAGAGTGTAAGGAGGACTCTTGTGGATCAGACCTCCATCTCACTCTGTAACACTAGAGGGCACAACGGTATCACAAATGAGTCTTGAATGAACATCAGTGGCCTCAACTAGTATGGAGGAAAAGCACTAAAATGCCACTAAAATGATGTTTTCTCACAGAAATGTTTTAATCTGGAGTGGAAAGACATTTTTACACAAAACGGCACAAAATTCCTCCTACAAATACTTCTTAGTGATGTTGAACAGCTGGCAAGTGAAGTTTTTAAGGCTGTCCTGAAACTACTCCTCACACGTTCACCATGGGAGCCCACTGACCCAGGTTGCCCCTCTACTCTGAACTATTCCTGCTGCCAGTCAAAATAATATGAGATACCAGAGTTTGTTTTAGTCTCTTGAGAAGAAGCCAATACCTGGCAAATAATTTAAAAAGCAACTTCTACAGACTTGAAACCTGATCCAGATGAGACTTAAAGCAAACATAAAGGTTTGTTTTGGTTAAGTCAAAGCTTCGGTGTACCTGCCTGCGGTGAGGCTTATTTCGGGGTTTAATCAAGACCAGCGGTGAGTCTGCGTCCGTTGGGAAAAGGGAGGTTCTGTCTGCTTATGGCTTCAGAGACCAAGGTGCCGATTTGCAGATTGTGTAGACGTTGCGAAAGTTTTTGCTTATTAAGTCTCAAATTACCACCACACCACTTTAATTCACTTTAATTTATCTTATTTTTATATAAGTGTTTCCATCTTATGTTACGTTAATTCGTTTTTTTTTTTTTTACATGCTTTTATGTCCTTTTCATGTGAAGCACTTGGTGCATGTAATTTATTTTATTGTAAAGCACTTTGAGCTGCACTACTTGTATGAAAGGTGATAAACAAATTAAGTTATTATTATTATTATTAGCCTGTTTGAGTAATTTCAGATAGCTAGATAGAGTTTTTATTATTCCTAGGGAGATTTGTTATCACAGCCTGTACATACAGATATCCACACAACATATGGAATGTCCACAAAAACCCATAGAGATCATCCTTACTGGAGACTTACTGGAGACATACTGGTGTGGTTTGGCAACCTGATTGAACAAGACCACAAACAACTGAGGAGGACAGTAAAAAAAACAGCTTCAAACATCATCACTGCCACAGATTCGGGACATTAACTCCTCTCGCTGCAGAAGGAAGACCTTAAGTATTATGGAGGACACCAGCCATCCAACACATGGCCTGTTCTCATTCCTTCCCTCAGGAAAACGCCCACAGAGCATCAGAGCTCAGACCAGCCGCCTCAAAGACAGTTTTTACCCCGAGGCAGTTAGAGTAGTACTGGGCAGTAAGCACTTACGTAACTCATAGCAATTTATTATTTGTGGAATTTCTTACTTATTGTTTTTTTTATGATTATGTCTAATTTATATGTAGTTTTAAGGACTGAGAGAGCCTGGGCACATGCATTTCATTGCATTTGAATGTACAATTGTAACTTTTAAATGTATATGATAATGAACTTGAGCAACAACACAAATGTATATACACATGCATAAACACAAGCGAGTCTGGATGCAAAATCTGGAATCTGGAGGCAAAATATCAATTCAAAGCGAGCTCTTCTCTCACACTACCGAGTGAGAGCATTATGTTCCTTTGCTTCATTAGACTTAGGTGGTCCCTTGACTCTCACAGGAAGACATAGATGATATAATATTTCATGTCACCTTAGAAACATCATTGTCACATCCATGTCTTCTAAATCAGGATGTGTTTGTTAGCTAGAAAGCAGGTCAGTTTCAGTTTCAGCTTTTTACACCAACATGAAATTTTCTGCCAAAGTTTGAACAACTTGAGTAAAGGTGATGTAAGGTATTTCTCCTTCTGAGCACCAATCAGCATTCAGCAATATTTGAAGGAAAAGGTGATGACAAGTGTGGGGTTGTTTTGCTTCTGTTGCCGGCACCACCACTCAAATCTGATTAAACCACACCCGCGTAGTCCTGATGAAGTGGATAAGCTGACTTTTTGATACTTAAATAAATAACACTTGAGGTGTTTTTTCAAACCCTAACTTTGATTGTTGCATATTTAATATTGTAGAGAAATACTGCCTGATCCTGCACTAAAGGCATGTTTAATGGATGGGTCCACAATGTATTTAAAAAAATTAGTGAGTAAAATAAAATAAAGTTGACGTCTTGCGCAGTTACAGTGTTTTTAGTACAACATTCCTTCTTTGTGTCTTGACAGACGATGTTTTCCTGTTTGACACTATAAAGACTGTAACTTTGAGAGATATTGAGTCAGCTTGACTAATTTTGAACAGCTGAATCTTCATATTATCTTCAAGCAAGCAAGCAAAGTTTATTTATGTATGTGTAAAATAAAATAAGATGCAGTTAGAATAAATAAAAAAACAAATACACCAGATAAAATATACAAGGAGAGCAGATAAAATAGACAAAATAAGATATAAAACAGCACATACTACCCAAATGCCTGTCTGAACAAATGGGTTTTTAGCTGCTTTTTAAAAGCGTCTACATTATCCAAGGACCTTAAGCTTGTGGGAAGAATATTCCAAAGCTTAGGGGCTGCCGACTGGAAAGCCTGGTCTCCCCGGGTCTTAAAATGTGTACGAGGTTCACTTAGAAAGCCCTCGGTGGAGGATCTAAGAGCTCGACTAGTGGTGTAGGGGTGCAGAAGGTCCGTAATGTGCTGTGGTGCCTGGCCTTGTAGGGCTCTATAAGTGAGCACCAAATAAACTTTTAAATACATTTTTGCACAGAAGGAGGATTGTGGATTTTGTCCCCCATCACTTACACTGAAAGTGCATTATGAGTGGATCTCTTAATAGTTGGCATTAACAGGAGGTATGAATACAGCAGTGTTTAATTGCACCTGGCTAAAAATTTGAACCACTAACCTTTCAAACCTAACGTACTTTAACCTTGAGGCTGTGTCCTTTCCTGTCTATCATGATTTTAACACTTTTAAGATGTGCATGTGTTTCCTGAATTCCATCTATATTGAGGCACTGCGGCCTACGTCATTTCTGAGTGTGTACATACTTGTGTTTGTGTGTGCTGGTGCTGTATGTGTGGACGTGTGTTTGTGCATGTATACCAAGGTCCACTGAGTCTCTGCAGCATAACAGCCAGGCTACTTTGTGTGTCCTCAAATGAGGTTACACAGTACAGAACCTCTGCAATATGTGTGTGTGTGTGTAGAGAAAGTGTATGTACGGCTACAGACTTTAATTCTCAGGAGGAAGGTGTTATTGTTGGATGTGAACACTAGCACTGTTGGTGACAAGATGCTGAGTTGGGCTTCCTCTTTCATTGTGCTGTCACACACACACACATAAACAGATAGAGAGAGAGAGAGAGAGAGGTACATAACATGACACACAAAGATGGAAGAGCTGCAAAAACTGCAAACACTTGCATGCATTTAAATGTTAGCGTGCACAACATTGTCACTAGTATGAACTGAGTTTTCCAGCTGCATCACAGCTTGGTACTGGATTTAAAAAAAAAAAAAAAGAAACAGTCAGATTCCTGTGACATTGGTCCTGTAGCTATAGCCTAGTTAGCCTGAAATGATCTCAATATTTCTCTATCGCCGTCCTATTCCTTCTCTTCCTTAAAGACATACACCTGTGAATGCACCAGCAGTATCACAGAGAGAGAAAATACAGAAAGGAAAGGAAAGGAAAACCAACAGAATTAATGTCTCTTTGAGTCATGTGTTAAATAAAGTTTATTTGTTATCTGTTGTTTGTTTAATATCTGTGTATGTCTGTTATTAAAAGACAGCAAGGAGATTGTCCTCTTTACTGTAATTCATATTTTTAACCATGGGAAAATACACATTTGCTTCTAAGCTTATTTTATTTTAACTTTTTTTTTGCAAACTGATACCTAACTGTATTTTGTTTATACCTTTTGTAGTGTGTGGCACTTGTCTCAGCCTGTTTATGCTGTTTGTATTCTAAATATTGCTGTGACAAATTTTTATCTGCTCTCTTAGCCAGAAGATTTAAATTGCTGTGCTGAGGATGAATAAAGTTCTGTGAATTGAATTAAATCATTCATTTATTTATTTGACAAGGCCAATGCTCATTAATTAACAAAAAAAAAACAAAAACTGTAAAATTCAGATTTTACTTTTAAGTTTTACGTTATTTAAGCAGCTAAAAAAAGACGGTGCTTAAATAAAGTAAAATGAATGAAAAGTAAGAGACATTTTTATTTTCCACTGTGGCCTGTGGTGTAAATTTGTCTCAGGGGCACCCGGCAGTCAAGTCATTTTTATTCATGGGAATATAGATAAATAAAAAAAATCAATGAATAAATAAAAACTTTGGCTGGTGGTGGGACTCCTTCCCAAGGATGGAAAATATATCACAGGTGTCCCTGAAAGGAAGTAGCAGCTGAATTACAAAGTGACAATATTTAATAACTAAAGCACATAATATATAGACTAGTAAGCAAAAAAAAAAGTGCAAATCACGCAAGACATCAAATACTGTAACATGCAGTATATCAAGCACCTAAATAGCAAATACAACATTTGAATTTAACGTAATTAATTTTATAAGTAGAGGTGTGTCTCTTTAATACGTAAATATATGAATTAATTGATAAGAGGGAGAGGGAGCGACTTTCATAGAGATACATAGAGAGAGGAGAAAACGGGAGAGTGGAGAGAGAGAGAGAGAGAGAGAGAGAGAGAGAGAGAGAGAGAGAGAGAGAGAGAGAGAGAGAGAGAGAGGCTGGCTGGAGTCCAGTGTGGTGGGTGAGGAGCAGTCATCGCACACACAACGTCCTTTCAACAAGAGCAGACCTCTAAAATCACAACTGGAGCGAAAAAGATTCCTTGACTGTTTTGGCACTCTCCCCCCAGTTAACAACGTGATCTCTCGGCGTCACCACATACCGTCTGATACCGGCTACCGACCAGCTGACATCTCAGTGACAGTAACTGAACCGGCGAGCATCACTTTTGACGGGATGTTGTGGATGTGAACATGGAGTTTTCCTCCCCTCCGGTGGTGGATACGCTACTGTTTCTCCTCCGCTCGTCCAGTCCTCCCAGTGCCGTTGACTGGTTTCTAGCCGCTCCCGCCCGACAGGTGAGCAGGTCGGGGCTACCGGAGACCCGGTGGGCGGGTCTGGAGTCCCCGGTGCCAGCAGGCTCACTACTCGCTGGACAGCAGAGCACCTGACAGACAGGTAAGACTGCACAGAGCTCCACTTACAGGATAAATGTGAATATCATTGTAACATTAAACTGCAACTGTAAATCCATGCATCACTTGCCAGAAGAAATTCAAGAGATAGAGATTCTGGTGATTAACGAGGCAAAGGTTGACCCAAAATATTAGTAAGTAGGAAATAGTCTAACATGAGATAATTATTTGGTCAATATTTGAAGTAACTTTAAGATCAGGCCTACTATCACTGTTTTTTTTTTTTTTTAATAAATGCACACATTTGGCCAAATTTATATAGTATACCTAATAAAACTTAAGTCATTATGATATACTACGCTATTAAATGGGTGGTTATCGTTATAATATCATTATTTGGTCTATAGATTGATGGTTGGTCACTAAACAAGAGGATCAGTCTGGGCACTCACTGCATTATTTGCTTGTGATGTCTGTTGCTCATTTCTCCTAAATGTACATAGGCCTACCATTCAACACAAAATACACAGTCATTTGGCCAGTCCCAAAGTCGGCCACCCCATGGTTTGATCCAAATTAGTCATGGCAGATAGATGGACTATTCGCCTTGTACTTCAGCATTAATAATGTATGAGATGACCATACAAGTTTAGATGCTGATATTAGTTAAGTTCAAAAAAAAAATCAAGAAATATTTGATCCTTGAATGTTGATCCGTGGCTTTTCACAGTTCACGGTTTTGAGCTTTCATTGTAGCATCGTCACCCTGCCAATCAGTGTGTTTTTAAGTGGCAGAAAACTGCTCCAAAATATAACGTCACTCCACATTTTGTCAAAATCAGACCACTGGTGTCTGACTACTGCTCCAATCTTAGAGTTAGAAAAAACTTGAACCATTGTAATTTGTGATTTGCAGCGTAGGATTCGGCCCAATTAGGAGGCTTTTAAAGGCCTGTAACTAAAATTAATTGGAGTAATTCCCAAGTCATTAAAATGTTTAGGTCTGATAGATCCTTAAATTCCCTGCAATTACAACATAACCCAATCTTTACTACCCCCTGAACATCACTGCCAAATTTGGTCAAAGTCAGATCTGTTGTTGGTATCTGAGATTTCACATCGAATGAAATGACATCTGACTGACGGGCAAGACTCAAATCAGACTGAAACACAGAACACTGAACCTCACAGGCCCCGGAGCATCTCCTTCTCAATGTAATAATAACTCTGTTTGCCTTTGCTCAGTCACTGTTGATAAAGCACCAACAGAGGAAGGACAGTGGTTTATTTACTACAGTCTGCTGAGACCGAGACCTTTGTACTCCTTATTGGTTCCTGGTTCCATAGATTCCATATATCAAGGAAAATGAAGCTATTTCCATTTATTATCAATATCTATACAAGAGAAAAAGTGTAACAAGTTGACCACGCTAAATCTGGGCAGCGTTTATACGGAATTAGATTTAGGGCTGCGACTAACGATTACTTTCCCAATTAATCGATTTGTTGTTGTGGTCTACAAAATGGCAGAAAATGGCTTGATATGCTTCCTGGTTAACAGTCTACAACCCAAAGATATTCATGTTACTATCATAGAGGACTAAAGAGACCAGAAAATATTCACATTTAAGCAGCAGGAACAACAGCTGGAGAATTTTAGCAGTTTTTCTTTAATAATTACTCAAAGCAATTATTGATGATCAAAATAGCTGGTGGTTAATTTTCTGTCAACTGACTGATTGTTGCAGCTTTAATTTTATTGTAATGTAGCCTAGCCAAAACAACCCATTCTTATCTAAAGCAAAATGAACTCTAATCCTGCAAAACAAAGCTAAAATCGTTGAGCTAATTTTGTTAAGTAATAAAAGATACATTCTTAAAATACTGTTTGCAAATAAAATAAGTCGATCAGATATGATACAAATAGTTATTCTTTTCATTTTATGTATAACAATCAGAGTTAACTTTAATAATTACTTTGACAAAAAATCACAAATCAAGGTCCAAGGTCAAGGTTATTGTATGTATATCAGTCAGAGTTAATAACCATAATAATTAGTTTGACAACAAAAAAAAAATCTTAAATCAAGGTCCAAGGTCAAGGTTTTTCTCAAGCCTTCATGGTCTTCCTCAGCAGATGGAGTTTGCTCGGTTGTCACGGAGATAGCTCAGCGTGCTAATTGTATCCGCTGAGGAGTAGCCGTTTTATTTTGTCAAACTATCATTATTTTATCATTTTATCTGGATTAAAGTGTATTTTCACATGTACATGAAAGAAGAGATCATAACTGCAGGCTCAGTGTGTTTAGACAGATCTTGTTTGTGCTAAAAAAATAGTTACAACAGAAGCATGAAGACAATGACAGCCATGTAACCAATACCAAAATTATCTCATACCATCTCAGCATCACTGCATTTTCAGAGAAGACATTATATAAGGTTTGTCTTCTCCTAGCCACAGTTGGCTGACAGAAGAGGGCATTTTAACTTCTTTAGATCCCTCAGGTGTGTCACAAAGGTGATTTTATATCTCCCAGCTTTTATTAATAGTTTTAGGACAGAGAGTCCTAAACAGAAAAGTAAAGTGACAAACACTAATGTTTGTAGACTTGCTGCTATTGACCCCTAACTCAAATGTAATATTTAAGATGAAAGAGCTACAAGTCAAACTGTACCGATGCTTCAAGTCTGAGACCACCCTGTAGTCATACGAAGAACAAACAGCTCTCCTACTGCTGTCTCCTGCTTTGAAGAATAAAAAAAAGTCTCTCAGATCCCTCAACTCCCCTGCTGAGAGGGTCAACATCGTGATAGACATTGAGGTTTTTCTTCCGGGGCTATTATTGTAGACATTCGGCAGAGTGTCAAATCCGCTATTGGATGAGTGAGTTATGTAAAATCTCTATGTGCGGATCTCTCGAAAGTGCTACTGTACCTCTTAGCCAAAAATACTCCCTGTTCTCTCTTTTCCTTTTGCTATTTTGGCCTGTGTTGGCCCGAACCCGACATCAACGTAACATCATCTGATCTAAATGTTATCGCATCTTTACAGGGAGCAGATTTCCTCCTGCTTCAGTCGCTACAGAGGTAGAGGTTTTCTTCCTTGTTGTAGGAAGGACTGAAGTTGTTCTGACAGATGTGTGCATGTGTGTGTGTTTGTATTTTTTGTTTACTATCTCTGCAATCTCACACCTGCGCTCTTACCTGTTGCTTCTGGGTCATCTCACTTCTGACCCTCCCTGTCTCAGTACTCTGTTTATCCATCCCTCCATCCCTTTATCCATCAATCCATCTCATTCCCACCTCCCCTATCCCTCTGTTTGTCAGCTTTACTTGACTGAATAGGGCTTTACTGGCATGAGACGAAACAGTGGAGCTGTCAGAGTCTGTAGCTGTCAAACTAAACTAACAATAAGCAGAAGTTGCCAAAGATGAAAAATCAACAGCAACGGGGACGAACACAGATAAACAAGATAAGCGTTAAGTATGAATAGACAGATAGTGCGGTGGATACAATGCTGCCAGCTGCATAATTTGATTGAAGGTGATCAAGTCAGCGTCACGTCGGCCTATAGCGATGTTACGACTGATACTGTTGCTTCCAGGCATGTTTTAATATTCCAAAGCAATGACGTCTGAACCACTGCATCTGTCCTTTTCGTATCTGCAAAAATCCTTTGATTGATGACGTCTGAAGCAGTTTACTACTTTGTCAGCAGTTCACACTGGTCTGATCCACTGTGGGGTGATAAGCTCAATGAGTCACAAATGCACTTTGTGGCTTGCAGAGGTGGAATTAAAGAGAAGTGACTGCCAGAAGTGACTGCACAGGCGTCGTTACGGTATTAAACGTATATTCGTCGGTTGATGTGGCCGATACAACACACACAGACAAATCATATTTCAATCAGGGGAGGCACAAGTTGACATGAATTCAGAAGCTTTATTTGATAGTCTTTGGTGTTGACCCTGTTGATTAAATGGATATATCGCGATGGAGCCCTAGAAATACCAACCGATCGGAGATCCCCGCAAAGAAGCCATAGACCGGGCCTTGACACTGGTGGCGGTTGGGCGGTGGAGGGGTGAAGCAGTGATGCAGCATAGATTGTAATGAAAGCAGAGAGAGAGAGACAAAACAAGTAAGGTGGGTTAAATATTCTGAGGTTAAGATGATGATTGTGCGCAGAGGGAGGTGGAATAATTGGATTACGGAGAAGTTGAGAGGCGGAGTTCAATGTGATGACAAAATAGGCTGACAGTTGTCTTCTTGCTTGAACTCGCACTAAAAGCTTCATTTGTCCAATTACTCGTTGTGTTCATAAGTACCGTCACTATGTTATGAAATCATATCATATGAAATCACGTTCTTCACACTGTAGGATTTAAAATGGACTTGGACAAAGTCAATGACAGGGAAATAATACACAGACAGAAAACATTCAATCTAAAATGGGTTTACAGATGTATAACATTAACATGAAAAAAGAAAGCTAGCTTTTTTCAATAGCTAAAATTATAGTCTGGATAAAGTTTGTTGTATTTTTGATGAGCATTGGAAAGTATCAAATATACATCACTCAAGGTACTTTGAGGTAATTCCATCTTGCTAAATTTCTACTTGTACTTGCCTGCATCTTCACATATATATTCTCCACTACATTTATCATGACTGCTGTAGTTGTTAAAGTAGCTAAAATTAACTCCACCTTGACATCATTAAAATGCTACTTGCTCACGAATGCATTAATAAAAATAAACCAGTAATATAATACACGTATCACTTGGAAAGGGGGCATTCTTTTGATACTTGTAGTACATTTTGCTGGTAAATCATTTGTACTTTTAGCTTAGTTGACTTTTAAATATGGTTTGAATTGATAATTTAGACTTATTCTTAAACCACGTTACTGCTACCTTTACTAGGATCTGAATGCTTTTTCTGAATACTTCCGTAAATACTTTATTTGAATTATATTTACTTATCTTTGCACCTTTTTTACCATGCTATGACAGGCTGACTTTTCCTCTGTTTAGATCTGGCTCTCTGTGATCCAGGTAGGTCTTACCACTCAGCGTATGACGCAAATCAAACGTGGTTGTCATGGATGTACCGGGCTCAGCGGAGTAAACAGCATCCTGTGTTCTGGCTTTTATGCAATAGTCGGATGAAAGCTAGAGTGAGTCAGTGTGTCGTGGCACCCTTGGGTGAAACCCAAAGTAAATACTTCCACTGTGAAACGCTGGCTGGGTTCAGCCGAGCACTGATGCGGACAGCAGCCATATGCCTCTGTTTGTATTTTTGTGAATAGAGGTGGCACATCAATTTTCTCTACCTTTGGCTGTCTCTCTCTGTGTGCCCATCAGTAACTCAGATTTATAAGCCCCAGTAACACCTCTGTCTCCTCTGCCGCCCCATAATTTTGGCCACCTCTGCTAGAATAATGGATCTCAGCATGTTGCCAGCTGATTTTATTCATGTCCAGAGCTAGTGTAGTGACTCACTGTGAGACAGTTTACAATTTGATTATATTTCCCAAAGCCAAATCACTTGATCTCCATTTGTTAATTGGAGACATCTTTTGGTTTTTAAGTAGCGCAGTGGTGGGGTGATCTTCTTTCAACCAATTATTACATTCGGTTGAATAATGGGGATTTAAAGGGGACATAACATCCTTTTTGTGATTTTCTGTCATTACTTTTGTAATGTAGGATGCATGAGTTGAACATGGTCAAAGTTCCAAAACATTGGGTGAAGGTATGTAAAATGTTCCCTGAAACTCAAAAGCCTACTCAGCCTGCTCTGAATGCTTTGTTTTCAAAGTTACCTCTACTTCCCCATCGAACTGACGTCTGTAGTCTTGGTTGCCGAGGTTGTTCCGTGGGTTGTTCACATTGTCCACTTGCACATTTGGGCTCGAACATGTTTGGACGTATTTGAGAAGTTTCCATTTAGAGTATAGAACAAGAAAAAGAAGCGAGAACCTACTACTACTGTTTGTTCATGTATCCTCCCAAGCTTTAAAGAGACTGGAGCTACAACAGCAGGGCAGGTATAACATAAATAAGGAGGTATGGTTTTTTGAATAGTGAATCATGCTAATATATTCCACTAGAGCCCTGTAATAAAAATGTAGACCTGGAAATGTGCATGATATGTCCTCTTTAATAGGGTTCAACATCTTAATTAACGACGGAGCTGTTGAAACACATTTGCCGGGAGGTTCCTGCTTGATAACTACAATATGGGCAGATGGTTGGTATTACTAAACGGTTTGTTTCTCAAGAATCCTAACCATCCAACTTGTACACAAAGCAGGTCTGGATAACACATACACATACACACACACTCTGTAAATGTGTACTGCTCTTTTCACAGTTCAGTGGTCCAAGAGAAACACTCTCACACTTCATTTAGCTCAGTACATTTACTCCTCAATGTTCCCACCTGGGACATTTCTGAAGATGTGAGACGCACATTTTATTGCACAAATAATATAACATAGCCACTCGCCAGCAGCAGCTAACGCATATATATTTTATTATATTTAGGCTACACAATATTAAAAGGCTGCTGTACGTCAGGGGTTTGTATATATTAGATCAGATTAAACTTTATTGTCATTGCACACAGCATTAGCATATTACCAGCAAACAGCAGCAAAAGTGCAACAGAAGAGTTATAACAAGAAAAAGTTTAAAAAATGAAGTTGTGTGTGCGGCTGCTTAATGAGAATAGGACCAAGGATAGGGAATACAGTGTATGTGTCCGCAGACCCTGTTGTACACAAAATTTACAATACTGTATATTTTCACAGGCACGAGGCTTATACAGTATAACAGAACTGCATGATCTCACATAACATTTGTTGTTGGATAGAGCTGACTTCCATGACTTTGGTCTAATATCTGTCCAAAAGAAGCACATTTTGCACATTTTTCAAAAAGATATTGTGTCAATGCAAGCTCAGCTAAACTGCATTGGGAACCACCTGTCTGGCAGTAACCTCAGTTAAATGGATTTAAATGTTTGTTATGTTTGTTACCATATGACACCTTTTTCTGAATGAAACTCTGTATTACACATCCATGTAGTCCTGCTTGAAAATGAGCAATTCTGACTCCAGGCAGTATTTAGCTTTTAGCTGTCGATGTCACATTCAACAAAAACAAAGCAGAATTAAGACACTTTCTCAGGTGCTATTTGAGGATAGCCTAATAGCTGATGTGAGAGGAGAGACGGTACGGCTTGTTATCATTCACCTGCTCCTTGATGGATGCAGCAGTCGGGGAGCTGTGACCTGAGAGGTCAGAGTGTCGTGGGGGTTGACAGGCAGAAAGAGGTCAGCGGCAGTCAGACAGTCAGAACATCAGGAGACCAGTGGCTGTGTTTGATCGCTAAATTGAAAGGCTGGATCAATTTTTTCCTGCCAAATGAATGACAGTCCAACTGGCTGTCTGGTTTGTTTATGTCTAATTTGAGTGTGTGATTTGCTGAATGCTGTAAATCATGCTATCTTGAAATGAGGCTTTTGTCACAAGATGATATTACATTAACTTTTTAGCCAGATCTGTAGACTACTAACCATTCACCACTCAATTATTCAGTTCAACAGTGCCTTCTTGAAAACATTTTCTGTGGGGCGAGTTGTTGATTTTGCTCATATATAATGTTTCAGTCATTGTGTGCATCATTTAGTGTACAATTAGCACATGTTAAAGATAATATGTGTAATTCTGTGCAAGTGACTTCTATTAACTGTATACTTGATTAAAGCCACCATGTCTACAATGTCAATGTGTTTAATATCTTTCATATTATTCTGGTGGCATGAGTGTTTGTTTGTAGAAAAACTGATAACAATATTGTTAACAATGTAATAAGGGTAAAAAATACTTAAGTAATACTTAATTTTATATATGAATCTATCTTAAATTCCTGTTGCTCACCATTGACAAATGTCACTCTGACTTTATATGATTAATTACTCTAGTTAATGAATGTTAATTTTACACCCTTATTATAAAGTGATACTGAAATCAAATTGAAATAGACAATCAAGTTGAAAGTTCTTTTAGTGTATGGCAAATAAATAATAAAATATTATTCTTTATAATAGTAAAATATTTCTATTTTAATTTAATACAATTACAAATATCAAAAAATAATATTCTATGTTTTAAATCAAATATGATATTATCAAAAGAAATAAACTGTAAAGAGTCACAACAATACTTAATTAAATTTACAGAAGAGGTTAGGCTGTGTTTCTTTCTTCAAGACAGTGTCCTAAGTCACTCCCTGTTATACTGTCCATCATTTTATCTGAGTTTCCAAATTCTCAATTATGCACTATTGTCCTCAAATATTCCCACAATGGAACCAAAGATGTCCATGGCATGCACATTACTTTCTGCAAACGATCCCACAATACGCTGTGTTGCTTTTTTTGTAACACATGTAACACTACACCGGACATTAAATTATTACTGGTCACTATAACGTAAACTAGAGTGTCAATTACATAGTGAATGAGTGAACAAGGGACTGATTTTGGATGCAGCTGAAGACTGTACAATCTAAGTAGTGCCTTTAGCAGGCAGAGAGTAGACTGGCTGGCTAACATGTGCAAGCTAGCTAAGTTACCTGTAAGTCCGTCTGAAAGGGTTTGCATTATTGGTTGTCTTTAGCTATGCTGTTGCTAAGCTAACACGTTTCTACTTGAAGTGTATCAGCATGTAACTGTCTCAGTCCAACAGGCTAGTGTGTTAGCATCTTAAAAAAGGGAACTCAGGATAAGATACAGTAACTTCCAATTTTGTGTTTGCTGCCACTGAGGGAAAATAAATCCTTTTTTGAGGGCTGGGGGCAACGATCAACTTCTCAACTGAAGTAGACTGTAACAAGCTTGTTACAAGGTGTGAGGACGGCTTAATTGGTGCTGAAAAAACAGAAACCTCCCTATTACAGCTCAGAGCTACATATGTGTATTCAATAAAGGTAACCTACCTTTAGTCCTTGTCACTGACGTGGCTATTTTCTCTGTATGTAGTAGTTTCTCACAAGGAAAAAGGTATTTACATGTGATAACAGGAGGAAAAGATGTTGAGCCAGGACAGGAGCAGGTAGCTAACACGTAATTAGCTAACGTAAAAAGCTAGCAAATGAGAGTCAGACAGTGAAGCCAGAGACTTTTAGTTGCTGAGTTGTGCAGGTGAAGAGACAGTTCATTCGGTGTTTTAAGAGGCTGTTTGTTGAAGATATGTGTGCATGCAGCCATGTGTAAGTGCCAAACTTTTCTACTTGTAATTGTACGTTTTACAATTGTATGTTTTTAAAAGGCCGACAATGTTTAGTATGCTGCTCCCCCACAGGTTGGTATTGTTGTTTAATAAGAAATACGAACATAGCAGCTGTCTTATATACAAAGTAACAAGTTTTTTGTCAAGGTTGAGAGTATTGATTGGCGTGGTGTCATCCCCGTCCATCCCCAGCATACTGAACCAGATAGTTTTTAGTAATTTTGGGCTGTTGTTGACCGTCTGTGGCGGGGCCATCTGTAGTTTTCATTGTGTCCCCCACTAATGGCACCAGTAGACCCTTTATTGTTGGCTCCAGCTGATTCAGCACATTGAATCTACTTTTGAGGCACTTGCACTCAAATTCACTTACATTTCCATTACATTCAACTGGAAAATCATGATTACTTTGGACTTTTATATCACTGCTATCACCCAGATGAAAAAGAGAAAACAATCTATTGCGTTTCAGTTATTCCTCTGAATGTAGAAGTTTTCCTCTGAAAGTAAAAGTTGTTTCTTGGCCAAGATTTTCAGCTCATCTGCAGTTTTCTGCATCCTGGTTTATGCTGTTTATTTTCTATTATTTTGCCATATATTTATATCTTACGGACTAGTGGACATCTTATTTTGTCAACATGCTGTCAGGCACTTAGATCAGCACTCAGCTGTAATTTAAAACATCCTCTCTTGACCTTACACATACAAAATACCTTTGCCAGTCAGCTCCTCCCCTGCTGAATGCCTACTCTTTACAGGATGCATGAAAAGGTGTTTTTCACAGTAAATTTAGAGAAATTATGGTCTAAATAGCCGCTCGGGGCTGCTTCAAGGGTAGAAAAAAAAAGGTTTTACTCATCCACTTTCCCTTTCCAGATTTTCCTGGGCTGCCTGGGGATTCAGATCAGTGACCTTCCAATCAAACCCGGCTTCGGTGACTTTGAGGCTTTGCCCCTTTCTTCTCTCTTCTGTCCCTCTTAAATGCACCAAATCAAAATGCTTCTCCCTTTTTTCTTGACAAGCTTTGCAAGTCAATCAAATTATGATTATGATCATACTAGTATTACCACGTTTATAGTTAGTCAGCTAAGGGGAGTGGACAGAATACTGGAAACAATACAGAAAAAGTTTAATCACTGTTACTAACAAAGGGTGAGTTATGTTCTGCTGCTGCAGTTTTTATAAATAGCACGCTGGAAATTAAATGTTTTGACGTCAGTGTTGTATCAGGAGCCAGCAGGCTGAATGAATTTATGCAGTTATGTGTGTGATAACATATTCTTTCCTAATTACCAACTGAACAGTTTCATAACACGAAAACTATCAGTTATTCTACAATAGGAATGTTACAAAGCTTCATTTAAAAACATTGTTGGCACTAGAAAATCCCAATTTGGGCAGCAGAGTGGATCCTCGGTTGAAGGTGGTGGGACAAAGAAATTACAATGAATCAACACGCTGAACCCCAGTGCATACATACACACATAAGAGAGAATAGACTCAGTCATCTATATTAAATATTCCTTTAAGCCATATATTAAACATTAAATTGATTACATCTGTTTTTATTTTTATTTTTTGACACCAGCATCTAACCAGACATTAGAGGAACATTATTTATAGAGGATGTGCAACTGATGATTAACTTCATTATTGATTAAATGGTCCGTTAAATGGGAACTCCAGTGTTTTTTTTTTGTATTGCACTTAAATTTAAGGGCCTCACAAGAGACAGATTTGAAAAAGAAAAATTGGTGCAGCAGGCGCCAAGATCTTCTGAGTCTTGGTCCCTGTATGTATGCATCAAGCTCATAGATTGTATAAAAATATGGACATAGTTACAGTGACGTCACATGTTGTTTTCTGAGGAGCGGTTTTGAAGCTCAAAGTGAGCCGCTCCGGCCGTCGCCATCTTGGCAGTGCGTGACGCCACCTAACTCCCAGCCAATCAAAAATGGGCAAAGAGGCAGGCCGAATGGCTGAAATAAGCCACCTAGCGGCTGGCGGACCTATCACTCAAAGCAGCCATGTCTTTCATTATGCATAACTTTACAGCTTAATAAAATTTAAACAGGTGAGTTAAAGTTGTCATGAAAGGGGAAATTAGCTATAGAGACCAAAACCGTTTTTTATACCAGGCTGTAAACATGTTTATTTCTGCTGTAAAGTTGAGCATTTTAACATGGGGGTTTATGGGAATGACTCGCTTTTGGAGCCACCCTCAAGTGGCCATTCGAGGAACTGCAGTTTTTGGCACTTCCGCATTGGCTTCATTTTACAGCCTTGGAGGTTGCCGCTTGGTCAAGCTCCAAAGACAAATGATCCTACACTTCCCATAATGCAACTCAAGAACATCTTTCTTTAGACTCAAACTGTGCAGTCAAACTCCATGCCCCCTGTTTATAACAACGGCTTTCAGTTACATATTTGTAGTCTGTAAAGCTAAGCTAAGATAACCGTGATGACATTATCAGGTGTTTTTTTAAGATTTTTTTTTGACATTTTTATTTGATAGCTGGGCACCCCACCATTAGGGTTATTTTATCAGTCTTTGGAGCAATCCCTCAACTGCTTTCAAATTTTAAATTAGTTCACCTTCACTTGAATGTAATGTCAAAAAATAAGAATAAATACCCAGTGTACATTCTCAGAAGCCATCTTTGAAGTTTTCATTTTTCTGAACATTTAAAAAACTCAAAGGGATTCAGATAAGATATCACAAAGAGGAAAGCTGAAAATCCTCACATTGAAGAAGTTGGAACCTACAAATGTTTTGCATTATTATTTGATAAATTATTTAAACAGAGATTCATCTCTAAAGAATGTTTTCTGGGCTGGTACCACATTGCACATTCAAAGTAAAAGCGTCGTCAGCAATACAGATAAAATCTCTGAATGCTGTTTTTGGTGGTCAAAACTATAGATAGACACTGTCTCCTCATTTGGAAATTTAACCGCCGCTGTAAAGATGCCTCCTCTTGTATGATGATGTCATTTCAAAGACACCCTGTTGGTTCATTTTAACTGGTGTAGGAAGCGGAGACAGACTGACAGGCAGAATTGCAATGCTCTTTGAACATTTAATTATAAAACACACTGGATGCATTTTCTGTTGATATAATAATCAGTTAATCAACTGATTGTTTCAGCACTAATCTTGAGGCACTTTTATAATGACTTCAGCACTTAGCCATGGTTGCTACTTCAGTCCTCAGCCCAAGCAGCAACTACCACAGCTTGAGGCTGATGCCAATTCGGAAGTGCAGTGCTAGATGCTGGCTTCCACTGAATCCTATCAAAAAGCAACTTTTCTCTAGAAATAATAAGTCAGTAATGTTTTTGAATGAATCATTATGGTCTCAATCGCTAAATTCAGGCCCTCTAATAAGTGTGCTTCTGGTCATTTTGGATATTATTGCTCCATTAATAACACTTGAAGATGTATAGTAGCTTTGAAGTCTGGCGTGTGTGCATTGATTGACAGCTTTATATACGGTCTATGCCTCAGCCTCAGGGAGTCTAAAAGAAAGTAAATGGTTGAATTATCCAGTTGCAGATGCAGCATCAAGACACAGTCTGTCATGCAGGCTGGCAGTGGCTGCGGCTTCGGTTGTCTTCTCTCACTAATACTCTGTGCTGTAAATCTACAGTACGTAGAGTTGTAGTAGTTTCCTGCTAAACCAGAGGTGCAGAAGCCTCCTTGTCTCCTCTGCTGGGGAGAAAGAGAGTCACAATGAGTGAAAGCGAGAAAAGGATTTTGCTTCATCTGCATGGCTTTGCTCTGTCTTTCTCTCTCAGCAATTAGTCTTTCCTCTACTCATCTGTCATGTCCCCTAATCTCTCTCACCCTCTCTCTCTCTCATCCCGCTGGCTTTTGCTGCCTCTGTACCTTTTATTAAAGTGCTCTCTCCATCATGCAATTGTGCCTTTGAGGTAAATGCTGGTCGCATGTTTCCTGGTCTCCCCACTTCCCCGACTGTCTCACTCTTTTCTGCCCTCCGTAGCTGTCTCCCTTTCTTCCTCATCTGTTCAGTCATTCACCCTCGTCTTTCGTCTTCATCTGTCCATCAACCTTTCTGTCTCCCCTCATAATCTCTCCACCTCTTTGTCAGTCTTCGGTGTCCTTGTTAGTACCACAGTTTGCCCTTGCACTGTGCTATGTGGATGGTCCTGAGTTTGTGGTGTGTTATTCAAGCCCTGCGGCACACATGCACACACACACACACACCCTCAATCACCCAACAAAGTCCTTACCATAGCAGTATGTCTCATCATTGTACCTGCAGTGTGTGTGAGCGTAAATCTGTGTGTGTGCACCTGTCTGTGTGAATTAGTTTTCGCTTTACACCATGTCAGGGAGAAATAATGTGTAATGCACTCTCAGCAGATAACTGGTGGAGAAAAACGCTGTTTCCAATTCGTTTGTGCACACACACACATACACACACACTTGGAAACATGCACACATAAACCAGGAGCATTTTTTTTTTTGCAATTACGTAGTAAAAATTAAAATGCCAGGTTAGCGTCATTACTCTTTGCAGGCGTTTAATTCAGAGTGTTTCCCCTTCATCTTCCTGTTCACCCCTCTTTTCTTCTCTCCGTTTCTATCCAAACCTCTCATTGTTGTTTGCCCTCTGTGCTTTTATTGAATGCCTGGTTTATTAATGCGCCCCTTTCTGTATGGATTCATATTCTTCACCTTTTCTCACTCTTTTTTTGTTTCTTCTTTGCCAAGGGCAAAAAACATTATTTTACTTTTTTTTTTACATACAAAAATCGTCCTGCAGTTTCAGTGAGGACAATTGAATTGTTGAAAACTGCAAAATGAATTTATATATTTTGTTCATGTTTTGGCTGAAGAGATGTGTAACATTATCCTACCATAACAGTCTGAAACTCCATAAACATACATTACACTACATGAGAAACAGTAGACCTGAGGTAGTATAGATAAGGATAGAATTAACACTTTGCCCACGTAAGTAAATGTTTTTAATTTCATGAGTGGAAGATGAGTAAAAGGGGCATAAACACACCTTAATACCTGTAAGAGCAGATCGTGTACATCAGGACAGATCGTTGCGTGTCCTCACCTTGAATTCACTTGCCTCTCATAAAGTTCATGAAGAGCTAAAATACACTAAAAGAGGAGAGAACATGAAGGAGTTCAGTGTCCGCTAAATCTCCCAACAATTCCAGCCATTATCACAATTTTACCAGCTAAGATATTTGATGACAATACAACCCAAATATGCTTTGGTTAGTTGTCCAAGTGAGAATACAATCTATATCTAAACAAATTTTTGATATATACAGTATATACTTCACCTCATACCTCAATTAAATTATTTTTGAAATTGAAAACAACACCATAATTCCTTAAATATTGCGCCCAACAGAGAATTAAGATGGATTTATATAGTTGTGCATTAGGGCTACAAAGTCTACTCACATAGCCATTGTAGCTATAAGTGTCTGATTCCGGTGAAAATTGTTGATAAATTTAAGAAAGGTTCTTCTTTTCGGTAATACATGTTTAGCAAAGCCATCTGCACTGTAAACCTTCTGCTCACCATGATAGGCACAAACAAAACAAACCTTCTCACAGTAGCTCTGTATCACAAAGTGAATGAACGAGTGTTACTTCGATAACTACGGAGAATATACGTAAAGCACGATACGGTCTGATCATGTAAAATACATCTATCACGGTGATGCTATCAATGGGTCAAATCCAGTACTGAACTATGCCATAGGTATCTGTGGTGAGATTATTGTGGCATATAAATCCAGCTAAATGTTCCTAAGTCTGGCAACAGAAATGCACAGTTGTTCTGTAAATAACATTAAAAATTGTGTTTCTGGGCAAATTGCTGAATAAGTGATACTGTAATTCAAACATGCTGAAGCTATTAAAGCTTTGTAGCGGGTGATTTTAGTGGCTTATGGGACGGTATCTGTTATTTTTCATCCCAGTGCTAATGCCAGCTTTTTAAGTTTTCAGTAAGAGTGTGTTTTGTGAACAATCATATTAGGGAAAATGGGCCCTGGAAACAGGATGATCCCTGAATCTTTTAGCTGATGTTCACCTGCCGCACTCGTTCACCTGCACCTCCTATTTAACCAAAACTCAAATATTCACAACTTTCTCGTTCTTTTTCCCCATTTTACCCTTCAAATCCCTCATTATTTCTATTCTACTTCTCTCCAGAGCTTCATCACATCCTTTACTTCTGTGACTGTACAAACTGTAAAAGCAGCAGCAGATTCTTCATCACTGATTCAACGAAAGTTCACTGATGTTTGATTCATCCCTCCACAAAGTCAGCCAATAACGCGATAATAAAGTCAGCCGCTTTATTATTGTAAGTTTTAGTATAGCTGTTGGACTGCAGCTAATATAATGAAATGAGTTCTTGGTTGATTCCCCAGGGACCAGTGTATATTCTGTCAAGCAAATTTTAATTTAAAAGTTATTTGTAAAAGCGGATTGTGTCCTTTGTCTGTGAACTCGAGTAGTTTATCTACACTATGCAGCATTCTCATTTAAGCAACTCCATTTTTTCATTTCAATACTACCAGATTTCACTGAATCATTTGCTATTAGAATGATTTGTCTTCAAGGTTAAATGTATTTTACTTGAAATGTCCCCTTATTTACCAATACAAATACTGTAGCTTCATGAAGTGTGGTCATGATGTGCTTAAGCTTTTAAAAATGACTAATAATAGATGAACAAATGACATTACCAAATAATCAACAAAGTGTTGAACTAACAGTGTAACCTACTCATTTATTCATTCACTCACTCATTTGCTCACTTCATTACCCTTAATTTGCAGCATCCAGTGTAACATGTTGTTTGTTCTTTCAATTAGTTAATTGCTGTCTTTTTCCACCAATAACCACCCTCTCTTTTTCTACCTCCTACCACCTTTCCTCCTGCCTCCCTCTCCCATGCCTATTCCTCTCCCCCTCCTCCAGCTCCATGCTGTCCCCCCTCTATCAGGACCATGGCGGCTCGGTGGTGTGGCCCCAGACATCGTCCTGCTCTTCCTCCTCTCAGGGCCTCCACCGGCCGCTGCGCTGCCCCCCTCCCCCAATCAGTGGGAGCAGCGTGGGCCCCAATCCCACCTACTATCATGCTGTGTATGACGTCCGGGTGGAGCAGTACAGAGAAGTGCCCTTCATCGGTGGGGGTGGTGGCTATGGGATTCGCTCCGGCCGGGGCTCCATGTCCCTGGTTACCAGCAACAATGACCCCAAAGTCCCACTGATCCGCCGGAGGGGAGGACTGGTGGACCACCGTGATGTCATCCTGGCCCACCAGGCACACAAGCGGCACAACACACCGCAAGCCAGGAGGAAGCAGTGGGAGTGAGTACAGTTCACTTTCTATAATTGAATTGAAAGATTAAGGGTACTCTGGAGGCTTTTTTTGGTAACAAACAAAGTTATGTTAACATTCAGACTAATAGATTAAGGGTACTCTGGAGTCTTTTTTCGGTTAAAGTTATTTTAACATTCCGAGTCTCTACCCAACATCCTAAATGTATCCTAAATGTGCTCCTCATAAAACATTTAGAAAGCTATTCGGAACCTGCGTTGTCTGCATCCAGTTTTCATTTTCCCTGCCTTGGCTGCCAGTTACCGCCACCAAATGTTGATCTATGGAATAGCGTGAAACTGTTACCAGAGATGTGTTTGACTACGTCCTCATGCACACGCACAAGATGGAAACAAAACAGGGACCTGTTCATAAAAACAGTGCTCCGTTGAACCACTAGTGGTACTTGGTACCTTTAAGGTTTCGTCAGTTTGACACACAGATCAGAGCCTTGGCAAATTCACAACATTGCATTACGTTGCATTGTCTGACATCATGTACCAACCCAGTGTAATCTTTAGCCTTTAGCCTTTACTTGAAGTCAGTGGAACATGCAACAGAATTTGTGAATGTTTCTTTCCAAATGCTCCTTGGGAGTTGAAGTTCATTTCTATCCTTAATTTTTTTGGTGTGTGAGGTGTGACGTAAGCCATTGGTTACCATTGGTTGTCATTGGTTGCCATTGGTTGCAAACAGAAAAGACGTTTGCAACCAGGACCTTCCAAATAAGGAGTGTGGGGTGTTGCCTTTCACGCTCTGGAAACACGCCCCTCTACTTCAGAAACACTTAAGCTAACATTACTTACTTTAGCTAAATTATGCTAACATGACAGGTATCGTTATTAAGTAACATTAAACTTAGTGAATTATAGCAACTATTGTCAGACTCAGTGCGAGTCATCAATCAACGCCTTGAAAACAGAGCAATAATGATTGGGAAAAAAAGATTGACTTAGTATTTCTAGAGAGAAGTTGACAATGGCATTGCACTTTAAGGGACTTCCGCATTGGCTTTAGCCTCAAGTTGTGGTAGTAGCCCCTTGATCCAAGCATTTCAAGGGGCCAAACTGTAAGTCAGCTAACATTGTCTATGTGGAGAACAAACTGTACTTTTTCTTCTGGAACCTTGGACACCAGACATAACTCAGCATAGCTGTTGAACGGTAGCACACAGCAGGTTTATCAGAACTTGTTTACTGAAATCTTCTTTTGGTAACAAGGTTGATGAGACCAGTGAGACTGAACTATGCAATAAATGTGCCACAAAGCCAGAACAATGAGCTAACAGAGGCTAAAATGCTCCATAGAGCTGCAGAGTTTGATAATAATTTTTGGGGTCTTGTCACCACAAGAGACAACTTTCACTTTACATGTAGTCGTTTTATTCATATTGATATTAAACATTTGATTACTAGAGCTTTAAACTGCAGTTAAGGTAAAAATATGACAAACAGGGTTTCTGTGAACATAACCGGAGCTGAAAACAATGTGTAAATAACACTCAGCTTCAGCTTATCTGTTAACTGCTGAACACAGGACTCGGGTTACTACGGGTTACCTAGAGAAAGTGGGAGAGCCATACAACAGAATGACTATTGTTCAGCATCATCTACTTGTCCAAACTGGGCAGCTGTGGCTCAGCAGGTAGAGCGGGTCTTCCACCAAACAGAAGGTCGGTGGTTTAATCCCTGACTCCTCCTGCATGTCAAAGTGTCCTTGAACAAGATACTGAGCACCAAATTGCACTCGATGGTTGCACCAGCACCCTATGTGGTGACTTGCCACCATCAGTGTGTGAATGTGTGTGTGAATGGGTGAGTGAGCAGCAGAAACATTGTAAAGCACTTTTGATAAAAGCACTATATACATTCAGCCATTTACCACTTATCAAACAAGGTCCCAACTCATCCAAATCATAATTATCAAACATGTGGCGTAGAGAGTCTTCATCCGAAAGGACTTTGCTTTGCAGTGGTGGGTCATGTAAGTTTGAATACCAAATAGAAGCATTTTACAGCACTCGTTTTCAAAGCAGCTCCAAAAAGGTGAAATTACAATTGTATCGATTACAGTTTTTACTTTTTAGTGAAACATTCTCAAAAGACCATGACAATTTATATCAAAAAAAGACAAATGGTCACAATTTGAAACTTCCCAACAGGGATATGATGTAGAGGGTTTACAAAGACTACTAATAGTAGTTTCGAAATCTTGTCAGAGTTGATTTACTTTGCTGGTGTGTTGAGTGATCAAATGAGCCAAAAGAGACTAAAACAAACAGAAGAACAGGCTAAAATTTCTTCTTGGTGCTTCGTATGTGAGATTAAATTTCAACCCCTGGATGAAGAGTAGAATTTAACTTTCCCAAAGAAAGTGCATCCAATGGTAATTTAGTCTAAGAGACGAAATGGGAGGATTCATTTTGAGACCAATAAATCATGTCCAAATGGTGTTAGAGCTTTTAGTACAAAAGTGGTTCAAACAACTAAGAAAATCAATAGCTGTGTCTCCATTGATTGTACGTCAGTCACTTAGCACAAACAGGAAAGATGCTTCTTGGCACTGACATTCTTGAACAGTTTTGTAAAGGCAGCTTAGGAAGAGAATACTTCCTTCAAGAATACAAGAAGAGACTTATTTGTAGATTTAATAATCAAATATAAAACTGAAAGCAACAAAAGACTTAAGTACAGAACTTATGAATGCAATTTGATTTCAAATATACTCTGAAATATCAAAATGTTTTGTTTTAACCTCCAATCTTTTGAAAAACACAACATGTAATTTCTGCCACTGGGGGTCTCTCAGTCTAAACAATAGCAAAAGACGGAGTTTCTCCGACAACTTAAGATCCAGATGTTCGATGACTAAAATCTTTCATCCGGTTAAAAGATATACTTAAAAACTACCAAGGGAGGTCTAAAAAGTTTATTGTAAAAATGTGACTTAAAACCGATTAAAAGTCAAATTATGACTTTTGATGTTTCTGGCTAACAACCACAACGCTGATGTATTATCTTGTATGTGTATACTCTTCGGTAGATGCCATAGTGGCGGACAACCACAATGCAGACACATGCCCACAAAATGATTATCATCTTGTGTGCTTATACTCTTTGGTAGAGGGGGTATGATGCCATTGACAGACAACCAAATGAAACGGACTGTAACTTTGATTAAAATTACGGATTTCTCTGGGTTTGAAAATTGTTGGAAACATTTGGGATAGTGTAACTACACAACTCAACAAAATATATAGCATAGGTCCAGTTGTTTTTAGACATTTTAATGAGGAATAGTTACATATTGTAGCTTTAAATTCAGTTTTTTATATCATCTTGAAGTGCTTGAAAGGTTTTAGATGTACTTTGTTGAAACTCAGAGTCTTGAGGTGGACTTTAATGCTACTAACATTGAAATTAGCACCTAATATTATATGACTTATATTGTCAAGATGCAATCAATGAAAACTAGTCTCTTTATAGCTGCCTTATATATATTTTTTTGGAATGGAAATGAGCTTTTTGGGCAGTATTTCTCAATCGTGAGTCTGCAGGTTTTTCTTGCAATCAAACACTGCAGCAACTGCTTTGACTGAGTAACACACCTTCAAACAGAGAGGAGGAAGTAATCAGTGAAATGAAAGTGAGTTTGGCTGCACTGAGAAGCTGCAGACTTTTTGTTCACAACACCACGTGGTTGAGTCAGTTGACTCTCTTACCACCCTGGTTTTTCCCGTCACAAGGCACCATGTCCTTGAGACTGTCGAATCCTGAGCTTTGTAACGGAGGTGACAGAGAGAGACTTCACACTGCCTTGTGATTTTATTTTTTTTTCCTTTTTTCGGACAGACAAACAAGCAGAAAGACAGGCAGACAGACAGCTGCTGACCCAGTTGCAGATCAGACCAGGTGTGTCAGTGAAGCCTGGGGGGGCTAACCTGATTTTTATGAGACATGACAGGTTAAAACCCCACTTACCCTGTCATCCAGTAGATCCATGGATGGAAAGATTGCCGATGGGTTAGATAGATTTTATTGCCCTCTGGTCCCATGCGTCTGTCTGCCTCTTCCCCTTTCTGTCACTCCCTCTCCTTTAATGCCCTCCCAGTATCTAAGGAAGTTCATGCCATCTAGCTGATCACACCCAAATGGCATATACTGCATCAGGACCAATAGCTGCAGCAGCTCATCTGTCCTCTGCTATTATTCCCCTCTAATTGTGATTGAGAGCATGTTTACTGCTCCTGCTGCATCACCTGTCTCTGCTGT